>NC_090929.1:972608148-972910037 GCF_040938575.1 Ambystoma mexicanum | reverse complement strand
TTGTCTGCGCCAGGCACGTGCGCTAAAACCGATTTCTGCGCACAGCGTATTCATGGATTTCAGGCTCCCAAAGCAGCCGTGGCGCAGAGAATCGCAGCGACCCTGCAGCAGCGCCAGTAACGCCCCCAAGAAAGCCCTCGCGCAAGGAAAAGCCATCAAAATCGCTAAATCATCGCAAAGGGCTGCGCGAACCCTGGACCAGTTCACCGGGCTGCCAAACAGCAAACGCCAAGCGGGGAACGTGTATTTCAGGGGTGCGCGGGAAGTTGCATACGCGATTGCAGCAGGGTACGTGTATTTCAGGGGTGCGCGGCAAGTTCCACACGCGATAGTCCCAGTGCGAGCAGGGTACGTGTATTTCAGGGGTGCGTGGGAAGTTCCACACGCGATAGTCCCAGTGCGAGCAGGGTACGTGTATTTCAGGGGTGCGCGGGAAGTTGCACACGCGATTGTCCCAGTGCGAGCAGGGTACGTGTATTTCAGGGGTGCGCGGGAAGTTGCACACGCGATTGTCCCAGTCCGAGCAGGGTACGTGTATTTCAGGGGTGCGCGGGAAGTTCCACACACGATTGGCCCAGTGCGAGCAGGGTACGTGTATTTCAGGGGTGCGCGGGAAGTTCCACACACGATTGGCCCAGTGCGAGCAGGGTACGTGTATTTCAGGGGTGCATGGGAAGTTCCACACACGATTGGCCCAGTGCGAGCAGGGTACGTGAATTTCAGGGGTGCGCGGGAAGTTCCACACACGATTGGCCCAGTGCGAGCAGGGTACGTGTATTTCAGGGGTGCGCGGGAAGTTACACACATGATTGGCCCAGTGCGAGCAGGGTACGTGTATTTCAGGGGTGCGCGGGAAGTTACACACGCGATTTCCAAGGTATGTGTATTTCAGGGGTGCGTGGGAAGTTCCACACGCGATTTCAGCAGGGTACGTGTATTTCAGGGGTGCGCGGGAAGTTCCACACGCGATTTCAGCAGGGTACGTGTATTTCAGGGGTTCTGGGGAGTACTACATGTGAATTGGCCGTGTGGGTCCTCCCAGGTGTACCCTCCACAACCTCCACGGCCCCTGCAGGCAGCCCACACCACGGGGGACTACCCTGCACCCCTGCCCATGTCCCGCAGGCAGCCCATTCACCATGGGCATGCCCCCCAGCCAACCCACATGTCACCTTGCACTACTGATCAACAATGCATGTCTCCCACCACCCCCACCCCCCAGCAGTGCAGGGGCAGCCTCCACCAGGCCCCCACTCATGTCCCCCTGCACCCTCACCCCCCAGCATCCAGGGTCACCCTCCACCAGGCCCCCACTCATGTCTCCCACCACCCCCACCCCCCGGCAGTGCAGGGTCACCCTCCACCAGGCCCCCACTCATGTCTCCCACCACCCCCACCCCCCGGCAGTGCAGGGTCACCCTCCACCAGGCCCCCACTCATGTCTCCCACCACCCCCACACCCCTGCCACCATGGGCATCCTCCACCAGGCCCCCACTCATGTCTCCCACCACCCCCACCCCCCTGCCACCATGGGCATCCTCCACCAGGCCCCCACTCATGTCTCCCACCACCCCCACCCCCCGGCAGTGCAGGGTCACCCTCCACCAGGCCCCCACTCATGTCTCCCACCACCCCCACACCCCTGCCACCATGGGCATCCTCCACCAGGCCCCCACTCATGTCTCCCACCACCTCCAACCCCCTGCCACCATGGGCATCCTCCACCAGGCCCCCACTCATGTCTCCCACCACCCCCACACCCCTGCCACCATGGGCATCCTCCACCAGGCCCCCACTCATGTCTCCCACCACCCCCACCCCCCTGCCACCATGGGCATCCTCCACCAGGCCCCCACTCATGTCTCCCACCACCCCCACCGCCCAGCAGTGCAGGGGCAGCCTCCACCAGGCCCCCACTCATGTCTCCCACCACCCCCACCCCCCTGCCACCATGGGCAGCCTCCACCAGGCCCCCACTCATGTCCCCCTGCACCCCCACCCCCCAGCATCCAGGGTCACCCTCCACCAGGCCCCCACTCATGTCTCCCACCACCCCCACCCCCCTGCCACCATGGGCATCCTCCACCAGGCCCCCACTCATGTCTCCCACCACCCCCACCCCCCAGCAGTGCAGGGGCAGCCTCCACCAGGCCCCCACTCATGTCCCCCTGCACCCCCACCCCCCAGCATCCAGGGTCACCCTACACCAGGCCCCCACTCATGTCTCCCACCACCCCCACCCCCCTGCCACCATGGGCAGCCTCCACCAGGCCCCCACTCATGTCCCCCCGCACCTCCACCCCCCAGCAGTGCAGGGGCAGCCTCCACCAGGCCCCCACTCATGTCCCCCTGCACCCACACCCCCCAGCCACCAGGGGCAGCCTCCACCAGGCCCCCACTCATGTCCCCCTGCACCCACACCCCCCAGCAGTGCAGGGGCAGCCTCCACCAGGCCCCCACTCATGTCCCCCTGCACCCCCACCCCCCAGCAGTGCAGGGGCATCCTCCACCAGGCCCCCACTCATGTCTCCCACCACCCCCACCCCCCTGCCACCATGGGCAGCCTCCACCAGGCCCCCACTCATGTCTACCACCTCCCCCACCCCCCAGCAGTGCAGGGGCAGCCTCCACCAGGCCCCCACTCATGTCCCCCTGCACCCCCACCCCCCAGCATCCAGGGTCACCCTACACCAGGCCCCCACTCATGTCTCCCACCACCCCCACCCCCCTGCCACCATGGGCAGCCTCCACCAGGCCCCCACTCATGTCTCCCACCACCCCCACCCCCCTGCCACCATGGGCAGCCTCCACCAGGCCCCCACTCATGTCCCCCTGCACCCCCACCCCCCAGCAGTGCAGGGGCAGCCTCCACCAGGTGCTCCACAATCCCCAATCATGTGCGTAATGGACAGCCTCCACAGCCAAAAAGCCCTACCAAGTCACCCATTCACCCACATGGAAATGGAAATCACATGTTACACCCCCAATGTTCATGAAGCTAATGAACCCATGTCCGTCACACACAATGGTTGCAATTGAATGGGAAAACACACAACATGACATGCATGAAACCAATGAGATGATACCACACAGTGAAGTATGCAAACAAAATTGTATTGAAAAAAATTAAAAATGCTAAAGAAAGAAATCAAACTACAATGTGAATGAGAAAAAAAAACATGCATGTCCGTATAAAAAACTACCAAGGGTCCATGAGCCCAACTGAACAAAGGAAACCTACTAAAAAACCTACCTAAAAATCAACTATATACAAAAAGTGGAGCAGTGTCCGTCGACTCCAAATCATAATAAGAAAGAAAGGAAACCTAAAACTAAAGAACTATATACAAAGGCGGCTGGCTAGTCCAGCGGCTCACTCCGTGGTGTCCCGGGCCAGGGCATCATCGAACTCCTGTTCGATGTCCCGGAGGCGGTCCAGTTCCATGGCCCTGAGGGTCCGCAGGGACGACGCTGTGTCCTCCTCCAACCCCCTGCGGATTGCCTCGAGGCACTCGGCCCGCCTCAGGGCCCTCCGCATGGAGTTCTCCGCCCTGACCATTGTGAGCCGCGCCTCTTCCGCCCGCCGCCGCTCCGCACCTATGGCGTGGCCCAACCGCTGCCACACGGAAGACACTCTCTGTCCTGGGTCCCCCTGCCCTCCGGCCGATGCCTGCCCCTCCGATGTCGAAAGCCCCGAGCCTGCATGTCTCCCACCATGTTGCTGCTGCTGCTGCTCTGCCTCTGCCCGTGCATTGCCTCCTGCTGCCTGCACATCCTCCGCCGGCTGGAGTGCACTTGTTGATGTGGCCACCCCTGCTGGACCTCCGACTCCCGACTGTGGGAGGGATGCCTCCTCCACCAGCCTGGCCGCACCGTCAGAGGCAGCTCCACAGGGCACCCAGGTGACTGATGGGTGGGAAGATGGCACAGAGGACGACTGGCACGTAGGGGGTCCAGTTGAGGAGGGGGTCGGAGCAAGCCCCATCAGACGGAGGAATCCCGCCTGGGTGACCTGTCCCAGCAGGCTGACGTGGTCAACGAGCCATTCGAGATGACGTGCAGTCTCTCCATGAAAAGACTGCAGGTCACCTCGCATGGCCCGTTGACGCAACGCCACACCAGCCAGGACAGGCTCAACCCGGACCTGGATGGCCACGTCCGCAGGCAGAGGAAGGCCAGTTGACGTCAGCTCATCCCCTGCCTGAAAACGGGTCTGGACGTAGGCATCCCTGCTGGTGCAAGATGATGCAGGGACAGGATCGGGGACAGGATTGCACACAGGCACCTCCGCGGCCGCCTGTGCTGTCTCCTGTCCCTGGTCCTGCACTGCACCACTAGCACCAGTGGGATCCCCACCTCCAGACCCCGTCTCTGGTGCTTGCGCGGCCCCCTCCTCCACCAAACCCCCCACCAACCTGGATGACTCCGTGCCATCTTCCCCTGTTGGGCCCTGTGGGGTCCCAGCTGCCCCTTCTGCTGCCGAGGAGTCCAACTGCAACCTCCGCCTCTTGGACCTCCCCCCGGCAGCTGCGGCCTGGGACACGGCACCGGACTCCTCACTCCCCGACGAGATGACAACATGGGAGGGGAGCCGGGCCTTGCGTCTCCGGCTGGCGGTCGGATCCCCGCCGCTGTGCTCCACAGCACCTTCTCCGCCCTCTTCATCAGTTGACGCTGCAGACAGGGAGAAACAAAACACAGGCATCAGGGCACTGTACAATGGACACATACACGCATGACAGTTGCACATGAGTGGCATTGGCAAACCTCAGACATGTCATCACAATCCCCAACACACATGTCATTGCAACTGGCACACATGAGCCATACCACAGCCATATCGCAACTGCCACCACCATCCCTACACATACAACAGCATCAGCAGCCAAAGGGGAGCCAGAAATCACATGCAACACAGGAAGTGCACCACACATGTACACACACCACCACACTTGCATGCATGTCTACACCTCTGCCAAGTGTCGCACTGTTCAGACAGGCATCCATGTCACATCTGCCAATCAGGCTTCCACATACCGCTGTCACATGCATCCATGTTGCATCACTGTTGCACCCTTGACAAATACACACACATGCACATGTACACATTGCTCATACATGCAGGCAAAAACAACATACATGCCTGACATCACGAACATGTCTACTTACATTCACATTCATCCAAACATGTGTGCACGCACAACTGCATTTGCCATGCAAGCCCACACACACAAGCACCATCGATGTCTCACACATTACAGCCCTCGCATGTGTCAGCCCCACGGCCCTGTACACCCCCACCCATACTCAACCCCATACAAACAGATGTGCAACCGGCACAATGGCGAATGATCACCACACGCACTGCTCACAATCAGGATGCATGTACACTCACCGCTCGACTCCAGACGGGTCTGCTTCTCTAGGACCTGGACGTGGAGCGCTGGGGATATGTGTTCCAGGACCCCCATATGTTCTTCCGACAAGTGGCCCCGGCGCCCCTTGGCATCCGGTGCCTTCAAGAGGCGCCGGGCCTTGTTCAGGGTCCTGGACCTGAAGTCCTCCCAGCGCTTCCTGACATGTTGTAAGTCCCGGACTGCCACCCCCTCCGCGTTGATGGCAGTCACGATGTCAGTCCAGATCCAAGTCCGTCCTTCCTTGTCGGCGCGGGAACTTCCGAAGAGGGCATCATACTGCCCCAGGACTTGCTCCACCAGGACACCAACTTCGGTGGCACTGAAGCTGGTGCCCCTCTGCCTCTCTGGCCGGGGGTTGTCAGTGGTCACAGATGGTGTTTGCCCCGACATGACAACCCCAGAGGCAGGAGTGGGTGGGCAACTGGGTCCTGGGGCTGGGCTGTGGAGCGATGGAATTCCAGTCGGGAGTCTTTGGTTCCAGCAGGGGTGGTCACAGCAACAGCACCCCTGGCTGATGTGCAGGCAGCAAATGGCAGTGCACGTGGGCAGCAGGCAGTCAGGCAGCAGCAGATGGCAGGTGGGAGCGTGCTCGGGGCTCTGGGGGGCAGTAGTTCGGCCTTCTGGGCAGGAGCGTGGTCTTCCGTGTGCTTACGCGTGGCCAGCTTGGTACAGAGTGATTTGGCACGTGAAAATCCTGCACGTCAGCGTGAAAACCGAGGAAAGGCCCTTGGCGCGTAAGCGCGTCAGCACGCATACGCGATTCTATTGGACCAAAGGCCCTCAGCGCGTAAGCGCGTCTGTGACGTGAGCCGCACGGGTGTTTCCCACACAGCACGTGATGACAGAGCACACGTGGAAAGACTGCACGTCAGAGTCTCATCGCGTGTAATTGGACAGCACGTCAGAGTCTCATCGCGTGTAATTGGACAGCACGTCAGAGTCTCATCGCGTGTAATTGGACAAAAGTGCGCGTACACGTGATTGGCCTATGTACGTGTATATCAGGTGTGCGCGGACACTTACACACGCGAGTACGTCAGCGCACCTGTATCCCGGTGTGCGCGGCAATTTCCACACGCTATTGGACTGTGCACTGGATTTCAGGGGTGCGCGGGTCACACGCTCGCCTACAACACGCGCAATGCATTCATTTGCGCGCTAACAAAATAACTAGCTCAGACCCAGGATGAACATACCGTTCCTAGCAGCAGTGGCCGTGGCCTACCAAAGGAGGAGGAGGATAGTCAGGGCCAGAATATTCACATGAGTGGGGGCCTGGTGGAGGCTGCCCCTGCACTGCTGGGGGGTGGGGGTGCAGGGGACATGAGTGGGGGCCTGGTGGAGAATGCCCATGGTGGCAGGGAGGTGGGGGTGGTGGGAGACATGAGTGGGGGCCTGGTGGAGGCTGCCCATGGTGGCAGGGGGGTGGTGGGAGACATGAGTGGGGGCCTGGTGGAGGATGCCCCTGCACTGCTGGGGGGTGGGGGTGCAGGGGGACATGAGTGGGGGCCTGGTGGAGGGTGACCCTGGATGCTGGGGGGTGGGGGTGCAGGGGGACATGAGTGGGGGCCTGGTGGAGGCTGCCCCTGGTGGCTGGGGGGTGTCGGTGCAGGTGGACATGAGTGGGGGCCTGGTGGAAGCTGCCCCTGGTGGCTGGGGGGTGTGGGTGCAGGGGGACATGAGTGGGGGCCTGGTGGAGGCTGCCCCTGCACTGCTGGGGGGTGGGGTTGCGGGGAGACATGAGTGGGGGCCTGGTGGAGGCTGCCCATGGTGGCAGGGGGGTGGGGGTGGTGGGAGACATGAGTGGGGGCCTGGTGGAGGCTGCCCATGGTGGCAGGGGGGTGGGGGTGGTGGGAGACATGAGTGGGGGCCTGGTGGAGGATGCCCCTGCACTGCTGGGGGGTGGGGGTGCAGGGGGACATGAGTGGGGGCCTGGTGGAGGCTGCCCCTGCACTGCTGGGGGGTGGGGGTGGTGGTAGACATGAGTAGGGGCCTGGTGGAGGCTGCCCATGGTGGCAGGGGGGTGGTGGGAGACATGAGTGGGGGCCTGGTGGCGGATGCCCCTGCACTGCTGGGGGGTGGGGGTGCAGGGGGACATGAGTGGGGGCCTGGTGGAGGGTGATCCTGGATGCTGGGGGGTGGGGGTGCAGGGGGACATGAGTGGGGGCCTGGTGGAGGCTGCCCCTGGTGGCTGGGGGTGTGGGTGCAGGGGGACATGAGTGGGGGCCTGGTGGAGGCTGCCCCTGGTGGCTGGGGGGTGTGGGTGCAGGGGGACATTAGTGGGGGCCTGGTGGAGGCTGCCCCTGCACTGCTGGGGGGTGAGGGTGCGGGGGGACATGAGTGGGGGCCTGGTGGAGGCTGCCCATGGTGGCAGGGGGGTGGGGGTGGTGGGAGACATGAGTGGGGGCCTGGTGTAGGGTGATCCTGGATGCTGGGGGGTGGGGGTGCAGGGGGACATGAGTGGGGGCCTGGTGGAGGCTGCCCCTGCACTGCTGGGGGGTGGGGGTGGTGGGAGACATGAGTGGGGGCCTGGTGGAGGATGCCCCTGCACTGCTGGGGGGTGGGGGTGCAGGGGGACATGAGTGGGGGCCTGGTGGTGGGTGACCCTGGATGCTGGGGGGTGGGGGTGCAGGGGGACATGAGTGGGGGCCTGGTGGAGGCTGCCCCTGGTGGCTGGGGGGTGTGGGTGCAGGGGGACATGAGTGGGGGCCTGGTGGAGGCTGCCCCTGGTGGCTGGGGGGTGTGGGTGCAGGGGGACATGAGTGGGGGCCTGGTGGAGGCTGCCCCTGCACTGCTGGGGGGGTGGGTGCAGGGGGACATGAGTGGGGGCCTGGTGGAGGATGCCCATGGTGGCAGGGAGGTGGGGGTGGTGGGAGACATGAGTGGGGGCCTGGTGGAGGATGCCCATGGTGGCAGGGGGGTGGGGGTGGTGGGAGACATGAGTGGGGGCCTGGTGGAGGATGCCCATGGTGGCAGGGGGGTGGGGGTGGTGGGAGACATGAGTGGGGGCCTGGTGGAGGGTGACCCTGCACTGCCGGGGGGTGGGGGTGGTGGGAGACATGAGTGGGGGCCTGGTGTAGGGTGATCCTGGATGCTGGGGGGTGGGGGTGCAGGGGGACATGAGTGGGGGCCTGGTGGAGGCTGCCCCTGCACTGCTGGGGGGTGGGGGTGGTGGTAGACATGAGTGGGGGCCTGGTGGAGGATGCCCATGGTGGCAGGGGGGTGGGGGTGGTGGGAGACATGAGTGGGGGCCTGGTGGAGGATGCCCATGGTGGCAGGGGGGTGGGGGTGGTGGGAGACATGAGTGGGGGCCTGGTGGAGGGTGACCCTGCACTGCCGGGGGGTGGGGGTGGTGGGAGACATGAGTGGGGGCCTGGTGGAGGGTGACCCTGAATGCTGGGGGGTGGGGGTGCAGGGGGACATGAGTGGGGGCCTGGTGGAGGCTGCCCCTGCACTGCTGGGGGGTGGGGGTGGTGGGAGACATGCATTGTTGATCAGTAGTGCAAGGTGACATGTGGGTTGGCTGGGGGGCATGCCCATGGTGAATGGGCTGCCTGCGGGACATGGGCAGGGGTGCAGGGTAGTCCCCCGTGGTGTGGGCTGGCTGCAGGGTCCGTGGAGGTTGTGGAGCGTACACCTGGGAGGGCCCACACGGCCAATTCACGTGTGGTACTCCCCAGAACCCCTGAAATACACATACCCTGCTGAAATCGCGTGTGGAACTTCCCGCGCACCCCTGAAATACACGTACCCTGCTGAAATCGCGTGTGGAACTTCCCGCGCACCCCTGAAATACACATACCTTGCTGAAATCGCGTGTGTAACTTCCCGCGCACCCCTGAAATACACGTACCCTGCTCGCACTGGGCCATTCGTGTGTGGAACTTCCCGCGCACCCCTGAAATACACGTACCCTGCTGAAATCGCGTGTGGAACTTCCCGCGCACCCCTGAAATACACATACCTTGCTGAAATCGCGTGTGGAACTTCCCGCGCACCCCTGAAATACACATACCCTGCTGAAATCGCGTGTGGAACTTCCCGCGCACCCCTGAAATACACGTACCCTGCTCGCACTGGGCCAATCATGTGTGGAACTTCCCGCGCACCCCTGAAATTCACGTACCCTGCTCGCACTGGGCCAATCGTGTGTGGAACTTCCCGTGCACCCCTGAAATACACGTACCCTGCTCGCACTGGGCCAATCGTGTGTGGAACTTCCCGCGCACCCCTGAAATACATGTACCCTGCTGAAATCGCGTGTGGGACTTCCCGCGCACCCCTGAAATACACATACCTTGCTGAAATCGCGTGTGGAACTTCCCGCGCACCCCTGAAATCCACGTACCCGGCCAAATCACGTGTGAGACTTCCCGCGCACCCAGGTATACACGCACACGTATTTTTTGTCAGCGGGTGTCCGTGTTTGTGGGTACCCCTTTGCACGTCATTTGTCCTGGAGGGCCACAGTATAAGACATTCATCATGGCAGTATATAGGTGCTATTTGTTGGCGCACCTTTTGGCGCACATTTCTTACAGCCGCAGAGACGCTACCGCCTGCTTTCTTGTGGCGGTCGTGTTTGTGCCTGTGCGCTGGTTTGAGCGTGCGCTTTTTTGCCCTATTCTATTCCATGAATACGTGTTGTACGCGAGCGTGTGGGCGTTCCGCGCACTTGTGCCCTGTACTTCCCCCGTGACGCCCACGTTTTGGCAAGTTGTTCCCCATTCCGAGTGTTACGCCCGTGTTCCGCCTACTTTTGTTGCGTGCGCCGCGCTATGTGCGAATTTCGCTGTGACCTGTGCGATTTTCGCTGTGACCTGGCGCACGCTGTTAGATGGCCTGTGCGCCAACGTGCGCCGCGCACTTTTTTATCGCACATCCGCTGGTTTTCTCGCGCACGGCCTTCCATGAATCGATGTGCGCTGCTTTTGGTGCGATTTTCGCACTTGCACTGCGATTTTCGCTATTCCACTGCGATTCGCACGTTTTTGCCCACTTGCGCCGCGCTAATTATTCCATGAATCGGCCTGTAAGTATCAGAGTGGTCACGTGCTGCTGATTATCACGTTTTCAAAAGTTTCTGATCATTTCATTTGTCAATTATTAAACAAAGAGGCAATACTTTGTATCGAAATGGTCACGTGTAGCAAATAACACGTTGTCGAAGGTCTCCATAAATGTAACTCTTGAATTAAAGTGAATTGAACAACTACATAACTGCCTTTAAAGCGAAATAACCGACAAGTAAGAAACATCATTATTGAATACAGAAATGAACCAAAATCTTGCTATCAATTAGAGATAATATAATTGGAATCTAAAAAGAAGAAAAGAAGTTTACATATCATACATATGTCAAATCTTCACATACTAAAGTATTGCAATGAAGGTATGTTTCAACAAACCATAGTATGCTAAACCATTTAAAAGAACGGGCAAACAAAGGCCACTGAAGCCTGATACACAGTGCCTTTTTCCAACTTGTATGAAAGCTACAACTTGTCTGAACTAATATTTGAAAATAACCTTAACTTGAACTGTGAAGACAAGAACATTTTATTTGAATGGTGTCACTTGGAAGTTGGGGAATGGAACCCTGAGTTCTGATCAGGAGCTTCTACTTCAAGGTTGCTTGAACTGTATATTTTGGAACTTGGGGAAGTGAACCCTAAATCCTAACCAAGAACATTTAATTTCAAGATAACGTGAATTATGTGACTTGGAACTTGGGGAAGAGGAACTCTCGAGTCCTCACTTGTGAAAAGGAACTCCCCCCTCCCCCCCCCCCCCGAGACTTGAATAAGACTATGTCATCCTAAAAGGAAATTCTGAAACTTTTATTGGGTGGAATTATTTTACACTTGGGGAAGGGAGCTGAAAGGATGCTACTAGCTGGAACAAGCTCAGACCTTTATAATATACACTGTTTTCTTTTTGGTTGCTGACATCCCTACACATTGTATAGTTATAGTTGTGAGGGAAAGTATAGGGTTTGAACACAGACATATTTCTAAGTTGAACTCTTTGACTCAGACTTTCTTTAGTTTTATTTAGGTACAGTATCCCACCTTAGCACAGGGCAAGTTAGGCTTTCCTCCAAACCATATATTTTTGATAATAAAATTGGGTTTTTTTATTAACATGGAATCCGTCGTTTGTGTCCTTCATGATTCCTTCACATCTGCCAGTATCCATTCACCAAGTTACTTTCGTACCTGGGGAATGGCGCTCAGCCAATCGAATGGCTGGAAGAGCGGGTGAGAATACAGTGGGCCTCATTGCGACCTTCCCGGTATGTGTTAACAGGCTCTGCGAATGGAGGGGGACCCGTTAAAACCGTCCTGCGAAATTACGAGGTCCCTTCTCGGGACCCGGTAAGGACGCCTGGTAAAACCAGGCGTCCTTACCGGGTCCCGTGAGGGGAAGAGGGAGCTAACAACGGGTCTGTCGTAATCGGCCCATTGTTAGCTCCCTCTCCCATTCCCATTGAGCCCTATGGGGGCTGAGATGGGAATGGGGAAGGTCTGGGCCCCCAGAGGGAGGAATTACTGGGCCCTCTGAACTCAGAAAGGCCCGGTAATTCCCCATTCTGGGAACCCGGTAAAGGAGCCCAGTTTGGCAGCAGCCATGGAGCTAACAGCTCCATGGCTACCGCCAAATTCGTAATGAGGCCCAGTGTCTTCCACCCGCTCTTTCCAGCCACAAGAGGCCCTTCCCCAGGTGGTGCCATCTTGATTGTGGAGATGGCAACAGGGATCCCCTCACTTTTGCCTTCCCACATCCACACCCTCCCACCGAAATGACATTAGAACCCTTCCCCCAACCTACTTTCATGCTGGACTGGAGCTTTGTGCTCCGGTCCTGGTGCTCCTCCTGCCCAGGACCACCACCAAGGAAATGGAAAAAGGACTAAGTCCCTTTTCCTATGGTGGCAGCTCTCTTTTATTACACTTTTTTTCTCAGGAGATTGGGCTTGTACAATAGCGCAGAGCCCATCGCCCAAGAAAAGAATATATTTGCACCACCGACAAACCCAAGGGTGGGAATAGAAATCATGTCTGAGCCGGGAGGCGAATAGTCCGGTAACAGTCCGCAGACCATGCTGAACCTTCGTTTCGCTCAGGCCTCCCTCGGCTCGAGCTGGCAAGCCATTATCGGCCATGTACGCCCCTCGGCTGCGGCAGGATTGCTACACTATTCTATCCAAGCAACTCTGAATGCTGAACCCTTTCATTTGTTGGAAATGTGCTCAAGTAGCCTTTGGAGTATTAGCAAGGCTTGAAGTGTGCTGGCATAGCTGGAGCAGAGTCATAGTAGTCTTCAAAATTCCTCCCAAGCCCGGGAATGCTGAAGTCCCCTCACTGATAACCATCCAAAGTGATTTCACCTATGCACGCCCTTAGGAACAAGCGATTTACAACTGACTGTTTGCAGGTGAACACATTTAGGCATTTGAATGCAGGAACAATTATTTACAAAGAGTGAAAGGAACTTCATTAGGGGCTGTTACACTTTTGAAAGCAGGACAAGGTACTTTACAGTAGTCCCGGGAGGATAGCTCAGCAGCAACGTGCTCGTCTTGGAAGCAAGACGACACGAAGCAACACATGTTCGATCCCTGGGTCCGAGCTTAGAAACCTCTGGGTATTTAAGCAGGTTATAAATACGCAACTAAGACAAAAAAACAATTACCCAACAAAAAAAACAATTTCTGCAACAGTGCCTCGAAGCCCGCGGGCTGTGTGAGCACTTTAAAAATGCAAAATAAATAAAAGTAGTCAACAAACTATTATAAAAGGTGCACATTTAGGCCCATGGCAATCATGTACAAGCAGTGAAAGGAAAGCAGTTAGCGAAACTAGAAGTATGGCTGTCCACCATACAACAGTGTGGATCGCACATTTCACATACAAATGTGTACAGTGACTAGATGAGTCTATGGCTCATTGTTTGCAAACGTCTTCCTTTTAGGGTGAATGTCAGGACAAATGAAATCAGCAGCAAGTCCAGTGTGTGTTATGCGCTCGGAGGAGTTTCCTGCTTGAATCACATTCACACACGTGTTTCTCAAATATAAAAATGTATGCTCATTTTTATGCTCCCTGAATGCTCTTTGATTTTAAGCAAAGGAAATAGAATCCCATGTTGGTGATTTTCGCCCCTCCTCTTTCTCAAAAGAGAAACATTTAAAGAAGTAGGGCCTTTTACTCACTGAATGAATTGTTTGTACACTGAGAGACCGGGAGTTATTTACAGTCAACAATGTATTTACAAACCATACCAGGGTGAGATTTATATATAAGATGTTGGAATATATTGATTTTATTTATGGATTCAGCTGGTGCGACACCCCGATTTAATTTTCATCTATGCACAGCCTATATGAATCTTCATATTGATAGTCATTCACGCTCAATTCTAAGTATATATATATATATATTGTACTATAAAAATACTCAGCATCTTAAACATGTCTTCTACATCTACCTAGACAACAGAATTCTTCAATGATAGCATGTCAACATGCAACAATACTATGCATTTTTATATGGAAACGTTTCAAACCACTTTTCTGAATACCTGTTTTTCTCCAGTATCAAGACAAGTCTGGTATCAGAGAAATTACTTGAACACATAATGTTTCAAACAAATATTACTTTAACTCATCTACCCTATATAAGTGTGGAGTTGTGAATGTATTGACTGTGGGCAGGTCATTTTTATGTAGACAATGGGCAGCTTGCATCTGGCTCCTCAAGGTATGTACCAGAAAAATAGTCCTTTAAAATATTCTTGCACTCTTAATACACACGTGCAAGTCCTTCACTAAACATAAGTGTGCTACTTTCCATTTTTATGTGTGTGTGACTTTGAATACAGTTATGTATGCATCTTTAAATACACGTGTTTGTGCACTGCTTTCAGTCTGTGTGTGCGTGTGCGTGTGTTTGTGTGTAACTGTCAAACTATGTATGTATGCACAGCTTTTAATGGGCCTGCCCATAGTTTTCACCCTTTTTGTTTCTTTAGGGTTGATATGATATTATCCAGTTACACGTACACTGTCAATCCCCAATTTGTCCTGCCACATTACACATGAGTATGTGTGTGCATTCAAAGATAATGCACTGCAGATTTTATAACATTTTACACAATTCGTATTGAATAGAACTAATTCCCTATACTCATTTCCATTGTGTAAACATATAATTTATGTCTAGGCCGCCCCCAGCTGCTTTAGTACACAATATCACATTAAGCAACCGTGTTTCGCGACAACATTATGGCCTGCGTGACTCAAATAACACACAACGGTGTGCAGATAACATCCCTTCTCATGTGCCTAAACTACACTATTTCTTTCCCTCGAGAAGAACTAGCCCGTCCCTAACAGATGACTACCCCTAGTCAGAGCTAGTAGGCCGCCTATCTAAGAGGGATAGAACAGAGAAATAGCCCTCTACTAAACCATTACTGAAACATATGAAAAAGGGAGGTGACTTAGTATACAAATGCTGTAATCTACCCAGACAAATATATGGATTACACGTTATCTTGATACTCACTTTTTGTTAAAAGAAGGGGTGTCTCCGCTGCTCCCTGAGTGACGCCAAATGGGAGTGAGTGACAAGAAACAGTAAAAATTAAATGAAACCTAAGATAGTGAGCTAGCCCTAGTTAAATTTGGGAAGGGATTTCTTGTTACTTTAATCCGCCCTCCACTGAGTGTGTAGCTGGTGTGCCATGCAGCACTTCATACAATGTGCATAGTATTAGGCCAAACAATTAAAAAGAAAAAAAATCCTTT
The DNA here is from genome assembly GCF_040938575.1 of Ambystoma mexicanum. Lineage (NCBI taxonomy): Eukaryota > Metazoa > Chordata > Amphibia > Caudata > Ambystomatidae > Ambystoma > Ambystoma mexicanum. Next base: position 972,894,808 of record NC_090929.1, on the reverse strand, counting down.
TATACAGTATCCATTTGTCATAGTGAAAGGATATCTGTATGATGGTCGACCAATTTCAGTGATGTCACCTTCGTCAGGACCAAAATGCAAAGTATCATGCCTTCCGGGGTCAATGTGAGATACCTCATTAACGTTCTCATCCACTGGGTTAATGTCTACCTGCCCTCGCTGCAATGTTTAATTTATATTAATTGTGTATTGCGGTCATTAGTAACTCTCATTCCCCCATGCAGGCATCATCCTGAACAGTAAGGGTATCTTGAACCTGTTTGAAGTTATCTCCAGACTTGTGGATTCTCACTAAAGGAGGCGGAATTTCTCCTCCGGTGCATGCCTCTTTCAAGCATGACTCTACACCAGATTCAACCACAGATTATATTTTAAATGGGAATTCTATTTACAAAGGCCATTCTGCATTAAAGTGGCACCAAAATGCAATACGTTTTTTAATCTGAATCCATAAACACAAAATATATTGGGGATCATGACCAGTTTGGCGGTAGTTTGGTAGTAATTCTGCTAGACTACCGCCAAATGGAATTAGCGTTGCTGCCAATTGGTCCGGCCAATTTACTGCCAGATTACAAGTGGTGGTAGACTGTGTACGTCTCCATTTTTTGGAGTCCTTGAACTCCATGGGGATGTTGGCAGAACTACCACTGGTGGTCATTCTGCTTGTGGTAATTCTGCTGATTTTGCCAATTGTTTGGTAGTAATGCAGTGAATTTATCTCCAGTCGTTTGCTGGAGAACAATCTACCACCTCAATATGAAACCTGTAGTACAGCGGTTATCCTGGTTATTCTATAGGGATAGTTTTGAGCTCCATTGGGGTTTTTATTTGCCTTTTTAAATGTAGCATCTTATTTTTTACAAAGGCAGCCCGGGCCCTTTCTCTGTAGCTGCAACACCCAGCAAAGTACTTGCTCTGTTTATCTGCCTCTGTAAGGGCTAATCTCTCCAGGCTGCCTGCGGTCAGTCCTTCAAAATGGTATTAGTTCTGCACTCCCATTTCCATTGGTTACAGAATATTTAATATTCATCTCCCCATATTCCATAATGATAATATTCCTATGAGCAGTCAAATATATATTGTTTAACTCCACCCAGATCTTGTCAAAGCGGTGTGGTTTCTATCAGCCTCATGACAAGATGGGTGGGGTACTCCCACTCATCATGAAAAGGTGTACATTTGTTTTGTGTGCCCTTATTGTGGATCTGAACATGTGAGATTAATACAATAAGCATGATCAGATTCTGTATATCGTTGCGCACAATACGATGCGTCAACAATTGCACTGTGGGAATATTCGGAGGAGGTACGTATTTTTGTCCTTTTTCTCCTAATCTTTATGTATCATGATGTGTACATTTTTACAAGATTTTGTAAATATCACTTGTAGTTACAAAATGCAATTTATTTTGTGTCGAGCAAAGTTTGGATCACAGATTTCTGCAAGATTAAACTTGTGATTAAAAAATGTACATATGCTATTTTCCTGTTCGTGTTGCAAGGGTGAAGTTGCTGACTTTAGCCTGCAGATGAATTCATTACAAATTTGTGGTGACTGTTCCCTCGTTGAGATGTCGTGTATCAACATGTTGTAATTTTACTCTGTCACAAGGCATGTTGAATAATTGGGCTTGCCGTTCGTGAGGCTGCCATACATTGTGTATGGTATTATGCAGGCAATAGTGTTACATCTTTGATATGGCTCAGCAAGTGCGCTCGCCCATTTTAATATAGCGGGCGTTTCGGTGTCTTTTTTAGCTTAACATTGTTTTTAGTCCATATCTCGGTTTCTACCATATGCCTGCACAAAGGTTATGACATGCGTTCATATGACTCTTTTCTTCTACATCTAAGTTTTACTCATTTGGTTACGAGTGGATTGTTCTCTGGGCTCCGTTATCAGCACATTGATCTGTAATGATCAGATGAGCTGGGAATCCATGTTTTTTTTTCAATGTTGTTTACTGTTTGAGTTACATGGAGGCATTCTAAATGTGCAATTTGGCATTGCATTTGTAACATTTCAGGTGACAAAATCAAAGCAGGATACTTGGGGTATATTGGGCTGACCTCATTTATTACATCCCGGACTATGGTAAGCCTCATATAATAATAATGTTTGGGAGATAGCTGCTGTTCCAGCAGTGTATTGTCACTGGTTTTTCAGATACTAACATAGGTTTTTGCACACGTTTTGGGACATAATTGTTGTTCTGTCTTGTCATGGGTTTGTGCACAAGGTTTCAGCTGGTGTGGTGATGGTTGTGATGCTGGAAATGCGTTGTGTCATGTGTGTTCTGTGATGTTTTCTGCACAGGAGTCCAGTTGGGACTCCTGCCAGTGCAGCTCGTCCTCGTTTTTGTTATGGTGAACAAAGACCCTTGGGTTACCCTTATGGCGCCCATGGTTGGGAGTACAATCCTGTTCCCCTAGTATATGGTTTTGGGCACCTTTGTGTGGCCCACATAGTGGGGTATGGGCTGGTGGCAGCACCATGCTGAATATGACAGGTGCTCTAAGTATCATCCATTTTGGGATACCCAGGACCTGCCATAAGAATCAGTGGATTCCTGACATAAGGCAAGATGGCTCCTGTGGCCTCTTGGTTTCTATTACCTGTTACCTTGTTTTTTCCCAAAGTCCTGGGAAGCCCTGACTCTGTCCCTTCCTCTGACTGGCTGTTGGGTGGAAGAACCACATATGGTATTGTGGGAAAGTTCAGGCCAGACTGGATTGAGCCTTCCCAGTGACTGCATGTTGTGGGTACACCCGTGGGGTTGGACCTGTATGAAAAGAGTGTGTGACCAATATGTATCCTATGTTATGGGTGACTGGTTTTTGTGTGCATGACACAATGAATGAGACAGCCCTGCCTGAAACTGACAAGAATGCAGTGTGGAGTGCTGAAAGGCTTGGTGCATACCCCAATCCGCATTCCTTGTTATGGGTGTCTGGGTGGAAGTGAATAGCCTGAATGCCTGTGAGCCTGATTGGCTGCCTGCCTGCATGAGTGCCCTTCTGGCTGATTGGGTGATGGAGATTGGCTCAGCAGAGTGAATGATGGACAGATGTGTATATCTGGGGACCTCTCACTTTCCAATTTGTTCAGAAGCTGAAGTTAAAACTTGAAGCTGCTTATCCTTGAAGCCCAGCTGGAAGAAGAAGAATTGCTGCTGCTTTCCTTTGACCCAATCTAAAAGCTGACGAGTCTGTCGAGGACTGATCCAAGAGAGGACCTAGCAAGGAGATCTCACCCCAAGCTACGAGAGAACATTGTGCAGAAGCTGATCTTTGTTGAGGCACCCTGTAAGCCAGTCCCGAAAGGCTGTCGACCGGAGATGGGGTCCGCTGAGAAATCTTGAAGTAAAGCACCAGGACATCAAGGCCATCAAAGTCCATTGCTGTTGACTGGGGTTCGGAGGATTTCCGTAACCACTGGGAGCCAGTCGAGTCGTGTTGCCCAGAAATGGGGACAGCTTTATGCTGTGCTGCTTGACGACTGGGGCCGCAACGCTCCACCTTTGCTTAAGAACATTGAACAAAGTGCTCCCTTGCCATCACAGTCGACCGCTTTGTCCTGCCAGAGAAAGTCGAGGTCGTCGATGACTGAGGAAAGTGTGCCGGTAGGTTTCCCGCCACCTGAAGTCCACAAAGATGCCGACAAGTGAAGATCCGATATCCAGCCGTGGTCGAGTCCCGATCGTCCACGCCGATGCCGACACCCAACACCCGCTGCTGGGCCTATGTTCTTCAGAGAGTCTTCTTTGCGGCACCCAACTCTTTGCATCGAAGTGCACCACACACCTCATCTTCACAGGACTTCCAAGACCTATGGTCAAAGAGCACCGCGAAGATCGAAGCTGCTGTCTCGACGACAGTGTTCACATTTCTTCGAGTAATCTCGACGCCCTGTGGCTTCTACTTTAAAGGGAGTTTACTCTCGAGGGATCTGTTGATGAACCGTCGACGAAACTCTTCTAACTCAGGTAGATTGGGGTAGTTGAACATTTTAACCAGAAAACAAGACTACTTAAACATGAATGGACTGGTCTTGTTAATACTCTTTATTACAGGTTGCCCAGGTGAGGGGATCCTCACAGAGAACTGCATCTATTTAGCTGGCGTCAGCATTCTGCCATTGTTTAACCCAAATTGTCTTCACTCCTATGACTTATGCTGTTACACATTGCTCCATTATTTGTATGGCATTATAACTGTCAGCAGTTGATGCATATTAAAGGAGTCAATAGCCAAGTGTGGTACCACATAGACATTGTACATATTTGCCATATTTGAATTGCCAGAGTACAAAGTGTGTTATTAATTGATGACTATACCTTGAACCTTATTTAAATAAAGAACTGTGTTAGCACATAACATAGTGTGTGGACATTCCTTTGTGGGGGGCTTGAGGACTACACTCTACTTAAGAACTAGCATGCTTCGCTTCCTGAGAGCTTAAGCCTTGGTTGCTAGTCCATTCTACCATATAGAGAATCTTGGCTGGGGTGCTATATTCTTCTACTCTGCCATATAGAGGGCAGGAGCACAGATACCCCCTCCAGTCTTTACAAATGGTCACCATACACACACCCTTTTACATGAGAATTTATGAAAAGGTTCAACACGTTAATAGTGGTGTTGTGGGACATTGGTGAGATCTTGAAGAGAGGTCCTGAGTACAAACCTTGTTTTTAATGTGTTGCAGATATTGATTGCAAATACTTTGGGACGACTAGGGATCTCTCTGGAATAAGACACATTAATGGTGTTATTCAGGATTCATCGTGATTTGTTACCTTCCTGATTAGCAATTGATACATGTAGGCATTTTTTGAAGGGATAAAGTGATAAATACACACATACATGGTGTCTTGTGAATTTTGACACACTATATAGGGGTCATATTGTAGTCATTTGGTCTTTTTTGTTTCATGTTGTAGTCAGTGGAACAAAGAAAATTGTATGGTGGTGTCCACACACTAGACGAAGATGTTTCGATTACCTGATGTGGATTTACCCAGATATGATTCCACCCCGTGGATAGAAATTGCATTGGACTACCCCTAAAGAATTTCGAGCAAATGAGCGATGGCGAGAGAAACATGTTGGGTCTCCATTTATAACACATGTATACATTAGCATTATGGTTGAGCTAACAATTTTGCATGTCCTCTTGTGTAGTTTTTTGAATAATTGTTTTGGACACATCTGATTATTTAATTCATGTAACTTTTTGTTCATGAATGTAAAATTGTATTGTATTTCTTTGTATTTTTTGTCATTTTATCTGAATTTGTGTTTTGAATAAACATTATATTTTGACCCTAGGTAGGTCAACATTTAAAAACAGCCTTGGTTTGTTGTAATATCCAAATTATAAGGAATTGTTAACAAATCCATTTCTTTTTAAGCTTCAAAATTGTGTGAATGGACATTTTGGGTCCCAGGCTGGGTTCTTATGTTGATAACATATTTCAGGTACTTGGGCCTTAGAACAAAACACTCAGATCATGTCAATACACATTCTGTGGCCTGCTGTATTTCTTGGAATGTTGCAAAATCATCTCTTTTACAGGTGTTCACATTCCATAGTCTCGGCCCTTGTTTTTAGTATTTAAAAGAACCTATACTGAAAAGGAGCTTCAAAATGGTATTTGATGTTACAGTTCTATTGCTTTGTTGAAAAACAAATTCTCAGATGCGCGCACATTTACATACACTTTACAAGGGCATCCTATTTAAACGTGGCAACAAGCTAAATACACAATTCAATAGGAAGTGTACTTTTGCAAATACCACCTCTTTCGCTCTTTCAGAGAGGCTTTCTGTCATCAGTTTGCTTTAGGCTACCATTCTTCGCAAGCATACTTATTGTTCCAAAATATATGTTTTCAGGTCCTCATGATGTATTGTTTAGGGCCTATGCCACTTGCCCCACTTTAGGTCACACCCAACACTCTTCATGCCACCCCATCTATTAGGGCACCCCCACCTGTTCCAGCCCCACCCACTTCTCATCCCAAATAAAGCACTGGCTGCAACCAATAGAATTGCCGCCAAACTTCAGTGCATTAAATAGACGTATAGAGATTTTCTTTAAATGTATTTGTCACAGTGTGATCTCAGATTCACTGATCGTTGTTGCATATCGGTTGTGTTTTTTTATGGCTAATATATTTTGATATCTGAAACAATATGTTTAAAAGTACTTTGTTATTTTTCAGTGTAAGAAACCGTAGTAAGCGATTGGTTTGGCAAAGTCGCCAAAATTATATAGAGGATGCTCTGTTCGACAACTCCATTCGATGTGGACAAACGTTTTAGTTGAGGTCAGAAGGATACCAACTGTTCTCTTTGAGTAATCCAATATGCCCAAAATGTATTTAAAGACAAATAGTGGATAACTGTGCTTGGTATTGGTAAAGGTAATAGTCGCAGAAGCCAGGGTACCACTAAGTATACCCTTCCACTAGTCACCTTAGTGCTTGCTTAGTTCACATAGAAAGTGCATAGAGAGACTCAAAATGTGCAGATCATACCCAGAACTAATTCAATCTGGAAGTCTGCTGCAACACCAATGCCAAATGCATTTCCGCTTGCCTGTCAGGTATTCATAAAAAGATGAGCGAGAGCCAACTTTGCTTGAATCAAGGCAAGACCTCTGGCCTAGTGAGCTAAGTCACATGGCCACATAAACAGAGAAGGTAAAGAATTTGGGCCTTGTATTCAACAAAGATCTTTCCTTCTACCATCATCTCATCAATCATATTGAAATGCCATCATTTGCTAAACCTAGTACATACATCTTTCTCTAAACAAGGAAAAGTGGAATACCTGACTCTTGCTTCTTTGGGTATCACTACTGTGATGAGGGAGTTCACTCCTGAATAATGCTGGTCTCTCTAGATTCCCTGGACTCAACCCAGCTTTCCCACAACTCCTGTTACCTGTTTCTTCATGAGGGAGCGCTGCCGGTTCTTCCTGAGGTCTCAGGTCGCTCTTTGCTTCACACACGTTCACTGCGTTTTCCAGCGTTCCTCTTCTTTGATCTTTGTGACTCAATGGAGTCTCTGCCGCAGCGGTATCAGCGTGTTGTATTGACTGGCCGCTCCAGCTCAACAAGGTCATGCCACCGCTAGACTCTCCAAGCTTCTGCAGCGAGTCGGTTTGCCTCCAGCTCACAGGGCTCTTCCCTGCTTCTTATTCTGAGACCAACTGCGTCTCAGCAATTTGAGCAGCATGGGTTTGAACTTCCCACATCTTACAGGGTGTACTGCAGCTTCCTTCCTTGCTCAACCTGCTCCCGAATCTTCCTAGTCCTTCTTTGATGTTTTCTTTATATAGCTTGGCCCGCCATTGCATAGCTTCAGTGGTTGCCGCCAATGTCTCTAAAGCAATCTTTATGTCTCCCCATGGCCACCTCGTCACTGTTCTTTGTTGATTCCTTCCATTGTTAATCTGCATGCTTCATGGGTTCTTCTCAGTCCTATTAAGCTTTACGGACAGGACAGTGAAAACCTCACAATAACATACAGTATTAGACTCTAGTTGTGAAAGGGAAGGAGTCAATAAGGGTAAGTCTTCAGGGGGCAAAGGCTTAGGGAGGTCTTTGACCAAATCGGAGTCCTTACCCCCATGAGGGGAGTATCTCCCTAGGAGGTCCTCCTACTTTTTACCACCCCTAGGGGGATTATTGGGTAGCATCCTCAACTCACTAGCCTCATAGGGAAGGACTCCCCTGGGGAGAAGTGACGTAATCTAGTGAATCATCCCAAACATTAATAGCTCATTAAAACATAGCAGTATGTATGATATAAGAGTCAGTTCCAATCATTATCATATTCCATAGTGTATTCTTGGTTTCTTCATTTAAATAAGGTGAGTAAAAATCTATCAAAAATGTAATTATTAATTAGTCCCAGTTCACGATAATATTAAATGTCTTAGGGCCTCATCACAAGTTGGGCTGTATTCTGGCGTATTTTCTGTCGAGCGCCATTTGCGCTAATGCCACGCTGTCTGGCGGATCATGAGTCGGTGGGCACGCGCACACGGCCATAGCGTTAACACAAATAGCGCCCGGCGGAAAAAGTGGCGATGAACCCGTAAATCCAGCGCACATTGCGCTACCGCTGAGCCGCGGCGCTAGTTGTGTGCACTATTAGCGACGCAGGAAACGCATCACTGCCGTAACGGGACATAAAGTGGCAGCCATCTTGGAAATCACAATCCACCGAAAAATCGCAGCCCCTGTAAGCCATCCACTCCTCGAAAGCTTGGAAAATGTCACATGAATGTACCAGGGGCAAGTCAGCCTTGGACAGGGTGAGAAAACCCAAGTTCACAGACCAGGAGCTTGCCATTCTTGTTGAGGAGGTTTTGGGACATCAAAAAGAGCTCTATGGCTCCCAGCAGCGCAGGACAAGTGCACACCAGCGAGCACAGATCTGGAGACAAGTGAGCTAGAAGGTATCCACGGTGGGCCATGTGCCCAGGGATGGGGAGGATTGCCGCAAGCGGCTGAATGACTTGCAAGTCTGTGTCAGTGCTCTCCTGGTCCAGCACAGGAGCGAGAGCATGGCAACTGGAGGAGGGCCAGCACAACCACCAGCCGAGTTGACACCCTGGGAGGAGCACATGACCACCCTGATTGACATGGGCACAATTGAGGGAGTCAGCGGAGTGGAGGCAGGCACTGGTACCCAGGAGGCTGCAGGTGGGTTCCCCCCCTGAAAACTGCATAATCATGTTAGGCCAACCCCTCCAATCCCAGTATGTGTTTGCAAGTGTGTGACGCAATGCAACAACCCATTAGTGCCCCCTCGTACCACCGTACCCTAGCACCCCCTGGTATCCTAAGTACCGAAAATGTATCAACCTAAGCCCCAAGAGAAAGGCATTTATGGGCATGGCACGGCAACATGATGTATGGGTGTGTATCAAAGCCCCCCCAGCACAGTGACATGGGAGCTGTGCATTCACAACAGACATCTGAAGATGTCACACCAACATGTCCAAGCAGTGTCCCTCCCCTGTTGCACGTTCCACCAATCACAACATGGGGACTGAGTAATATGCAATGGGCTAGCATGATCAAAACTGTGCCCTAACCCACTGTAAGGTATGAAATGCATGATACAAATGTAAGCTGCCCTCAACTCATACAACACCCTATGTACCCCGCAGGCACGCAGCGATCATCGCAGGGCAATGATAATGGTGAACACACATCCACATCCAGCCGCAGGTCCCGACGTGCATCAACCAGTGCCATCAGCCTCTGCACAGGGACCAGCATGAGAAGGAAAGACGCAGGACACATCCTAGGTCACCCCACCAGAGCCCACTCAAACCAGCGCAACATCCACAAGGCCGCAGGGCATCACCGCCACAAACACCGGGAGCCACCACAGGCATTCAGGATATGGAGGGAGCCACCAGTGGGTTTAACTCGAATGAGGGCCACACAACCACTGCGTTACGACACACTGCACTGGTGTCCTCACCCAGCCACAGTGTCACACATGATATGGACACACCCCAAGGGAGCCTGGGTCAGGTGTCAGTGGAAGCACACACTCCCCATGTACTTGTGCGTGTACGTCGTGCCCGCACACCCATGCCTGATGTGGACACACCTTCCTATGGTTCTCCTGAGGGCACCCCCTCCAACTACAGCAGCCCCATCATAGATGCCGCCATGTCCCCCAACAGCTCCCCTGCCTCCCCGCGCAGACCTGTCAGTCCAATCAACAGCACACCTGACAGACCCATCGCCACCGTACCTGTTGTAATGGGGCGGCTGGATGTGATGGAGGCGCGACAGCTGAGAATTGAGGCCATGTCTGTTGAGCACAACCGCCACATCAAGGCAATAAGCCGTGCCATACACAATGCTGCCAAGACCATGGCATGTGATAAGGTGCGCACCTGTAGAGTGGTGGAGGGCTGTACATTGGTCCTGACAGGATTTGGACAAAGAGTATGCGAGCTATGTGAGTGCCAATCACAGGGGGAAGGGGGGATTGTTAAACTAATAATAAATTCTGTTCATAATGCATACAAAGCATGGACATTCATGATTGTGTGAAAGTGCTCTTTATTTTACAAGTAATATGTCATACATGTACCCATCCACCAGATCAAAAATAGTTGTCAATCAAGGCCTGTCTGGCCAACCTCCCCTCCCTCACCCCATCCCTGTGTACATGTGCCCCGGCTTCGGGCACATTTTCATCATCACTCCCATCCCCAGGTGGCTGCACATCAGCATCGGGGGCAGTGGCACATGCCTGCGACAGCAAATATTATGCAGTGTGGCACAGGTAAGTACGATTTTGCCAACTTTCTTGGGGTGCATACATCAATGCCCCTCCTGTACGGTCTAGGCACCAGAAGTGTCCCTTCAGCAGTCCAAATGCACTTTCCACACAGATGCGTGTACACCTACATTCAATGTTGTTTGCCAGCTCAGCTGGAATGTGTGGATGACGCACAGGGTTCATGAGCCATGTGTACTGCAGGTATCCAGAATCACCTGTAGGGGGGTGAATGCAGACATTAAGGCAAGGTTGGTTCAGTGGGTGTACAAGGCTCAGTCATCAGTGACATTGGCAGCAGAATTAAGTATGTGTTGAAAAGGTTCAGTGCAATGTTGGGCTACATCCTTCGCCTTCTGGGACATGCATGGGCTGAGGTTTACATGCAGCAGTGTATCAATTAATATGTGAATGCGTATGTGTGACACACTCATGTAGTACAGGTACGCTATTTTCCATATAGTTACTTTAATTGTGGTGTGTGCTGTGCAAGGTGCAACATTTAATCAATGGACTACTTACTGCATGCACCACCCCTTTGTCTAAATGCCACAGTACTCTGTCTCTTATTACTGGATGAGGGTACCCTTATATCTGCATGTTCAGGCCACATGTTGTTAGGCCATGTGTCGTGGCATTTGCTATGGCTGGTGTTGCGTTTGCTACTTGGCACAATCATGTATATTTTGCCAGGCATGTGATTGGCCAATCAGGGGTCAGTATCTCATGGATGGTCATTGTCATGACTCCAACTACTCGTGTATAGTGGCTTTGGCATGACTGGGGACCAGGGTGGGATATCTCTTCTGTGTAAGGGTGAAGAGAAGCACTGCGACACACACAAGATGCTTTGTGGTAGTTGGGCTTCCATATGTGGCTGTGGTTTCACAAGTGTGTGCCATTCAGACTGGGTGTGTTCTGCTGTGTTGAACGTGTGCAAGGTTTCACGTGTGAGGCACATGCATGGAAATGTTGCGGTGCTAGTGCTGCCTGTGTCTCATGCTGGCATGCAGGGATTCCTCTGTGCATGCCCCCTCCCCCCAACAGAGATTATTTGGCATGCATTTCAGTCTAGAATTGTACTCACCCAATATCCATGTGTTTTGGCCTCGGTGCTTCTCCATGTAGGCTGGCAGGGTACTGTTGGCAGGACCATGGAGTTGTGCGTGGATCATGGGTAGTGTGCGCAGCAGTGGGTAAAGGTTAGGTCAGATCTACACGTCATCTGTACGTTGATGGAATGGTAATTCTTACGGTTCCTGTAGGCTGCCTCATGTTCCCAGGGTGCTACTAGTGCTACATGTGTGCAGTCCAGGGCTGCTATGACGTTCGAGACTTGGGCAACGGCATGGAACTGGGCCTTGAGCTGGTTGGCCTGTGCCTGTGTGGCTGGCAATGCAATGTGCTCATTGACATGGAGCAGCAGTGCATCCAGCATCTGTCCCAGCACGGCACTGAAGGTGGACTGGGCCATGCCATGCATCATGGCAACGGTGTGTTGGTAGCTGCCAGTCCCGAGGTACTGTAGAACGGACACGAGCTTCACAAGTGGGGGAACATCAGTGCTGATGGCTATACGGCTGCCTATGTCAGCCTGGATTGTGCCCAGCAACTGGTTGATGGTTGCCGTGTCCAGCCTGTACTCGGTCACCAGCTGCCCATCAGTCAGGGCCTGTGGATGGCTGGCCGCCTTGCTGGTGCTGGTCTCCTCCTCCTTCTCCTCATCCCCACCACCCCCTGTGCTCCCAGGTCCCTGGGCTGGTTGGCAGGCCTCTGTAGCTCCAGGCGGAGCAAGTAGATGTCCACATCAAGGCTCCCGGCTCCAAATGGCAACATGGTTTTTTTTTTGGGGAAGGGTGTGTTGTGCATGGGTGGGTCCTTTGTAGGCTTCTGGTGTGCATTGTTTTCACCTGGGCCCTTATTGCTGTCTCCTCCCTGCTCCTAATGGTGTAATGGTGTTGTGTGGGTGTGTTGTGTATGGGTGGGTCCTTTGTAGGCCTCTGGTGTGCATTGTTTTCACCTGGGCCCTTATTGCTGTCTCCTCCCTGCTCCTGATGGTGTAATGGTGTTGTGTGGGTGTGTTGTGTATGGGTGGGTCCTTTGTAGGCCTATGGTGTGCATTGTTTTCAACTGGGCCCTTATTGCTGTCTCATGTGTTCTTTTACCTCCATCATTTGGCAATGGGTATTTTCAGTGGTTTTACCGCCGGTTTTCTGGTGCTAATAGCAACAACGCCGGACTTGTGATGGCTCTGTAATAGCGCGTTTGGGTGCCAGCGCTATTACAGCCAGCGCTATTACAGCCGGCTGTACTACCACCATCTGTAATAGCGCCGGCAGGATTTACAGTGGTGATCCATTGGAGCGGTATTGGTGGCGCTAATACGGTTTCCGCCGGATTTAAGGGTTACCGCCGAACTCGTGATGTGCCCCCATGTCTTCTCCAGCGAAGTCGTCATATCTCGCCGGTAGCTGTCTCCTCCCATGTGATCCTCCCTCATATAATCGCCCCCAGGGTCAGGATCATAGCAGCTGCCTTCCCCTGGTCACATGGGAGGAGGTCACCACCAGGGAAACAGTGATGACTCTACTGGATTCATCAAATACCCTTCCCCTAAAGTCCCAGCTTCCCACTCGAGGGCTATCCTTTAGAGGATAATTAGTAGTTTCCCTCATAGACGGAAGATGTTTCTTAGGTTGGATTTCCCTCCTCCAAACAGACCTTCTGAAGAAAACCTCTCTTCCTTCCATGAGCAAATTGGGAAATAAGGGAGAGATTGTAGTTTTTGTGTTCTTTTGGATGGTTTGGTAGTTGGGGAAGTCAGTGCCTATTAGTTCTTCTTCTGGTAGTCTTGGAATGGCAGCGTTCTCATGTGTTCTGAGTCTTATTTGTGCCACTGGTGACACCCATTGGTCAAATTAGGGAACATCACTTCCTATAATAAATCAGACTGGTAGGTCGGGAATTACCTTCACCACCAGATAAAATGATCTTCCCAGGTTGGCGATAGGGATTTATGTTTGACGGTGTTCTTCAACATGGCCATTAATACAACGTACTTTCTCTTTCCTGGTTTGCTTTCATCCCTGGGGAAGCAAGACTTTTTTTTATTGTGCATCCCCTACTTCCTGTATCTAATTGGGCCCAAATGGTCTTTTCTTTTAGGACAGTAAATATTCTATAGATAGAGTTCTTCCTGACTTTCCCCTTTCTCCTAAGTTATTGTTTCCCTAGACTGGGCATATATAATGCTTGTATAGGAAAATCTGGTATGTAATTTGATTCCCTGCTCTAATTCCTGCGCTGATAGTCATTTAGAGTTCTCTGACCTATGGGTTGGACAATGGTTCGTGGTTCCTAAGGTTCCACAGAAGTAACAGTCCTATTTTAGGGCACGGCAGTTTATATAGAATGCACATTCTTCCCATGAGGGATCTGATTCATCATCACCTCCTTCTTCTGCCAAGAAAGTCTTTGATTGTATGTCTCTATCATGGGTTTCTTAGGGGTTCCCTAGGCCTTGGGCCTACAAGAAAGTCTCAGAGGCATGGTCTCCTCTTCCTTGCTTCTTAATTCAGGCTTCAGTTTACATATGGATTACCCAAGGGAAGATAATGAGGAACCCAAGGGAATAGGGTGGCTGAGAAGTTTCTTTTTGAACTCAGGGAATTTAATTTCTTTGAAATGTAAAATAACACTCGTATTGGTCTCAGGACTTCCTTTCTGTGGAGAGGAACATTTCAAAGATGTTGAGACATTGGGAGGTTTGGCTCACCCTAATACAGACTCCCCCTGGTCTGTTTAAAATCCATTTCTTTTTTTGGTATTGGAATTTTAACTCCCCCAAGGTCTTTCTGAGGGATTCCACATAATGGCATGTTGGAAACAAAAGGTGCTATGTGTGGATTGTGGGTATTTGGGTGAAAGTTGGGGTTCCAACCAAAGTAGTTTAGAGAAGAGGTTTCTTGACTTTTTCTAGCGAGGAACCGTTAACTGACAATAGGCCATTAAGGTCTTGGTTGTCAGATGGTCTTCTTCATGGGAAAGGGGGTAATACTGCACCTTCTCCAACGAAGTCACTATAACTCCCCAGTAGTTGTCTCGTCCCATGTGATCCTACCTCATATAACCACCCAAAGGGTCAGGATCAGGTAGCAGCTGCCTTCTCCTGGCCACATGTGAGGAGGTCACCGCCGGGGAAAGAGTGATGACTCCACTGTGACCACTCCAGCAGGGTCTGTCGGAAGTGGCTACTTCGTGGTGCGGCTTGACAGACATTCTTGAACACGTCGCTAGTTCCTTTTTTCTAACTAATGTGAAGCAGCAAGCTGCTAGCTGCAAGGGGTTAAGTAGTGTTGCACATTGATTTGCGGAGTGGAGGTGTCATGGACGGGAGAGTGACCATTATCCGACCGTGTCCTATGGCGACCCCCCAAGTTTGGACTGTGGCCATATGCACGGCGGCCTTTGCTGATCTCCTCGTTACCCTCTCTCTTTCTCCTGTGCTATTGGAGTCTGAAGAGAGGTGGTCCAGGCACTTGCCTACTGCTCCAGGCTGCCTCGGTGCAACACACAGGTAACTGCCGTTTTCCTCCCATATCTATCATTGTGCATGCCCTGAAGGTGCGGTTTCCAATACCCCATGGTCTTGTGACAACCCATCCCTGCAGTGAGTGCAATAAGCACCCTGCATTTAACAGGTTCAATTCTATTTCCGTGGTGAACACTTAAGCGGCTTATCCTTCTGGGCTTTTTTTCTTCTCTGTTTCCCTGTTTTGTCCGTTGGATGGTGTAGGGTGTGCCCCCTCTTTTTTGAATCACCCTGCTGCTAAAGCCACACTCCATCACAGCTGCCTTCATCTAGCATTTTATTTGTGTTACATCCTTATTGTAGTTGGGGGCACAATGGCTTCTCCTACCGTAGGCTAGGGTGCCAGGCTGCATGTGAAATCACGATTGTAAACAGTAAAAGCAGTTCTGTACTCCCTCACACACCACCTGACACTCCCTGAAGACCCTTTACAGCTTATCTTCTTGCCTTCTAAACCTTGTGGAGGAGAGATCCATTTAGAAATCTCCTCCTAGGAGACTGAACTACCGACTTGCTGGCATGGATACCCCTCAGAATTAAAACATAGTGGCAATACAAACCGGCCTTTATTAACTCTAGTCTGCTAAACTGGCCAATGATGAAGACGCAGGCATAAGGTAAGCAGCCTCACAGTGCAGTTGTGAAGCTGGGAAAAAGAGCTTGCAGCCCATCAGGAAAGAAAGGTGCTATCAAAGGGGTGCCTCGAGCAAATAAGAGCGCAAGAGATTACCATCCCCCTAAGAATGTTGCTGCACATCCTAAGATCCCATTTTTCTTTTCCAAAGTAGTTCCTACATCTCTCATTCCTCCACAAGAAGTTGATAAAGCCTCAAACACAATTGACTTCCCATTATCAGGGACATCTGAGATCGAACAAGTAACTAACTTTGACTTGTCTAATTTCAATAACTCTGGAGGATTGGACAATAACGGATCATTGCTAAATTTATACTACAAAATAAAGAGGAACTTGTTAGGCCCTCTATCCTCCCCTGTGGAAACCTGGAGGCACTGGTATCATGCGCAGTGAAAACAACAGCTAGTGACATTTTGCAGGAGACAAACAGAAGTAGAGCATTGCCGTCCTCGCCAACGGCACAGTCAGAACTCTCTTCTATATTGACCTCCTTGGTGATCAGAGTGGATATGCTTATGGCATTATGTACGAACATATCTAGTGACCAGCTGGCCATAAAGTTAACTGTCTCCAAAATAATTAATCATCAAGGTTCAGTAGAAAACAGTAGCCTAGCTAAAGCCATGGGTACTGATACACTGCAAGAGACAAGGGCTCCTCAGGTTTCCCAAGATCATCCCCAAGGGCGCCAATGTGGGAGAAACCGAAGACCCACTCCCGGTCACACACGAGACTGAGTCTGTAAACTCCATAAATAACAATTCTTGGAGGATCACGGCAGAAAACGAGGAAGACGCGTTATAGGCACTTTGCAATGAAATCTCACTACTCAACAGTTCCCCTAAGATCCAAAAAACAAACAGAAAGTTGAGCCTGATAAAACTCCTGACCTCCATTCTTTTACGGATTGAAACCAGCAATAACCCGGATGATAACAAGATACACGGTCTAACGGAAAACCCAAATAGAACTAAGGGGGCTCAAACGGTGTCATTTTCTAACGATCTGGGCAATGGGATACGCAGAAAGGTGCAATTGAGAGGCCCCATGGATAAATGGGTGCACCCTACGAATGACCCCTCAGGCAAAAAAATCACCAAAGGCTACTCACACTCCTGTAGAGTTAGTGCATGATTGAAGCAGGTCTATTGCGGATCATCCTTTAGCAACCGATCACAGGAAATGTTGGTGCCAAAAGCAGTAAGGGAAAGCCCTACAGGGAGATTGCCAAAGTAAGCCCACAACTAAAGACAAATATCACAGTGGGGATGGATCCTGAATTCCCTGACCAAGGGGTCTCCCACACTCAACTGACCAATGACGGTAGGAAAAGTTAGAATTAATTTGTAGGATTTGATCCAATGGTCAAGATTGAAGAACTGCACCCGAAGCAGGACAGTCCTTTTTTAAACCGATGAAGATTACTCAACCTATGGGGGAAAAATCCAGAAGTGGCTACTATTACTTCACACATTATCAGTCGCGTGGAACTGCCTTGATATTATAGTGGGGAAATTGGGCCTTCATAAAATTTAAAACACCGGCAATTGTGTCACTATTAAACTTTTGTTCGAATTAATTAGCTGAAATGGATTTAAAATGGACAGTCTGTCTGAGCATGGGAAGGAAGGAAGGGGAGAAAACGTTCACTGGAAGAAATAATCTGTCTGTGTCCAAACCAACTACCTTGCAAGCAACATGTGTTGGCTACGTGCGAACAATGAAAAATGCCTGAACTGCCCTTGACATTGAGAAGTTGTCTTTTGTTTGCTGGAATACCAGAGGGCATAGGTCCTTTCTCTCCCATCCGCAAGGAAAGGAGATCATCAAACTGAGTGATATATTCTTACTACAAGAGACTTGGCTGATTGATGATCTCCTTGTCCACGGATACACCATAATCTCATTTTACGCTGTAGGGGTAAACAAGGGTGTCCTTCGGGTGGGATTAGTAAAGGTGCAAAAACCTATATGGATCTGGATTCGTTTATGGCAGAAGTGGCTTCCAAATCAGTGCTTACAGCCATTGTTGGCCTGAGGTCATGACATTTTTTAACACTGATTGTAAATGTATATTCTCCTCCAGGTACACTGGGGTATATAGAGGACATTATTACGGTGCAGAATGTACTAAACAATTGGTATGAAAAACATCCTGCTGAGAGGGTTATTGTAGCCGATGACATGAATGCTCCAAGATTGATTGACGAATGTGATCTTGTTAACAAGGATCAGGCTGGCGAACCCCTGACCACTGTCAAGGATAGGGGCGGTTCTTGGGCTAGGCTATTCTTCGAGAATGATTTGGTCTGTCTTAATAGGACCTTGCATGGCGATGGCACAAGTTATCAAACCTGGAAAAATGGCACCAGCTGGTCTTGTCTCAACTACGTGTTTATTGATAGAGGGACATTAGAGGTTTGTAATAACTTTGAGATCACTTTCACTGCACTAAGTGACCATTCGGTTATGACATGGACTATTATACTCCAGAATCCATATAGGATGAAAAAAACTAATGACCAAGTTAATGTCAATTCCACAGGAAATCGTATCTCTTAGTATGACAAGAGTATTCTTAAAATGAGCAATTTGATAAATAACCATAAGGCATCCTCGGCCAATTGGCTTAGAAATAATGACTGGGACTTACAGCTATTTATGAACTGGCTCAATTCACAAGTACAGATATTTCCAAAAGCATATAAGTGCTTGAAACAACACGAAAATGTCTTTGATCCCACGATACTAGCAGAAAATAATAAACTGTGAAAGCTCCGAAGAGCTGTCGATAAAAATAACAGCATCTCGGGATCAGATACAAAACAGCTTAAGACTGTGATGAAAACAAAGTACAAAAATTGGTAAAAAATCATAGCGCATCACTGAAATCGGCCAACTGGCTTGCCCTTTATATACTCATCAGAACGGGGGACGACAAAAGGTTCTGGGGAATGACACGAAGATTTTTAAACAACTTCTCTATGATTGAACTATGCCCGATTGGCGAGTCAGTACAGCAAGTGACTATTAGTAGCATGTTTTATGATGTGCCAGCCAGGACAAGATCCACTTTGAGAATGAACCCTGCCCTAAGTTCAACTCAGATTTTGGTTGCGAAAACATCTTATTAATCATCAAATCTTTAAAAAAACTCACGTGCCCCCGGTCCAGACTCAATGGCAAATGTCATACTTAAGTCAAATGCGCGTTTCTGGGCCCATATTCTGGAATAATTGTTTACCAAAACTTTAGATGAGGGCAAAATCCCACAGTCATGGAAGAGGGCCATCCTAATTTCAGTTTTTAAAAAGGGCTCTCGTACTGAACCTCATAATTATCATCTCCTGGCGATGCTTGATGCAAGTCAGAATATTTTTTCCAGTATCCTATTGAAGGCGACAAAATGGCCCATAGAAGTGGGGTGCCTTTCTCCTTGTCAATCAGGATTTGGAAGTGGTTTTAATACTTTGTATAATATGAGTATTCTTGAATATCTCATTGCTGAGAGGAATAGAAAATCGTGCAATGAAGAATTATGCATATGTTTCATTGATTATTGTCAACATGGTTTATCCCTCTTTTGTACTCTGAGAACCGTGTTGCTATTCGACTAAACGATGAAGGGGTGACAACCAGTGACATTCAAACTAATGTAGGTGTGAGACAAAGTTGCACTTGCACCCCTAGTATAACATTTGTATGTGAGCAACATGAGGGAGGTTATCTCTGCGCGAAGATTCCCACCCAAGCTTGGCCCCATAAAGATACAATGGCTGAGCTATGCCACTGATGCAATTCTACTGGACAAAATGGACATTTGTCTCCAGCGCTCCATTTTAGCTATTGAAAAGTGCTCCCAGATGAATAACTTAAAGATAAACATTGGAAAAACCAAAATAATGATATTAGATAATCAACACAAATCAGCCAATTACAAATGGTATCTGAATGGAATTTCCCTGGAAGTGGTGGATAAATATATTTATCTGGGTTTCCACTTATGTAAATCACCCACCTGGAATTATTATCGCAACATTGTGACTTCCAAGGCAATGAAAAAATGGCTTGTTTATAAAAAGATCATGCGGACAAAGGGCGGTAACAACCTTGAGGGCCAAGTAGCCATATTTGGCAAAAGTAGTGGTCCAGCTATACTTTATGGCCTGGCCATCCTCCCTGAAAATAAGATAACATGGCTTAACATACTGGAAGGTCAAATACTCAGGTCAATTCTAGAAGTCCCCCAATCAGTTCCGGTGCAAGCCCTCAGATGTGAGTTGGGCTTACAATCGTTGATAATGGATTGGCTTACTCAACAGTGCCAACTCTATATTTCTATCCACCTAGCGGCAGAATCCTTGCATTCCCTCTATTGCCATTTGGCCCGGTTAGATAGTAACACATTCCTACAGGGGCTGAGGCAAACTGCAATAGCACATATGAGAAAGATAAATGTGTCACCGGAAGAATTAAGAGAACACCCTAATTGGCTAATAGCATTAAAAAAGCAAAACAAACGCCTGGCTGTCTCTAATAATTTGGACTCTTTAGCAGCTAAATCAATGTATGTGGAATACTGTAAGCAAGCATTCAGGGAGCTCCATCCTAACAGCTACCTGGTAAAGTATTGCCCCATTCCGATTCGTAAATTCATTACTTACCTCTTATTTTATGTTGGAGCATACAGGGAGGTGGAAAAAGATCCCCCATGAAAAAAGAACAGAGAAGGGTGGACCTATTCTGGAGTACCATCATGGGTGCGGAATCTGTTGTAATTATGGCCGCTGTGTTTTATATTTGGAAATGTATTAACAATTGCATCTCTGACTTTCACTGATCCTTGTGCTTCTATGAAATTGGGATATATGTAACAAATGAAAGTTGTATAAGGTTTTATGACGAACGTTGACTAGGTTTCAGCAATGAATTTTAACCTATGGTCATTTTTTATCGATGAACAAGTTACTTCTTACCTTGTAACGTTCTTTCGACGGGATGTTCCTCCGACGTATTCCTCATCTTAGATATATCCTTTCAGCTCTGCTGGCCTCGGAAAATTTTTTCTAGAGGGCGCTGCGCGTCGACGTCCCTCGAGTCGATGTCCTTCGACAGCCGCCGTATCGACGCTCGACGTCATCCTGCCTATAAAGGCCGCGCGCAGCGTCCGTTGCTCAGTTCCGTTTTGTAGCCCACAGTATAACTGTCTGGACTAGACTAATCACCCTGAAGGAGCGTAAGCTGCAACAACAAGGGAAGTAGAACTGCGGGGATGGATGGGAGGGTCGATGAGGAATACGTCGGAGGAACATCCCGTCGAAAGAACGTTACAAGGTAAGAAGTAACTTGTTCTTCGAAGGGATTGTGTCCTCCGACGTATTCCTCATCTTAGATAGGCTCCCATAGCAGTATTCTATATTCGGAGGAGGGAGTACTGACTTCACGCTGTCTTCTATTGATGAATAGAATGCAGTACAGCCCTTCCAAACCTAGTCTCTTGACTAGAGGAGGAATCCAGATTGTAAAAACGTGTAAAGGTATGGATAGACGACCATGTAGCGGCCGCACATATGTCTTTAATCGGCACGCCTCTTTTGAGGGCCGATGCAGCTGCAATACCTCTGGTCGAATGAGCCCTAAGGTTTTGAGGGGGCTCTTTCCCTGCCAGTTTATAACATTCCAGAATGGCTAGAATGATCCATCTGGAAATGGTCTGCTTAGTTATTGGTAGCCCCAGCTTGTGACCTGCGTAACCTACAAACAGCTGGTCTGCCTGTCTTATCCTGGCTAGTCTACTAATGTAAAAACTTAAAACCCTCCTAGGGTCTAGTCTGTGTAACCTCTCTTCCTCTTTCCCCGGGTGAGGAGGAGGATAGAAAGATGGTAGGGTAATCTTCTGAGAGATATGGAATTCAGAAACTACCTTTGGGAGGAAATTAGGCTTCACTTGCAGGACAACTTTGTCTTTGTGAAAGATTGTATGAGGGGGTTTACAAGAAAGAGCTTGTAATTCGCTCACCCTTCTAGCAGATGTAAGTGATATTAATAAAACAGTCTTAAGGGTAAGGAATCTTAACGAACAAGAATGGAGAGGTTCGAAAGGTGTACCCATCAGGAAAGTTAGTACTAAGTTTAAATCCCATAGGGGAACTTGGAATGGTCTTGGGGGATAAACATTGGTTAACCCCTTTAGAAACTGTATTACCAAGGGTAATTTGAAATAGGATGGTTCCTCCGCAGTACGCTTAAAGATAGATAGCGCTGCGAGATAGCCCTTAATGGTGCCAACTTGAAGGCCTGAATTTGCCAAATATAGTAGGAAGGACAAAACCATTGGTGTAACACATGAAAATGGGTCGATATTCTGTTCTCTACACCAGCTGCAAAATCTGTTCCAACGGCAGCGGTATAAAGACTTTGTTGCTGGCCTCCTTGCCGAAAGCAACACCTCCATAACATCATCAGGGAGGTCCCAATCCTTGTACCTCAGCCGTTCAGAAGCCAAGCGTGAAGGTTGAGGGTTTTGATGTCTGGATGGAGAACCTGACCTCCCTTCTGTGAGAGTAGGTTCTCTCTGAGAGGAAGTCGAATTGGAGGGCAGATGGACAAGTCTAGAAGGTCCGGGTACCACGTTCTCCTGGCCCAATCCGGGGCAATTAGGATCATGGTTCGCCGGAATCTTCTCAACCTCCTGATCATTTGAGGAATGACAGGGACCGGTGGGAACGCGTACAGAAGCGGAAACTCCCAGTCCACTATGAACGCGTCTCCCAGAGCTCCTCTCGGAGGAAATTCCCTTGAGCAGAACAGGTCGCATTTCCTGTTTAGGCTGGTGGCGAACAGATCTACCTGAGGGGTTCCCCAAAGGGCGAAGATCTCTTGAAGGACTTCCTGAGCTAGCTCCCACTCGTGGGAGACTGTGTTCTGCCTGCTCAGAGCGTCCGCTGTCAAGTTCTTCTCTCCGGCTAGGTGAACTGCCGATAGAGAGATTCCTTCTTGGATTGCCCAAAACCAGAGCTGCATCGCCTCTCTGCACAGGGGTAGTGATCCTACGCCTCCTCTTTTGTTGAGGTAATGCATGGCCACCGTGTTGTCCGTCATTATCAGGACGTTCTTCCCTTGTACAGCTGGCAGAAAAGCCTTCAACGCAAGTCTGATGGCTCTCAGCTCTAACAGGTTGATGTGTAGTCTGGACTCCGATGGAGACCAACGACCGCTGATGGTCAAGTCGTTGGCGTGGGCTCCCCACCCCGTGAGTGAGGCATCCGTGACTACTGTTATCTCCGGCCAGGGTTGCCAAAACTGTTCTCCTTTCAGAATGTTCTCCTGACAGGCCCACCACTGAAGGTCTCGAGCCACCTTGCCGGGAACCTGAAGAAGATCTGTCATTCTACCTGAGAATTGTGACCACTGAGTCCTCAGTGCCCACTGGAGGGATCTCATTCTCAGGCGAGCCTCTGGCACAAGGAAAATGCAGGATGCCATGAGGCCTAGCAACCTCAAAAAGTCGAAGGCTGGGAGACGTTGGGCATGTTGGAACTTGGTAACCATCTGTAGAATATCTTGAGCCCTCACCTCTGGTGGCGAGGCTTTTCCCAGGGAAGTATCCAGGATCGCTCCTATGAACTGGAGTCTCTGCGATGGTATCATTTGAGACTTCTTTAAATTGAGGGAGAAGCCCAGTTTGTGAAGGGAGTAGCACACATGATTTAGCTGGATCTGAGCTTGTTCCGGAGAAACAGCCCTGATCAGCCAATCGTCCAGGTAGGGGTAGACATGAATCCCTTCCCTCCTTAGACTTGCAGCCACTACCGACATTAACTTGGTGAAGACCCTCGGGGTGGAGGTCAGCCCAAATGGCAGTACTCGAAATTGATAGTGAGAGTTGCCAATTGCGAACCTCAGGTATTTCCTGTGTTTGAGATGGATAGACACATGGAAATAAGCGTCCTGAAGGTCCAGAGATACCAACCAGTCCTGAAACTGAAGGGCCTGGAGGATCTGAGAAAGAGTGACCATCTTGAATTTGTCTTTCCTGAGGAATTTGTTCAATTCTCGCAAGTCCAAGATGGGTCTCAGTCCTCCGTCTTTCTTCGGAATGAGAAAGTAAGGGGAGTACCAGCCCTTGTTCCTCTCCGCTACAGGTACCGGTTCTATGGCACCTTTCTCTAGCAGGTCCAAAATTTCCTGCAAGAGGAGCGGATCTGGAGCTTTCTGAGAGCTGATCCCCGGTGGATGACTCTGAGGTATACGTAGGAAAGGCAGGCAGTAACCTTGGGCGACTGTTTCCAATGCCCAAGCATCTGACGTGATAGCCTGCCATACCGTCAGATGTTGAGTCAACCTGCCTCCTACAGGTGTCCTGTGAGGGGAGTCCTCAGAGTGGTTTTGGGGCGGCTGATGCAGATGCCGATGGTAAAGAGGCACCTGCTGTTGCTGCGGCTTTAGAATATCTACCCCGTCCACCTCGGGTAGTTCTTCTTTGACCCCTTTGAGCCGGTCGTCCTCTACCTCTTCCGAATGCGGAGTAGAAGCGAAAGGACTTGTCCCTCGCAGAGGTTCCTGTGGGACGAAAAGGAGTCTGACGGATTGCAGCTCCTAGGGATTTTGCTGCTGCTTTTGAAGTTTGCAGTTTCTCTAAACTGTCATCCGCCTTTTTCCCGAACAAAGAAGAGCCATCAAATGGCATGTTCAAGAGCCTGGCTTGCACATCTGGGGCAAAACCCGACTTTCTCAACCAAGCGAACCTCCTGGTTGATGTACTTGCCGCCATTGCTCTGCTGATACTGTCAGCCGAATCAATGCCCGTCTGGAGGGATTCGCACATAGCGTCTTTACCGTCCTGTATAATATTCAGGAACGCATCCCTTTCTTCTCCCTCCGGGATGCAGTCAGCCGCTGTAGAAGCACACTCCCAAAGTGTATGGCTGAACCTAGCAAGGGTGCAAGTAGCATTAACAGACTTTAACGCCATGCTACATGCTGAAAAGACTTTCTTTGCCATAGCATCATATTTTTTATCGTCCCTGTCCTGTGGGACTGTAGGATAAGCCGTCTTGACATCGGTAGAGGATGCTGCTTGTACCACCAGACTTTCTGGGGATGGATGCTTAGACAAGAACTCTGGGTCTGTGGAAGATACCCTGTACTTTGCAGACAGTTTTTTATTTACTGCTGGTATTACATCTGGGGTTTCCCAGTTTGTCATGATCTTTCTCTGAAGAGCTTTATGAAAGGGCACCACTGGATCCTCTTGTGGGCCTTTGTCAAGAATATCCGTGAGGTCATCTTGCTGGAAAGATTGTGAAGGTGTAGACCACCCCATGAACTCTGTAATCCTGGCCATTAAGGCTCTGTAGGGGGCTTCAGCATGCTCCCCCGGGTCTGGCTTAACAAAATCCACCTCAGGGGAAGTGTCTAACCCACTTGCCTCATGTAAAGAATCATGAAGATCCTTTAATCTGCGCTCTTCAGAGGAAAATTCCTCTCTAACTGGGGTTACAGGTCCCTGTAACTCAAATGTGTCTTGTTCAGACAAATCACCCTCTTCTAAAATTGAGGATATAGTTCTCAATTGTTCTGAACTCATAAAGGGAGTAAATCCCATTTCCAAGGCAGAGGGTGCCGAACTTGTCATTATTGGCCTCGAAAACGTCGATGTCGTCGACGCCGACGTCGAAGGCTTCGAGCGTGGCGTCGAAAACAGAGGTGGAGGCCTCGAGGACCTCAACAGAATTGGAATTCTACTCGACAATATCGACGCCATCGACGTCGAGGGCCTGGGGATCGTCACTGGATGTGTGGTCACCGTGACTTTTCTCGGCGTCGACGCCGGTGTCGAGGCCGGCGTCGAGTCGACAGACCCGTGTGTCGAAGGTCCCTTCGACAACGGCGTCGAAGACATCGACCTCGACGTCGACGGAACCTTCGTCGACGGCGTCGACGGAACCTTCGAGAAAGGTTTGGAGGTCATAGTCCTACTCGAGGGTTCGAGACGCGCTCGAGAGGTTTCTTTCGCCGGGTACTGCGACTCGCGGCGTTTTTGACCTTCGGGTCTTTCGACCAGAGCATCGCTCTCGGCAGTCTTCGAGGGGGTCGAGGCCGCTTTCTCGAAGACGCTCATCATATTTTTTCTGAATTCCTCCAATTCAGCCCGGGAACTATGTTTCGTGGGGCAAGGGATTCTTTTTGGCGAAACAGAGGAAGAGGAAGACGGAGAAGGGGATCTTCGACGTCTCCTCTTCGAGTGCTTCGATCTCGAGGAGTGATGAGACCCACTCCGAGACCTGGAGCGCGAATGGTGACGAGGAGACGAATGTCTCGACTTCGTCGACGAAGAAGAAGCTTTAAAAGTCTTACCTTTCTCCAGCTTCCCCCTACGCTCCTTCAGGGCCTTAGCTGTCATGGACATACAGTCCTCGCACTCCGAACAATGGTGTTCGGCTCCCAAGCACCACAGCCAAATTCTGTGAGGATCGGTCAACGACATCTTTTTCCCACAATCTCGACATTTTTTGAAGCCGGATCGAGGAGTTGTCGGTTCCGACGAGGAAGCCATCGAGTACGGATCGAATAACTCGAGGTAAATAGGATTATCTGACTAAGAACTGAGCAACGGTATTCCGAGGCACCGAGTAGCGCGGAAAAACGGAACTGAGCAACGGACGCTGCGCGCGGCCTTTATAGGCAGGATGATGTCGAGCGTCGATACGGCGGCTGTCGAAGGACATCGACTCGAGGGACGTCGACGCGCAGCGCGCTCTAGAAAAAATTTTCCGAGGCCAGCAGAGCTGGAAGGATATATCTTAGATGAGGAATACGTCGGAGGACACAATCCCTTCGAAATTATATTTTGTATATTGCATTTTAACTTTGGCATTCTGGATTTCTCTTATGTTTATAAATAAAAGTGTCTAAGGTTTATTTTTTAACCAAGGATACACAATACATTTTTTTTTAAAAAGATGCCTCCACTGGATTCAGTGTGTGTGTGTGTGTGTGTGTGTGTGTGTGTGTGTGTGTGTGTGTGTGTGTGTGTGTGTGTGTGTGTGTGTGTGTGTGTGTGTGTGTGTGTGTGTGTGTGTGTGTGTGTGTGTGTGTGTGTGTGTGTGTGTGTGTGTGTGTGTGTGTGTGTGTGTGTGTGTGTGTGTGTGTGTGTGTGTGTGTGTGTGTGTGTGTGTGTGTGTGTGTGTGTGTGTGTGTGTGTGTGTGTGTGTGTGTGTGTGTGTGTGTGTGTGTGTGTGTGTGTGTGTGTGTGTGTGTGTGTTTTTTTATGTAATGCATAACTGAAATGCTTCTCAACACTCTTTCCTCCCTTGGATTCAAAGGCTCTATCCTCTTACCTCTCCCACCGCTCTTTCGCCATCTCTTGGGGCGGACGAACCTCTACTACCTTCCCTCTCAAATATGTGGTCCCCCAAGGCTCTGTTCTCGGACCCTTCTTATTCTCTCTTTACACCTCACTCCTTGCCCCCATCATCTCCTCCTTTGGGTTTTCTCACCATTTCTCCACTGATGACACCCAGCTATTCCTCTCCTTTTCTTCCTTCACCTCAGATTTACATCTCAACCTCTCTTCCTGTCTTACTGCCATTAATGACTGGATGTCATCTCACTATCTCTCTCTTAACACCGACAAGACTGAAGTCTTGTTCTGCCCTTCTAACACCCTACCCTCTCCATCCCCCCTCCTTCTATCCATTTTCCCCCTTCTAATCTTCCTATTTTCAAGCATGCTCGTAATCTAGGCATTTACTTTGACTCTTCCCTTTCCTTTTCTCATCATATCGCCCTCACTTCTCGGGCTTGTCACTATCATCTCTTTAACATCCGTAAAGTCCGGCCCTCTCTCACCTTCCATGCTACCAAACTTTTAATCTCCTCCCTCATCTTTTCTCGCCTTTTCTATTGTTCTTCTCTCTTCTTCGGTCTCCCCGCTTCCCATCTTGCTCCCTTCAAATCCCTCTACCACTCTGCCATCCGCACCCTTTGTCTACTCTCTCCCCATGACGCCATCTCCAACTCACTCTCTGACCTAGGATGGCTTTCTTTCCACTCCCAACTTAAATTTCATTTCCTTTGTCTTGTCTTTAAATCCCTTCATGACCTTGCCCCTCCTTACCTCTCCTCTCTCCTCTCACTCTATACCCCCTCTCGCGCCCTTCGATCTGCTGATCTCTTCTTACTTTCTGTTCCCCCACCACCTTGTGCCTCTTCTTGTTTCGGCTCCTTTCAGCTCCTTGCCACCTTACACTGGAACTCCCTACCTCTTTCTATCCACTCCTCCTCCGCCTATTCCTCCTTCCGCTCCTCACTGAAATCACTTCTTCTTAACTCCCCTCCTTGACATTTCCCCCCTCTCTCCTTTCACCTTCCTAGTTCCCTTCTCCCTGTTCTCTTTCTCTTTACTTTTTCCCGTCTCTCCTAAGCTCTCCTCTCTCTCTATAGCTCACGTCACTCATTACTCTTTCCTTCTCCTTCCTTCCCCACCCCCCTACTCTCCTGTCCCTCATATGCAAACTGTTCTACATACCGATTTTATGGCTTGATTCATGTTTACTGTTACTAATTCTACTGTTCTATATTTGATGTGTTTTGTTGTTAACTGTAAAGCGCCTTGGATTAAGGCGCTATATAAAACAATAATAAATACAAAATACAAATAACGTCAGAGGGAATGTTGGAAGGTGAGAATATTGTTGTATGCGTGAGGGAATGCTTGTGTGCTGGCGTACCAACCCAGGCAGTTGGAGATAAGTAGCCTGGGTGGTGGGAGCCAGTGGGTTCCTCTCATGTAACTTAAGGACGTAAGGATCTGCAGATCCTCTTTATAACATTAGTACCCAGCGGACTTGCGTCCACAGGATACACTTAACGTGATTGACTCGTTTCCAAGCCATACCACGGTGTAATCCTGTGGAAGCACTTACGTGCCTGCATTTCTTCCCAGCGGTGGGCGTGGCAGCCCCTTAGCCAATGAGGAGGCTTGAAACGGGGAAATCCCCGATCCGAGCCTCCCCAAGGCTGGATGCTGCCTTCCTCCACCCTCCCTCCCTTGCAAGCCATTCCCGTCCCCGCCTCCCCCAACCCCACTTACCTTCTTTTTTTCTTCTTTTTCTCAGGAGCGAATGCGATGGGAACACTTCTGTTCCCAGCGCATCCGCTCCCGATGGCCACCATGGAAAGGGAAAACGGACTACGTTTTTCCTTTCCCGGCGGCCATTTTATTAGATTTTTTTTTTTGTTTCTGTTCCGAAACGCAGCAGCGTTTCGGAACAGAAATAAATGCAATTAGTACCCCGGTCTAACGGGTACTAATGGCAATAAGCCCCGAGACGGCAGGCCAATACCGCCCGCGGTAATGCCCCGTAGCCTCCTTAAGGCCCTCGCTACACTCAGGCCTGTAACTATGGACCCCGGGGACATTACCTGGGGCGGTATTGGCCCGCCGTCTCAGGGCTTATTGCTACAGTAATAGAGGTTAGTTGTAGCAGCTAGGGTGCCTTCCCCTAGATTCTGTTTGTCATTCTCAGTGGCACATGGTTTGCTAGACATTTTCTCGCAAGTCACAGTTGTATCCACACACAAGCAGTCTCCTGAGATTGCCTGTCTTTCTAAAACACATATTCAAGCGTTTAGGTCACTAGGGTCTGATTTGGGCACCCTGATGGATTAATTGGAGCCCTGCTCTGTAAAAGGACAGACGAGATGTTGTCTTCAGCACTGGAGGGTCACATTCCCACTCCAGCAACTGCGCCTTAGTCAAGGACCCTCAGCAATATGGTAGGGATGCTTGTGGTCTCCTGCAGAAGGGCTGTGATCTAGCAGTTTGGGCTGGACTGCTCCTTTTGGAGTGGGACCAAGCCTGGTTTTCATATGGTCTTTCCTCTTCTGTAACAATGGTCTGGAGGATTGGCCAGAACTGTGCCCATTATTAGGATTTATTCAAAAGCTTCCAACCACAACTTTTGGTTTTGCTTTAGTCACCCCGAATGGGACAGGTATGCCCAGACGTGGGTCCCGAGCCCGCTGGGCCTAGAGACCCAAGCTACTCCTCACTGATGACTCCCAACAAGGCCGAAACATGTCTGGGGATGCTTGTGGTCTCGTGCAGAAGGGAAGTGATAGCAGTTTGGGCTGGGCTGCCCCTTTTGGTGTGGGACCAAGCCTGATTTTCATATGGTCTTTTGCCTTTGGTAATGGCTTGGCAGGGTGAAATACAATGGTCTAGAGGGATGTCCAGAGCTGTGCCCGTGGTTAGAATATATTCAAAACCTCAAAACCTTCCAGCCGTTTTGCTATACCAAGTCATGCCAGATTAGTTTGTATGTCCTTCTCCAAGAGGTTGGTAGTGAAGGTCCCTTACGTCGTTTTGAGAAGTAAGTGGCGATTGTATTATTAGTGGCTTGCAATGTGTCAATAGAATGTTTACAATTATGCATATTGGACGTGACTTTATCCTTTCTATCTTTCAGGTTATACACATTTTCTGCATGTTTAACTTTAAGAGTGGCATGAGGACTCACAGTTGATATCTGAGGTCCCTCATTGGTGGAGATAGAAGTTGCACTGTAGTCAATGGATTGCTGTCTGTAGCTCTGTGGAGCCTCCATGACTCTGAGCAACATGTGATCGGGTAACAGAGATGCGTCACTTTTGCAGTGGTGAGCATTTGTATGTAGGCCCCATCACAAGTGGGCATAGCTGAGGAATGGCTCAAAGGGCTCAAGGGCTTGACAGACACCGCTCCTGCTAAAGGCAGACAAAAGCACAGCTGATAAGTCCTCAGGTAGAATTTCACGCGCCAACTCAGCACTAGGTCAGATTTTGTAAGTAGACCCCGGCACAAGTGGGTGAGGCACAAGGACGGCTCAAAGGGTTCAAGGTCTTGACAGTCACCGCTCCTGCTTGTTTGGCTCCTTCTCATAAGAAGGTGTGTACTGCAGTCTGCAATCCTCATTCATATTTACATGACCAGTCTTTGGCGCTGCACTCATGTCAGATGGCTCAGCATGTTCGCATTTTCCACCCCAGCTGAATGGGGGGAAGATTAGCAAAATAAGACATTTTTCAGACCACGATTGAAGCCTATAAGAGAAGAACATGTTCTTAGTTCTGGTGGTAGGGCGTTCGAGCATCTTGGGGCAGTGTATGGAAAAGATCCCTCGGCCACAAGAGACATTTTGGGCTTTGGCATTTGCAAAAGGCTAGAGTTATTCGATCAGAGCGTTCTCCGATTGGGAGGCCAACAGAGTCTGCTAGATAGATAACTAGAACTTTTTTCCATAAAGGGAGTTGTGTGTGATACTCAATGTCCGAAAAGTGATTCGCCTATCGATGGGTAGCCAGTGTAGGGACCTGCTAGCAGCAGACACATAGGCAGATCAGCGTAAACCCTCAACAATGCGAACTTCGGTGCCTTGAATAACCTGTGAGCAAGTGATTTCTCCCTTACTAATACCCTGAAGAAGGCTGGCACAATAATCAAGTCGTGCCCCAATGACTGCCCAAGCGAGAGTAGCACAGTTGGCAGAGTTAAGGAAGGGTCTCAATTGTGCGAGTAATTTAAGATAATATAAACTGGCAGAAACTAGGCTGTTGACATGTACCTTCTTTTTAAGCTCCTGGTCTAAAATTACTCCCAGTGTCTTGACTTTGGGCAAAGTAGCAATAGTACAACCTGTAATCTGAAGGAACTAGTACGCGGCATCCAGTTTATATAGTTGGGGTGCGGTGCCAGTGATCACGAGCTCAGTCTTAGCATTGTTCAGTGCCAACCCGTGATCTACCATCCAAATTTGAATAAGATTATAGATGGTGTTGATTGTGATGGCGCCCTTACTATGATTACCTGATAGTGTAATAAGACACTGAAGAACTCATCAGGAGTCGGGCGGAATTACTGTTACTGCCGTGGCATATGGTGGAATTAGCGCCTGATCACAACGTGTTGTGAATGCACAGACCACTCTGACAGCAACGGTAATTTCGCCCGGCAGAATTAGCACCAAAACAGGGCACTCTGGCTGTAAAACCGCTGAAACCCGGCGGAATTACCATTACTGCCGGCCAATCGATGCTAATAGCACGGGCTGAAATAGCGTCATCGGCCAGAATGGGAAGCATGGCAGTGACCATATTGAAAAACAGAATCCACCCTGAATCCCCCACTTCCTGTAGCCATCCGGACCCAAAAGTCACAGGAATCATGTCACAAGAGAGGACCAGATCGATGGTGCCCAAACACCAGCTTTGGAAGCCAAAACTCAGTGAGGGGAAGCTACAAGACCTCACAGATGAGGTGGTTGGCCATTGCAAGCAATTGTAAGGAGGCAGGCACGAGAAATCATCTGGGCAGCAGAAGACTGCAATCTGGCGATCAATAAGCCGGAAGGTGACACCACTAGGCATGGTCCCTTGGGATGCCGAAGACTGCTGGAAATGGTGGAATGACCTTCAGGTCAGAGTGTGGGTCTGCCTCTCTCAACACAGGCAGGAGGCCATGGCCACAGTAGGTGGCACCATCGAGCCCCTTGCCTTCACACTGTGGGAGGAGAATGCAAGCCCCATCCTCAACATGGAGGGGATTGAGGGAATTGGCAGAGCGGAGGCCATGCCAGCAGCCAAGAGGTAGGAGGTGAGTCACATGCACACACCCCAACCCCCAACAATGCACAGTGCAAATGGCCAACCAAAGAAAGTGTCCCTTAGGGCCAATGGACAGGGACAGATGCCAGAAGGCCCAGCATCAGGGCCGGGCAGTCAGGGTGAACAGCTGGGGTGCCATATCAGCCCCCCCACCACAACAGCCTTTGGGGAGGCCACTAAATGCACCCCTGAGCTGGTGTGGAGTGTGAAGGTGTGGCATGCACACTGTCGAAGTGCAATGCACCCGACTCCCCTGCTGGCGCTGGCCATGCCAGCAGGAGTGCAGTGTGCAAGTAATCACAACACAGTGTGGCTGTCAAACCAGCCTGTTCCTAGTCATGTAAGGCAGCCCCGTGCTGGTATGGCAGCCAAGCCATAAGACAGTGTGTGACACCCTGCACCTGCATGGGTGCAGTGAGTCAGTCACCAAACCAAATTGAGCACCGCTGCTGGCTCCACAGCAGTGTCCCATGGAGCCATGTCAGTGCCCTGGACAATGCAACTAATTCCACTCGCCCCAGGTGTGTGGTGCCGGGGGGCGGGGTGCATGAGCATATACAAACACCCCATGTGCTGCAAAAGCAAAGGCTGGGACTGTATGCCAGCACATGTCCATAGGAGTACGACTCACAAAATGCATGACCATGCAGAGCCACTTGCAGGCATGGTTGACTCTGCCTGGATGTACAGGCTGCCTTGGCACAAGGGCTGAAGGGCACCGGGCTGTAGGTCAGACACACTCCGCTGCAAACAGACCCACCTTGATGTGGCAACTTACAATGGACCGTGCATATCCATACATTTCTGGACAAATGGCGGGTGTCTGAGTAATAGTATGTGTGACTTGCATGCCAATGCAGGAACGCACAATGCCTGACAGCATGTGATGTGTCTGCCCACAGTCTCTCAGCTGCTCAGGATGAGGTAGAGGAGGATGAGGGGATAGGGCCATCGCTGACTGGGGCCTCCAGGGCATCAAGATGTACAACAACCCCTGATGGGTCATCGGAAGGGATGGGCAAGCACAAAGGACAGCATGTCACACCAGGTCCCAGCAAAACTAGGCCTGCTGGTGCCAGCACAGGCCCTGCGCCCACCCTAAAGTGCCCCAGGGATCACTACTCCATCTGCACCCCAACACCCCAACATCAAGACAAATTGCCTGTGACGGGTGACACAGCTGCTGGCAGACGTGCTGAAGCCTATGTGGAAGATACCTGACAGGAACAGGGCGCCCGTGCATCACCTAGCCAAGACAGCATGCAACATGGCCAGCAGGTCCAGTCATCAGAGGAAGTCATGGACACCCCCTCGTATGGGTCTCCATGTTTCAGCCCAAGCTCTCCCCACAGCCCACAATGCATTCCCCCGCTCACCCCTGACCACACCATCATGCTGAGGCTGGACACTATAGAAAAGCGCCAGGTCCAAATGGAGGCAATCGCAAACACACACTCCTTCCACCTCCAAGCCATCCGGGGACTGCATCCAGGGTGCCACACGCCAGATTGTGTGATGCATGTAGCACAACCGGGCACAGGCAGCTGCTACGAGTGCATCTCTGCCTTTGCCGAGACCATGTTTCAAAACATGGAACTAACTATGCGAAACATTCAGGGGCCATGGTCAGTTCAATCTAGTCTGGCAGCACCAGCAGAGGGTTTCTTGCCCAGCACACCAAGGTGCCACTCAGAGTGCATTCTGGGCCGTAAGTCGCTGGGGGAAGCCTTGAAGGGGAAGATGCCACTTAAGTGACTCTGTACAGTAGTTAGGCACTGTGGGTGTGGGGGTGGTGTTGAGGGGTGAGAGGGTTAGTGTGTTGGGGTGGTGTTGAGGGGTATGGGAGGAGGGGATAGTTTGTCCACTACCATATTATACCTTTGTTCAACTAAATCAATGTCAGGACATTTCTCATTGTGTCCATGTGTTTAATCATACATTTATGAGTTAATACAGTGGTGCATGGTATGTGAAAAGTTAGATCATCAGAAAAAATAGTCCATCAGTCCCTGGCGAACCACTCATCCAGCTCTGATGTCATCTTGGCAAATAAGTACAGATGCCTCTGCAACAGGCAGTGTGTCCTTATCCTCAGCGGGTCGTATGTCCACATCAGGGGGTAGAGGGACATTCCTATGGAGGCAGATATTGTGCAGCATGGCACACACCAACTTTCCCAACTTTTTCTGGACTATACATTAGTGCCCCTCCAGTACTGTCAAGGCAGCAGAAACAGGCCTTCAGGAGGCCAAAGGTACGCTCAATACAGACCCGGTTGCAGGCCAACTCCTGTGGTGCCTATGGATCCTGCACAGGTGTCATGAGCCAAGGCAGCTGCGAGTATCCGGAGTCTCCTACAAGTGAAAGATCAGAGCCATCAGTCACACTGTATTGTATAGGTGTTGC
Organism: Ambystoma mexicanum; assembly: GCF_040938575.1. Classification (NCBI taxonomy): domain Eukaryota; kingdom Metazoa; phylum Chordata; class Amphibia; order Caudata; family Ambystomatidae; genus Ambystoma; species Ambystoma mexicanum. The sequence continues at coordinate 972,860,193 of NC_090929.1, read as the reverse complement.
CATTCACTGCATCAGGGAAACAGGTATAATTTGCATGCATATGGGGCTTAATTGCATGGCATGTATTGATTTCACTGCATGTGCATGCTGTATCTAGCGGTTCGTGCATTGTAGTCATACCACATGCACCCTGTTATCTTGAAGAAGATGTAATCTTATCTTCAAGGACTATAGTTGTCTTGTCAAGATGACATGGTGGCTGTCTTGTGCCTGTATGTTGCTCTCGTGCATGTGCCCTGATGGATGGTTTCTCGGGCCTCCATAGGTTTCTGCTGGCAGCGTCTCTACATTGATGGCAGAGTGTACATGGGTACTTGGCTGTGGAACTGCCACGGTCATTGGTGTGGGTTGTCATGTTGCACATAGTGTAACATTGATAATGGATCTATCATGTTGCATTGTGGTACCTGTATTCATGTGTGTCTTGGTAGTCCTTACTGTTAATGTGCATGTGCGTATTCATAGAGATACGTCCAGCATGTACTTGGTCTGTGAGGTGTTCAGTGTCATTAGCGCAGGATGAGGGCAGGTCCAACATGTACATTGCCTTGTCAGGGCATGCATTCTGCTGCTGTGCCCATGCAACCCTCCCCCAATATGGTTGACTGCATTGCAGCACCTTTATGTACTGTGTGATGTCACTTTTACTCACCCACTATCCACATCCGTTGTCCTCTGTGCCTCTCCATGTATCCAGGCAGTGTATTGCTGCGTAGAACCATGGCATCGTGGGTGGATCCAGGGTAGCGGCCACAGTAGTGTGTGATGTACAGGTTGGGATCGCAGGTCACCTGCATGTTCAGTGCTTCCTGTTGTGTGCCTGGGGGGCCACCAGCTTCACATGGGTGAAGACCAGGGCTGCAATGTCATTTGGCAAGTGTGCAACGGCATGGAATTGTGCCTTCATGGTGTGCACCTGTTCTGGGGTGGTGGGCAGTAAGATGTACAATGAAACATGGCACAGAAGGGCTTCCAGCACCTGGACTAGCATGGAACAAAATGTTGGCTGTGAAATGCCGTGCAGCATGGCCACGGAATGCTGGACGATGCCAGTTCCTAGGAATTGCAGAACAGACACTAGCTTTAGCAGTGTGGGCACAACTGTCCTAATGTTAATCCTGCTCTCTATGTCCCCCTGGATTGTGGTGAGCAGTTCACTTATGGTGTCCCTGTTGAGGCGGTACAGGGTTGCCAGCTGACTGTTCATGAGGGTCCATGGTGAGGGTCTGAGCCTTGTTATGGGTGCTTGCCTTAATTGACCTATCCTCCTCCTCCTCCTCCTCCTGCTCCTCCTCCTGCTCCTCCACCTCCTCCTCCTGCTCCTCTTCCTGCTCTCTGCACCCTGTGCCCTGGGCTGGTTTTCCTGCCTCTGTAGTTCCAGACGCAGCATGAGCAGCTGTATGTCCGATCTCGCAATGGCTAGTGGCAGCATGGTATTGGGAACTATGTTTGGGGGAAGGCATGTGCCTCATGTAGACCGAGTGAATCGGGTTAACCTGTGGCTTCATTTGCGGCACCTGTATGCATTTACCTCCACCTGGAGGCTGGAGGTAACTGTGCTATGTTTTTGGTGGTATTAGCGCCGGATTTCAGCGCTAATCCCGCCGTATAAAGACCTGTAATTCTGCCGGCTGTATTTCCGTCGGCTGTAACACAGTCAGCGATATTTGCACCGACTTGTGATTCAGCAAAGCTATAATTGCGGCAGTAAATCCATTCGAGACAGTTTTAAGCGTTACCACTGAAGACGTGATGCAGCCCTATATATCATTCTCGTAGGTGGCATACACTACGCCTTCTGCATATAACATTTCAAAGAGGGGCAGTGTAAAGATGTTAACTAGAGTAGGAGACATGCAGGACCCCTGAGGGACTCCACATGTCACCAAACAATCCTCTGCCATAGCTTCCTCATGATAGACCTTTGCTTTGCGATGAGACCGAAAGGATTTTATGTAGTTAACTGCATCAGTAAAGAAGGAGGCTGAATTACATAGTCTGGACAGAAGTATTGTAGTGGTACACTTAGTCAAAAGCAGCTGAAAAAATCCAAAAGCATCAGGAGTGCACAGAAGTGCAAGATGTTTGCCTTAAGGTCCAGCAATGTGGACTCTGCTGTGGGCACTCTTGAAGCCTGACTGCTTCAGACCTAGTATGTCATGTGTACCTAGAAAGTCTTGAATCTGTAAGTGGGCCCCTGTGTAGGATTTTCAACAGAAAGGGAATGTTGGTGATAGGACGGTAGTAACCCAAAGTACCAGGGTCAAGAGATGGCTTTTTAAACTGGGGGGAAATCCACGCATACTTCATGGAGGGTGACCAAAGTTTTCCTGGAAGGAGGTGTTCACAAATTTAGTAATCAGTAGCGCCAGCTGAGGAGCAAAGTATTTGACAATAGTTGCAGGGCAGATGTATCCCTTGCCATTTGTGTATTTCAGTTTCTCTAATACTGTTAAATTTTCAGACTCTGTAAAAGCCCTGAACTTAAGCAGGGGTAATGTAAAATGAGGTCTTAAAGTTTCCCTATTTGCACTAGTTCTATCCAGGGTACTAGGTTTGGGCACAATGTCTACATTTACTTTTTCAATTTTACTCACCATGGCATCCTGGATGCATATGAACCATTTTCTGTCTTTAGTGACTGGGGATGGAACAGGGTAGGGATCTTCCAGCTCTCTAAGTGTTTTTAAAGAGTTCTTTGGAGTTTCTGGAGTTGAATGCTGCACCGGCAATTCTTTTGCCGTAGGCCGTTTATTTAGCATCGCAAATGACGGTTTTATGGGCCTTCACAGCTGTAGCGTATTAGGCTTTGTCATCAACTGACTTGGTCTGTTTCCACCATTGTAAAGCTCTTCTTTTGTTGATTTTCAATTTCTGGATATCAGCGGAATACCAGACTTTGGAAACGTGCTTCTTTACCAGCCTGGTTTTATCTAGGGCAAGACAATTCACTGTATTAGTCATCATATTTTGATAGACCTCAGCTATGTCAGTGGCAGTTGTAAGGAAGGCCTGGTATCAACAGTAAGACAGACACAAGTGACCACAGTTCAAAGGTGTTTATTGAACTTTCCCAAGGGTGTGATAAACGCATATTTAAGCCTAAATCTACAGATGGGAGCAAGCTACGACCATCAAATAATAATAATGCAGTCCTAGTGGAGTCTTGTCAAAATAAAATGGCCTATACTAAAAAACCTATTGCCAATTCTTACTGCTAATAACAAATAGTGTGGTGTAGTGTTCATGAAAAAGAAAGCAGTGTTCACAAAACGATATGTCAGGATGTTCGGGCCGTTGGCTTCCCTTCCCCATGTTTTAACACAGGGCAAGGTGGTTCACTTGAGCCTAGCACACACTCTGGCGTCTATTGCACGAGGATACAGTTCCATTAACTGCATCAGGAGCTTCTGTGTCCAAGTCTCTTTACTTCTCAAAGGTTTCTTGATTCAGAGGGCCTGATGTACAAAAGCAAGAACCAAAGTTATTTTCTTCTTACAAGTGTTTAATTCATGTGGTTTACCCTGGATCCCCCTCAGCTGGGCTCAGACCCCTTTTATATCACAATGGTTACTGTGGATCCCCCTCTTCCGGGCTCAGATCCCCCTTTTTACAATGTTCCGAGAATATTCTTTCTCGGGTGACTCCCTGTTCACCCTGGATCCCCCTCAGCTGGACTCAGGTCCTTCCTTTTCCCAATCAGTCTCTCTCAGCCGGGCTCAGACCAATTGCAGTTCCCATACATTTTTTGAAGACTTTCGAATGTCCACAGGGTTTACCATGACCCATTGCAGGACCGCTTCATTCTCAAAATACCCTTTATAACACTTAGCATCAGTTGGATACAAAACAGAGACTTTCGAATGAGCAGCCACGTAGTGCCAGACCACTCTGTCTACGGTATTTTTCATGACCTCCCAAAGTTCAGTTACTTCTTTGGTTTTCAATGACATTTGTGTCGCTCGTCATGCACGTTTCACACACTGTTCTCTTAAGATTTCTTCATACAATGTTGGTTTGGTATCAGTCTCTCCGACTCACCGGCTGTGCTGTCTTTACTGGTGCTGCTTTGTTGTAGGAGCCAAGGACAGTACCACAGTGAGAAACGCTCCTCCCGGCCTTGGTTATCAACACGGGAGAGCCCCGGGTACCTCCGACACACAATGCAGGTTTGGTCAGCTTTAGTTCCTGGTCTTAGGTTTCTTACTTTCCAAGGATTGCGAAAGTAACGGTCTGAGAAGGTCAAGGGCACTTCCCTCCTTGCAACCCTCTCTGGTCTCGCCGTCTTTCTCCTCATATTAAACTGCCATCTTGGAACTGCTGTTTCCTCATGTGCTTTACCTTGCTCAGGGTGTGCTTTCATGCTCTGCCTTTTATCTGTGTGGGGAAGTGTGATGTAAGTCAGGTGTGTGTAATGATCAGTAATTGCCTGACCTTGACTGACCATTGTATTGGGACATGTAAGGTATACGGCTCTAGTGTTAGTCTGTTGCCACTCAAGGTGAGCTATCTGTGAGAAAGTGTTTGTGTCGGGAAAAGGGGGGTTGAGTTTCTAGGCATCCTACCTGGTAGGATGGGGAAAAGGTGTTGCGGGGAAGGGGATTACAGTGTCTCACCATCCGGTGTCCCACATCTACTCCTTGAAGACCCCTCATCCAACAGATCCTCCCGCACTGGTCCACCCCCAGGAACTGGATCCAAAAGCGATGGCCGTGTCCTGGCCACCTGGGTGAAAGATCCCCGGGGCTAGCGGGTGAGACACCTTCAAGTTTCTCAAACAGTGTTATACTTAGCAAGATTCCCTAAAATGGCCGCAGAGTGCAGCATCATTGATGTAGGGGATAACTTGCAGAAGTTTCTACATTTCACCCTAAACATCTACCCTTTTGTTCTAGTTGGCAGTGATAAACACGGGAGATTGAATTGGATGAATTTGTGGTCTGACCAAGGACACTGGGTGATCACAATGGTATTCATAATGGCATTATAGGTTGCCACCCAGTCCAGAATTCTGCCCTTGATATGGGTTATTTTATCAATGTGCTGGCAGATACCAAGGTCAGCAAGCTTGGCCTTAATGGTATTTGTCAAGGGGTCAGCAGTATCATCAGAGCCAAGATTTAAATCTCCTACAATGATAACTTTAGACGAAGGTTTTAAAAGAGGTAGAATCAGGTTACTGAGATGAAAGAGGAATTCTGGAATATTGTTTGGGGGGGGCGATATATCACAATGATGTTGACTGTGGTATTATGGTCAACAGATAGTTTACCCAGTAATGCTTCACAATTAACTACATTTGCAATCTCTATTTGATGTATTTGGGGGGAGGCTTGATAGATCAGTGCTACTACCTCACCCTTACCAACAGAATGGTCAACTTTGAGGATATTATACCCAGCTGGAAGGGCTAAAGTCAGTGCAGGACCAGCGGCTCCATGCAGCCACATTTCTGTAATGGCACAGATGTCCATTTTTGGGTCTATAATGAAATCTCCTACTTCTGTGGAGTGTTTGAATAAAGAGCGAGTATTGAGCGAGTATTGAGAGGGTACATTTGAGAGTTTTGATTGGGACTTTGGCCAAGAACTGGTCACAGCCAACTAGTGCAGCAAGCGGATCTTGCTCATTTTAGATCTGTTGGGGGAAATTGCGAGGGGTGCAAATTATACCATTAGTATCGGTAATCAGCGAGTTGTCAATTTCTTTCACACATGAGCTATCTAAAGCTACCTGAGGCCGTATGTAATGAGTATGAATGGTCCTCAAGGAGTCCTGTGCTGTATTATCAGATCCATAGCTAATAACAGAGTGGTTGTGGATGTTACTGACAGGCTTAGTTTGGCAGTCACTGTCCAAACCAAGAGTCATCATACTATTGTCTAGGACCTTATGCGGCAAAGAAACATACGCTGGGCTAGTGTCCGTGCAGGGAGGAAGGTCAATTTTCATGTATTTCAATAGGATAGTGGCCCTTTTCGTTTTTCCGCCTAACGAAACCGGAACTGTTTGGGACATACTACCCGTTTGCAGGGCTGGCCCGGGTAGTGCCTCAAGAGTTACACATGGGCAGCAAATTACCTGGATCACTGGCTGCTCCGCTCCCCTCCGCGAACCAGATAAGAACCGGTGAAAAACCGACCTAGCAAAAAACTTACCGACGCTAACACGTCTACGACTTGTTAATGTGCTGCTGTAAAGATGGGAGGTGTAGTTCGAAGTGTAGTTGAACAAGATGTGCCACAACCAGGATTCTCACCCACTAACCCTACCTTCAAATCTCTGCATACCTAACTCACCCAAAAATTCACAAAACCTACTCTCACCCAGCAAACCGCACACACTTCACCACACCGCATGAACAACAAACTAACAACACATAAACAGCACCAACAGCACACGAGGTCTCGCCCCGGTCCAATACTTACGCCAAAGCTCAGCGCACGCTGTATACTGAACTGAAGCCGCCAACAGCACACCACCTCTCTCACTCTCCTACTCCCTCTTCTCCTGACTAACCCACCCCCACCTGCTTTCTTGTTTTACAGATCCGCCAGAGCGCCTGGGAACCAACTCCATTGGTGACGGTGCACAATATAAATACCTTTAACATTTAACAGAACTACAAAGTTAGCCTAATCACATGGTATACGAGCACAACAGAGGTGAGTAACGGCCAATGAGCAGGGATGCTAGGCGGAGTGCTCTGAATAATAAAGATGGCCAAATACAATCAAAATAATACTTTTCAAATTGTGGCAGTTTTTCCACACAATCTAGACACAATTCACACACAGTGAATTACACTTACAGTTATTCTATTTCAGGAATATGTAGTTAAACCAATGTTACTTTTCAGAAAAGTGGAACACAATTCAAAGGTAAGCAAGAACTCCATAAGACTTTTTTCAGAAAGGTAGTAAGCAGTTCACGATAAGTAAGAACCTAATGTTACACATTTAGAATGGCAGTATCCTATTCAAGGTGAGTAAAACCCTATTGGTAATACACTGTTACACTTATTCAGTTTCAGGAATAATACAGTAATACCAACTACATTACTTTCTAGAATAGTGAACACAATTCAAAGATAAAATTACTTTGTATACTTTTAAGAATGGCAGTAAGCAATTCATAGTTAAGTAAGAACTGTGTAACTTATTCTGTTTCAGAGATAAGTTACAGCACTAACATTAGCAAGTAAGTACTTATCAACACTTGTTCTATTTTCTAGTAAGAGGCCTTATACTTTAAAAGTCCTTCCCTATTCTAAGACATGAGCGATCTCAGAGGCAGAAGAGGGACACTGGCGGTCCAGTGGCCAACAATGGGCAGGCCAGGATAAGCTCAGATGCAGGAAAATCAGAGTTCCAGAGGATTTCACCTGCAACAAGTAAGTACCGCCTTTAGAGTTAGTAGAAAGTGTTCAGGGACTTCATAGAAGGCTACCTAGATGCGTTATCATATGATATGACATGACATGGCATTTATAACGCGCCTATACACAAGTGTTTCAAGGCGTGACTAGGCAAACGGAGGGGGAACAGAGGGAAGACAAAGACAACAATATTACTAGGCAAGGTGACATTGAGATCGAGCAAGTGCAGCGGAGGGAGGAAAGGGAAAAGTGCAGGGGAGAAGGGGGAAAGGGGCAGTGCAACACATAGGATCAACAGTAAAATAAATAAGAACAATAGGTAAAAAGTGCGGCCAGCATGTGGCAAGTGCAGGGGTAAGTGCAGGCATCAAGTGTCAGGAGCTGGTAGGGGACTTTTTATGGATACAGAATCAGCCCCCAAGTACAGGTGTTGCCTGGGAGGCAGTGCAGGTGTGCAAATGGCGGGGGAAGGGACCTGGGCCCGAGATCAGAGAGTAGCCAGGTGACCAGTGCAGTTTCAGTCATGAGTTCAGCAGGGGAAAGGGGGAGAAAATGCAGAAGCAAAGAGGTGCTTCCGGAACCAGAGATGGTTCTCCTCAAGTTTCAGGGAGGCCCCAGCCGGAGCTAGAGATCTACCACCAACTCGTTGCTTGGAGAAGCGGCTGACCCTGGCGGAGTTGGAGGAGGATGAGCGAAGAGCTTGAGAAGGAAGATATTTAGGGAGAGAGAGTTGAAGGTATTGAGGCCCGAGGGCCCAGAAGGCCTTGTGGACAATGCAAAGGGTTTTGAACTTAATCCTCGCAGCCACTGGGAGCCAGTGCAGAGATTTCAGTACTGGAGAGATACGATCCCTGGGCTTGAGGCCAAGGACAAGTCTCGCCGTCCTGTTCTGGATGAGTTGCAGAGGGCGGAGAGTAGAAGCAGGCAGATTTAGAAAAAGGCTGTTGCAGTAGCCCAGCCTAGAGAGAACCAGAGCTCTGGAGACAGTGAGCTTCTGGGGGAAGGAGAGGAAAGGAAGAATACCTCTGAGGAGGTGCAGCTGGTAGTGTGACTTCTTAGAGACATCAGAGATGTGAGGAGAGAAGAAGAGTGTGGAGTCGAAGATGACCACAAAGTTTTTAGCCTCACAGGTGGGAGCAGGAAGAGGGCCAAGAGAGGCCGGCCAGAGAGTGACAGGAAAGGAGGGAGCAGGTGTGCCAATGAGGAGAATCTCAGTCTTACTGGTATTAAGGCAGAGATCATTGGTGGGAGACCACTCCTGGATAGCAGACAGTCAGAGATGAGAGAAGGAAAAGAGGTGGTCGGAAGGGAGCCTGAAAATGAACTGAGAGTCATCCACATAGCACTGAAAGTTGGGGCAGAGAACAGCAATGCGGTGAGCAAGAAGTGCCAGGTATTGGTTGAACAGCCAGGGAGAGAGGATAGACCCCTGGGGAACACCACAGGTAGAGATAGAGACAGAGGAGAGGAAGGACCCGAGTTGGATCTGGGAGGGTCGGTCAGAGAGGAAAGAGGTCAGCCAAGCCAGGGCCTGATCGGTGATACCCAGGTTATCACAGAGACGGTTGAGCAGGATGGCATGTTTGACTGTGTCAAAGGCAGAAGAGAGATCAAGTAAGATGAGGACACAGGGGGTATTGGAATCAAGGTTGGAGAGCAGGTCTTCACAGATGTTCAGGAGTGCAGTTTCCGTGCTTCTGGCAACTCTAAAGCCAGACTGATGGTCATAGAGACAATAAACCGATTCAGTGTGAAGATTAAGCTGAGAGATGGACAGATTTTTCAGGAGTTTGCCCAGGAAAGGAGGGATGGAGATAGGGTGGTAGTTAGTCGGGAAGGAGGGGTCAGCTGAGAGTTTCTTAAGAAGAGGGTGCACAAGGGAGTGCTTCAGGGGCGAAGGGAAGACTCCTGTGGCGAAGGGGTGTTTGCAGAAGTCAGCCAAAGCAGGAGCCAGGGTGTCAATGTGGTCCTTGATGGTTTTAAAGGAACAGCAGAGAATCTATTTTTATGAGACTTTCAGAGATCAGACTTGTCTAGAAACCTCACCTGGGGACAACAGGGGAAAGGCAGAGAAGGGGGGAGGAGAGGTGGCCACAGAAGGGCCAGAGGAAAAGCGGGGAGTAGGGGGAGGGAGGAGGAGGAGAGGAAGAGGGAGAGGACAAGAGAAAGGACAGGATGTCCTGAGTTTTAGAGATGAAATGAGAAGCCTGGGAAGTGCAGAGGCCCTGGGAGGGGACAGGAGAGGTAGAGACTGCAGCAGGCTTGGACAGCTCCTTGCAGATTTTAAAGAGTTCGGCAGAGTTGTTGGATGCCACAGAGACGTGTGCTTGGTTGAAGGCTCTCTTCTTAGTTCGAACAGAGAGCCGGTATTGCCTTTGGAGCAGGCGGCAGGTCAGTTTGTCAGAGGATGTACAGGAAGCACGCCATTTCCTCTCAGCCACTGCACTTGCGTTTAAGAGTGACGAGGTCTGAGTCGTACCAGGAGTTCTACTTGGCTTTAGGCTTCAAGCGGATCCACATGACAGGGGCAAGAACATCAAGAGTATCAGATATAGCAGAGTGGAGCATAGAAAATGCTGTGTCAGAGTGTGAGTCAGCCAAAGGGGGGGGGTGAGAAAGTGGTGGCGAAAGCCTCAACTGACACACGCTTCATGGGTCGGATAACTGAGATGGTAGGTGGCAATGCTGGAGTTGGCTTGGCCTGAGGGGTGGAGAGAGTGAGCTGGGAGGAAAGGAGAAAGTGATTACTCCAGGAGAGAGGAGTAGCGAGAAGCTGTGGAGGGAAGAGAGGGGACAGCAGGAGAAGAAAGGAAATTGATGAGGCCCGGGAAGCTTCTATCAAAAAGGGGGAGGTTGGCCTGAGGACCTTGGACCAAGACTGTACCATTCAAGTAAACGTTAATGATGACCTTAGAGGAGTGGAAGGAGGCTAGGAGAGCCTCCCACCGGGTGCCATGATTAATGGGAGAAGAAGAGAAAGGAGAAAGCACAGAGACCATATGGAGAGTCCATAGGTCTGGCAAGGGTACGACAAAGAGGAGGTTGGTGAGGGTTTGCCTGGAGGAAGCACTGGTATAGGTGTCAGCGAAAGGGGGGCCTGGGTTGGAGACCAGGATGTACTTTTTAAACACCTTCCTACCAGATTTAGTGAGGAGAGCAGGCTAGTCGATAGAGAAGCAGTTAGTATGAACTAAGGGAAAGATATGAGTTTGCGTCTGATTAGACAAAAATGTATTGGAAGATTATATTGGACACCAGTTAAGATGTTCCGGTTGAACTTGAGCTTAGATGAGATATGTTGGAGTTGTTGTACAGATAGAGGTACTCTTATTAATTTATTATGGGATTGTCCTAGGGTATGAGACTTTTGGAGGGATGTGGTTGATAGAATAGATTTAATTTTTGGAATTAGTTTGCAAAAAACTGCGGCAAACATCATCTTGCTTTCGCATAAGGATAGATGTGAGAACACAAAAAAGCATAATTTCTGGATTGACAGGGCCGTGATGGTAGCAATTAAGCTAATTCTTCGGATTTGGAAAATAAGGAAGAAACCTAATATTGACGAATGGCTGGTGGAAATACAGGTATTATCGGAATATGATAAGGTCTCAATGAAGAATAAAGGAAGAGAGGAGGATTACATGATGGTATGGGGACCGTTTGAAACACTTTATGGCTGATCTCTTCATATGATCTCTAGAGGTGGGTAAAGGGAAGGTGAGAACAGTTAAGTTTACTCTCATTCCCCCCTGTGTGTTTTTTTTCTTTTCTTTTCCTTTCATTCTCTTCTTCTTTTTTCCACGTTCTTTTTCTCTCATTTCTCTGTTTATGTTGTCTTTTGTGGTGTTTAGTGTATGTTAGTGAGTGCTTTTAGTAATGCATTATTATGTTTTATTTCACATAGAGTGGTTCTGTTAACATAATATATAATAGGAGTTAATTAGAAGCTTTAATTGTTGAATGCTTTTTGTAATATTTTATTGGAATTATGTGATATTGTTTTTAAGAGTTGAAAATCTAACAAAGAGTTTAATTTTTTTTTTTTAAAGATAGGAGAGACAGAGAGCACCATAGAGTGGGTGGGGAGAGGAGGGAAGCGGAAAGGGGGTGGGAGTGGGCGGTGGGGGGCACTAGGGAAGTACACAGAGAGGGGAGCAAGCAGACGAGACAGAGAGAGATGAGACAAAAGTAGACAATTGGACAAAACCGGCAAGAGCATTCAATGCAATTTAGGTACGGGAGAAAAACACACCTAGGTCTGCAAGTCCTGTATAGTGTGGGAGAAGACAAGGTATCACAATACAGTTTAAATACATTCCCGATGCAATTTAAATACTTTCCCAATGTAGTTTAAACACCAGAGCAAAACACACCTAGCTCTGTATGGTGGTAGAAGGCCTAGGTTTTACAATGAAATATACAAACGGCCAATAACCATAGTGTTATCTCAGTGGCTACAAATCAGCAATACTATTCAAGTGTGCCACTATCTAGAGGCGACTCACAGACCTGTCACTGAGTGTGTGAGGGTGCGGAGCACACCAAAAATCAGAACACTATTCCAGCGTGGCACAGGCTAATAATCACAGTATTATTCTAGTGAAGGTAAAGGTGCTATATGGCAGGGTTTCCAAGGAAGAGTGAATGTTCTATTCCTCACCCAGGCCACTCCTACCTTAATGGTCGATGCTGGTTGATGGCTAGCTACTGGCCTCCGCTGCTGACACCTGCAGACACCATCTGGAGCCACCTCTGTGGGAGCTGCCCTTTGCCTCAGGGCCCTTAGGGCTGCACGGGCAGAGGGCTGTCCTGGGAAGCTCAGTTAAGAGCAGCGGTCGGATCAATCATGTTGCAGGTGCAGGTTGGGAGGCGGGAAGAGGGTGGGATAATGAAGTGGACGCAGGTATGATGATCTGGGGCTATGAAGGGGTACAAAGGAGGATTGGAGCTCAATCCGGAGCGTGAGGTGGCAAATAACAGGCCCAGGAGGGTCAGAACGTGGGTTCTCTCACCTGCTTCACAACAGTGTTAGCAATGGAAGCGGGCAGCAAAGCAGGCTAAAGGCCTCAAGAACCGAGGATAACTCGGACCAATCACGTTGCGGGGGTGGGCTGAGAGAATGGAGGAGGGCGGGATAAGGAAATGGACGCAGGGATGAGGATCCCGGGCTATGAAGGGGCACAAAGGGGGCTTGGAGATCAATCTGGAGCACGAGGTGGCAAATAACGGGCCCAGGAGGGTCATAACGTGGCTTCACTCACCTGCTTCACAACAGTGTTAGCAAAGGCCTTCCAGCATTAGGCCTGGGCGAATGGTATGGGCAAACTACCAAACATGCAAATCACCACCCTAGCCCCACATGGGCGGCACAAGACTTTAGCTAAGTATTGCCCTCAGCCACACAGTACCTCAGCAGTGAAGAAGAGCTTGCAGCTGGGTGCCTCCATGATGCAGCAGCACAGGACCCGCTCTCTGGATTCTTGGCGTGGTGATGAAAGATAGGACACTGGATGGGAACTTGCAGCAGCAGTTGACAGAAAACTCTCCCGAAAAAGGATTGTTCATTGATTCGCGTAGTTCTCTGATTTTGGCACCCTTTTCAAGGTACCAGATGAAGAACGGTCGTCGCTGATCGGATTTGCCTCACTATCACTGTCCAACACACTGGTAAAGGGACTTCAAGGAGTGGAATCCTGTCTCTGAATGTCCGGCAGGAGTCCACCAAAGTCTCAGCAGCATTCGTTCTTTGGAAGACATTGCACAGCACTCAGGCTCCAGATCACAGGGTATTGGCGGTTTGCAGCCCAGAATGGTCACAACTCATCATGGGATGGCTCAAAATGTATGTCTTCTTAAAAATGATTGGTCCCTTCAGTCTATGCGTTGTAGTCATCATCTTCTTGATTCCTCTGTCGCTTCAAAGAAGGGGTCAGCAAAAGCAGCAGTTACACAGCAGACATCTCCAGTCACAGGAAGTAGCTACAGCAGTCTTCTCCTCTTCTTCTTCATTGGATCTTCTGTTCCAGTGTCGACTTGTCTTCAGCTTCCAGATCAAGGCTCGATATACAGGAACCCACACTCATCCTTTGCAAACGCTCCCTCCAGTTTACAGAAAGGGGTGGGTGACTGTTCATTCAGGGCAGCCAACCCCCCCAGGGGGGACTGGATTCTCTCAGGCACACCAGAAAACAAAGGTGAGCAGAGTTTCAGACTCCTCCCTCACTTTCTGTCTTCATAGGCACTCTGGAGCATCGGCAGGCAATACAAAGGGTTCCCAATGAGGACATCTCCCACCCAGGATGGCAGAAGAAGCACCAAGAAAGGACAAGCACACTAAAAATGGCGAAAAAAAAGAACCCACCATTATAGCAGAATGGTATGCCTTCTGTGCATTAGTGCGGCTGGTTTGACAGCCTGTGAGTAAAAATCACATAAAAGTCAGTAGAGTATGTCCACTGCCACCAGCCATAATAGTAAGCTTATTACTGTAGCAGAAATCTTACAGGAGCAGTGGGAAAGCGGATACCATGTATCTCCCCAGCACTCTACATAAGGTGGGGTGTGCTGGTCTCACAATATAAAATGTAAAGGTGATACAAATTCCTCTCTACCCTTGAGAACATGGGTTCTGCAAGGTAAGTCAAGAGGAAATAAAAAGGGAAGCCCAAGGGGCAACCCAGCAGCACTGCACAGAAGGTGATGCGTGCTGCAACAATAAAATGTAGATGCCCAAAAGGTTATAGGAAAGATACATTCAGAAATAAAGTATGAAGTCAGAAAAATGACACCTATAAAAAAGAGTAAAAGGCACATAGATAAATAACCCACAAGTCCAGCAAAAAGAGCTGAGGGTCTCGCACGTGAAAGTGATTTGGCATATAAATGAAAATGGAACCTAACAGGCACCACATAATGTTGTGCCCTGTCTCATTGTGACATTTTAATCTGCTGCAGGTTGTGAACAGCTGTTCCCCCTTTCTTGCCCCTTCTGTGACATATTCTAGTATGATGTGTTTGTGACCTCTTTTTCCCCCATTCTCGTGAGTTTAATATAATTGTCTACATATACTTCCTCCCCCTCATCTATCCATTGGATATTAACCAAGTGTCCCTGAAACAAGCCCCTTGTTTTACACAATAAGTACATCAAATACACCCCCTCTTCAACTGACACTTCCTGAGGGAGAAAGAGCTTGGGCGCCCCAATGACATGTGGATTGAGAGAGCACACCTGCCTCATTTCATCACACCATATATTGCCCAACGGTGTGCTATGACTTCCCCTAATACAATCTTTGATCATTTAAGAATTAAATACATCTCGTTTGGTGCATACTCCTCCATTATTACACCTACTAGGGACAAACTGTCCCCTTTCAACTAAAAATCAAATAAACAGAAAACCCTGTATGTGATAAGTCAGAGATGACCATCCCAGAAACCATGGCCTGGAACCCTTCTCATGTGGTCAGGGAAAGGCAGCCGCTACCTGATCCAGACCCTGGGGGAGGTATTATGTGGGAGGATCACATGGGGGGAGGTTCAGGTCAGACAGAATGAGAGAATACCATAAATAACTTCCCTAGCGATCATACCCTATTGATGGCCTATGGTAAACTTGAAAATCCTGGAATTAAACGAACTGAGAACATCAGGGACTTCAAGTCCCATGATGCCCTAAGGATTGGGACGAGGAAGAGGGGCACAAATGTGCAGAACTGCAATATACAGTCTATTGGTTCTGATGACCCACATCTGAGCGGTACTTTCAAATATTTAAAGCCCCTTCAGGTGCAGGCCATCAGAAGGAGGAGTTGTGAGAGGCAACAGAAGCAGCCGCTTGAATGCAGTGCAGGAGAGAAGGTTGCCGCTGATGTGAAAGCGGGACCCTGTGGTGCAGCTGTGGCAGAAGTGAAGAGTCCTGTAAAGTACAGACAGTGCGCAGCGGGAAGCAGTAAAGAAACAGGCTGCCTAGAGAGAGAGAGTGCCTCTCCCCATCCCGAGTACTACTCCAGTGTGTGGCGTTCACCAGAGCATACTTGGAGCGGGAGCAGCTCCATATGCAGAAGCCGCGAGAGACGAAAATCTAACCGGAGCTGTCAAGAGCAAGGGTTTCCCCACCAGAGGCAGGAATACAGACAGCAGGTTTGTAGGAGACGCTTAAGCAGACCGGTGAGTTGGCCTTGCCTAGGTGACCCCAGGGAGCTCCTAACCCGCCTGCTGATACAACATAATGATTTTAAATACTGAACAGATGATAAGAAAGATTTTGAATACCGAGTTAATGAACTTAGGCAAATTGGGGTCAATTCTTGCTTTAAGAGGAAGAGTGAAGATAACCATTGCTCATTTTCCAAGCCAAGAGGGGGTAATAGTTTGTAACCACCATTGTCAAAGCCACAAGGGGGCAATACTTAACAATTGTGAAAAGAAACATTTGTTTAAACAAAGTGAAACAGAATATTGTAACCGCCAAAACCAAAGCTAAAGGGAACAATATTCAAGAGAGGTGAAGGTGTTATACAGAAAGGAAGAGTACTGTTAGAAGGAGATTGTAACAAGTATTGCCTACACCAAAACAAGGCAGGCAAAGGAAAATAAAGTTGGCAGAACCAACCCCCTCCTTGTAATGATTGTAATGGGCAGAGGTGTGTAATCTGCATTACCAGGAGCAAGTGAACCAGTGCGAAAAATATTGGCAATGCATGAAGCAGTTGCTGATGTAACTTTCCCAGCAAGGATTAAAGTGTGGAGGTTTTGAGCAAGCCTCACCACAAGGTACTGATAGTAGTTGTAGGAGATTTGTCCTGTCAGGTGAGTAGACCAGGAAAGGGAAACTTAGTGGTTGGTCCTGGCAGGCGATTGGACCAGGAAGAAGTTGAAGTACTGCAGTGTGGTAGGAGGTTGCAACAGAACTAAAGAGTACATCAGATGGTGTGCTTTGTGGAACTATTGTAAAACCATCCTGACAAAATTGTGTTTAGTTTAGTTTAGTTTATTATTTGAAGAGCGCACCTAACACTGAGGTATCTTGGCGCTTGAACATAATTGATTGTTATGGGAACATAAACAAAGAGACAGTAGACAACTTTCTTGTTTGCAAGGGTTACACATAGGTCAACATGTCAGCGTCGAATAAATATAAGTAGGCAATTCACAGTTGGCAGACGAAGCTAGTTACAGAGGTCAACAAAGGTTACACCAAGGTCAGCAGGACTGCAAAGGGGGTGAATCCACAGTTTTAGGACAAGCGCCTTAGGGCTCCAAGCATTAGACTTACACAGGCCTTATAAGTAAAAGTAGTAAGGTTGGCAGAGCAGAGGGGAAGTGGATGTTTGCATTTAAAGAAGTCGTTTTGGTTAATCAAACAGCAGTTTGTAGACACTTTAAATATTGTCTTGAAGATTGAGAAAATATATTAGGCAATAAGATAACTGCAATGGCAAGTGAAGAAACTCTGGAAGGAACAGACGTGTGTGCTATACTTTGAATGGAACTAGGCAACTGAAAGAACTTGTTTACTTTTGACTTTCAATTGGAAATATTCTGAACTGATCCAGGGGAAGGGGATTCAACCCTGGATATAGGGATTTATGTTTATAATTTCATTATGTGCACTTAAATCTTATGTTGTGACGTTTGAACATCCAGATAACCCCTTTTATGAGTTTGTTGTATGCATAAGTGTGAGGGCCAGAGAAGTTTGGTTAGTAAGTCGGTTTTCTTTAGCTTTTGGTTTGTTAGGCTAGGGAGAGTTAGGCGTTTGTCTCACGCTTACTGTTCAATAAAATGGCTAATTGTGAGAAAACTATCTACTTGTCTGTCTCGAATTACTGCCCCCTCACACACACTACAAAAACATATCTTAAACAGTGTCCTTCCCTCCACTTGGTGCAACTCGTTCAGCCCGCTCAGAGGTTTTCTATACAGGCGAAAGGAAGAGAAAAATGTAATGGACAGTTGCTGAATACTTCCCATCAGCTGGCCCCCTTTCCTCCCCTGCAGGGGGAGTGCCAGTCTTGTGCTGGCGGACGTCTGAAAGATGGATCCATGGGTGGCTCTCTGCTAACTTCACCGCTGCTGGGGTGCAGTACCTTACAGTGAAGGGTCTGGTAAAACATTGCTCTTTCCAAGACCTTGTAAATTCCTGATGAGGACCTTTTTGCCAGGAAAAAGGGGAGGATGTACTCAGAGGTGTCCCTAGCGGTGGCCTTGGGTGGGGAGCTATCGCCCCAGGTCTTTTGTTTGTAGCCCCGGATAGAAGCTCAAGCGCTACAACCAAAAGGCTAATTAGCCCTGAGTCCCGACAGTCCCAACATGAGAGTAGCCCCAGATGTTTTCTAGACCTAGCAACATCCCTGGCTGTACTGCCAATGTCTATTTTTCTTGTGCAGTTGGAGTGTCTTTGCTTGATGCTGGGTCGGCAGGCCTGCCTTGTCATGGTCGCACCAGGCGTGAGATGCAGGTGAGAGATTTTGTTAGCTCATCAAATATACTTTAGACTCATCACCAAGGAGTTGGACAGAGCTGTTAGCATCTGAAATTGTATGGGCAGGAGTTAGAGGCGCATGCATTCTCCTGCCAGTGACAATTTTGCGCAGAGTCAAAGGATGATCCGCGCCAGGGGAATTGTGAAGTGCAAATAAAGCAAGTGGAAGACAATAGAGCCAATTCTTGCTGAGTTTTGTTGACAGCTTGGTAAAGCACTCTTTAAGCAGGCCATTAAGGCACCCAACAAGTCTGTTTGCTTGAGGATGGTACAGAGAACACAGTTTGTGCTTGATGCAGAGGAGGGATGTTAATTCCTTGAAAAGATAATTGGAAAAATGTTGTCCACTACGTGACCTCAACACATCACATACCCCTCCACCTCAGCAATACTTCACAGATCAAAAATCTGTCAGCAGATTTTGCATCATTATGAGCATATGTGCCAGCCTCAAGCCAACGTGAAAGGTCATGCCATGACAATCATATACCTATAAGAAGTACATCGATCCTGCATATCTACATAGTCAATATGTCAATGCCGGAAGGACCCCTTCGGGCATGTTAATGTTGCCTTAATAGTTCTAGGTGTGTGGCCTGCTGTGTATTTTTGGCATGTTACACAGTTATTTACAAACTCAGTAACCTGTTCTTGTATGTTAGGTACAAACCATTGTTAGTTTATTTCTGCAGAAGCTAAATGCTATTTTGACACATGTGCTGGGTAATGCAGCTGATCCAGGGCTGTGTGGAGCAGCCTTTGTGTCTTTACTGGCTTCCCCATACTGTTCTGTCTCCACACCAAGTCTGTAGGTGACAGTGAGCAACCCCTCTTTTTCAATAACTACTGTTCTTGTTGGGGTCCCCCTCCCTGCAACTCAATCACTTGGACAATGGGCAATGCATTAAATGGCTCCACGTGTGTAGGGTGCTGTCTTTGCAGCAATGCCATCAAAGGTACTTCATCCCCTTTAGAAGACATGAACCGTGTTGTGTGCAATGGTAAATATTTTGCTTTGTTTGTTGTGGAGTCGGCCTTATCGTTGCCTCGTAAAACTAAATCTGTGCCACTAGTATCAGAGGTGCATTTTTTTATAGCCAGTTCTGCTGGGATGGGAAGTACCTTCATTAACCGGAACCATAACTGTGCATGTCGTACGGGAGAGCCGCTGTTCCTGCGGAACCCACTCCTTTCCCAGTGGGGCAATCCCGAATGCACCATGGATGTCAAGTAGGCTAAATCTGACAATATATTCACTACATACCCCTCTGACATATTAACAGCCATTATCAGGGCTGTCAGTTCAGCTGCCTGTGCCGAATAGTGTAATGGCAACCTCATCTAAGCCCATACCTGAAATTCTACTTCATGATAACAAACTATGCAATCATGTGAAATCCTCACTGCTAAACTTCCTCTGACTAACTCCCAGTCACTTACTATCCATTTAATCTACAGACCACCTGGTACTCTTGGGACATTTGAGGAGGATATGCATAGCATATTAGTCAACAACCACAAACAACGACCCAACTACTATTACTAGGTGACTTCAATCTAGGCTTCAACGATCCAGCGGACAAGCATGCCCTTGAAATAGCCAATAACGCTACTGCATTAGGACTGTCACAATAAATCAACACATTTTTGTTCACCCATATTAAAGGGAGAACCTTAGACTGGGTAGCCGATCATAATTGCACGGCCACCAGCATCTCCATCACGCCGTAACTGTGGACAGACCATTCCCTTGTGTCTTTCACATTAACAACTACCATACCACCTCCTATGGCTCCTCAAACGGCCCCACCCTGCCCAACTAGAAATAAAAAGAATATCACAGTGGACAAAGTGATCCCCTCCATTCTCCCTACGTTAAACTCATTATCTGACCACCTAGACCCTGGTACACTGGTCCATGAATACAACAATTATGCCCTTCCAATGAGAATAAAGCCAGGCTAACTACAATTTCCATGCAATACAAAAATGAAATTTGCCTGTCAAAATGGAACTCCTATAACGAACGTATTGCCAAATCCAATTAGAGTATGAAGGAATTATTCATCATACTAAAAGAACTAGAGTCCCTGATTCCCATAGCTGACATTTGCATCAAAAGCAAGACATGGGGCCTCATTACAACCTGTCAGGTTTGGACCGCGGTGATTCAGTGACGGCGGTAACAAAGTTTCCGTGTCCGCAAGGTTGCGGAAAGACCGTCCGATTACGTGCTGTCGGTCACGCGCACCACACGGACACGGAAACGTTGTTACCGCCATCACGGAAAAAGCCACGGAAATGGACATAGCGCTGCCACAAGTAGCGCAAAACCCGTGTCCGCCTCCGTCGCCATGGACACGGAACCGGAAATACCATGATCGCCAAAACAGGAAACAGAGAGGTGGCCATCATATAAAGCACAATCCATTGCCATCCAGAGTCAGCACAAGCAGAATCCACACTGTGAGAAGGCAAAAGGGACCACCAGCATGTCTGCCAGGATTCCAGCTCAGAGGCAGCGCAAACAGCGCTTTAGTGAGGTGGAGCGAACTGTTCTGGTGGAGCATATAGTGGAGCATGCAGAGATGCTGTTCAGTGCCGATCAACGGCGTGCCACACAGCAGCGGAGGAAGGCAGTGTGGGCAGAAGCAGCACACAAGTGCACCGCTGTGGGCGTGACTGTGAGGAGCGTCAAGGACTGCCACAAGCGGTGGAATGACCTCAGGCTGAGGGTTCGGAACCTGATCTCCACACACTGCCAACGCAGCAGTGGGACAGGTGGAGGACCCCCTTCCCCACTGAGGCTGCAAGCATGGGAGGAGCGTTGCAGCAGTGTCCTCCACCTTGAGGGCATCCATGGGATCGGGGTGGCTGGGGAAGGAGTGAGCCCACCCGCAGATGCTGGTAAGTGGTGAAACTTGAATGCCACATGAGAATATGTTGATGGCATGACTGGGCCAAAGGACCCATAAACAACCCCCTCCACCAGCAGTGCATGACTGGGCCAAAGGACCCATAAACAACCCCCCCCAGGAGTGCATGATTGGGCCAAAGGACCCATTAACAACCCCCCTGCCCCTCCAAGCAGTGCATGACTGGGCCAAAGGGCCCATCATGATCCGTATGGCAACCAATATCACAACAATGCATACCCCCAACAATCAGATGCATGTAACTAACACTATTGAATGATCAACCTGTATGATGCATGTGATGCACCCATCAGCCACTACCACAACACTAATTGCATGTCCTCAGTGTCCCCACAGCCGTATCAAGTGACAGTGATACTGCACAACAGGCCAGGCAATCTGCACCGGCACGTGTCCAAGCCACGGCCCCTGCACGAGAGGATGCTGCCAGCAGTTCGGCATCTCTGCCCCCAGTACCAACTGCAACTAATGTGCCGGCCACCACCACCAACATCCCCAGCGTCTCCACGCTGCCTGAGGCAACCCAGGTGCCACGGGAACCCATCATGCCCACCCAAACCATCACAGAAGGCAGCTGCACTGCAGAGGAGGCGGCCTGTAGTGACAACAGTGCCCCAGCAGAGCACTCTGATACTGGGCCACAGGGGGAGATGCCCACATTTGATGACCTCGGATCCTTCCATCAGCTGGAGTTTAGCCCCACATCACTCCGAAGTCCCATGAGGTCACCCACCCCATCTATGGGAGAGCTTAAGTCCCGCATGCAGCGGATGGAGGAGCAGCAGGCTACCCTCACCCAGCTGGTGGAGAGGCAGCTCGAGGAATCTAGGCTGCAGAGGGAGTGCTACAGCACGTCAGTGCGTCGCCTATCAAGGTCCATTGGACGCTTTGCCAGCACTATTGTCACCTTGGCACGCCATGTGCGGGAGGGTAATGACAACACTTCCAGGCTCATAGAGTCCATTTTGATTGGGCAACAGGCAAATATTGCACGTAGGCCATCTATACATGATTCTGTGCCATCCAATACCACCACCCCATCCAGCTCCACTACTGCCAGTCCAAGGAGGCGCTTGAGTCGGCTAACGGGGCTCTCGGGCAAGGATGCACAGGCACAGAAGCGCACACGGAAGTGATGGCATGTGTGTGGGGCACTGCAGGACACGCGTGGACTAGAAGGGTGTGAGGGGTGGGTACGTTTGGGTGGTGGCTGAGGTTGTTTTGGGTGTTTGAACATTGGGGCCTGGGTGGGGGTGGGTACGTTTTGGTGGTGGGGGAGGTTGTTTTGGGTGTTTGAACGTTGGGGCCTGGGTGGGGGTGGGTACGTTTGGGTGGTGGGTGGGCACGGGTGTACAGCTTCCCTAACCATTGCACCTCCTTCCCTGTTGTTAATTCATCAATATATCATCATTTGAAATCAAAACATACATGTGTGGACATCTATCATTTCATTTGCAGTACAACAAATCATTTATTGTCATCACCATGTCCATGCATTTCTGTGAATGTGCTGTTTCTCAAAAGTAAATGCGAATCAGTTCATCCCGTGCTCTTTGGCCATCAAGTGGACCCCCAGGGGGAGGTGGTGCCATCCCATCCCCATCCCCATCTCCATCTCCATCCCCATCTCCATCCCCATCTCCATTCCTATCTTCTTTATCTGCGTCTGGGGGCATTGGGATGTTCCTGCGCAGGCAGAGATTGTGCATCATGGCACATACGAGCGTGATTTTACCCGTCTTCACTGGGCTGTACAGCAGTGATCCGCCTGATCTGCTCAAACAGCGAAACCGGGCCTTCAGCAGTCCGAATGTCCTCTCAATCATTCCACGTGTGCGGACATGTGCCCTATGTACGCCTCTTCATGCCTGTTCCTTGGTCTCCGTACAGGTGTCATCATCCATGGTGTGAGTGCATATCCAGCATCACCTACATGGGATGTAGATGGGGGGACATGTCAGTGTTTGTGGTATCATGTCTTCGTCTGATGCTGTGCTATCTTGTATCATTGTTCATTCATGCATGTGTGCCATGCAGTGGTTGGAAGTGTTTATTGGCCATCACAGTGGATGTAGCCAAATGGATATTGACCTACACATTTACATGCATGTGTACTCTGCCCTGCGGGTGTCATTTGATTGTGAGTATGGCATAGTGCAGTGATGTGCACACATGGCAGAGTCACTCCACTGTAATGAGGTAGTTAATGCAGGACGTCTCATTTACAGGCATCATGTGCATTGGGAGGGCAGTGTTCCATTTGTGGGTGGGTGTTTGCAGTGGCACAAAGTGTATGGGACAGCAACAGTATCGACTGTGTGTGTCATGTGGCAGGGTGTGTACGGGCACACTGTGTTGACCTGTCATGTCTTCCTTTGTGATGTTTGGGATCCGCTGTTTATTTGGTTGATGGCAGGGGGGGTGATGCATGTGCGGTCACAGCGGCACACTCACATTGCTCATTGGCCTGGAGACACACACACCACTTCAACAGGGTCGGAGAATTGTCAGCTGTACTCACCTAATAGCCATGTGCTTTGTCCAGCATAGCGTTCCATGTACCGTGGCAACGTCGAAGTCTGCAGTACCATCGAGTCATGGGTTGAGCCTGGGAAACGTGCGCAGCAGTGTGTAATCAGTATCGTGGCATCACATACCATCTGTACATTCAACGAGTGATACTGTTTCCTATTGCGGAACACCATCTCAATTGCACGTGGTACTGTCAGCTCAATGTGGGTGCAGTCAACTGCACCCATGCAATTTGGCATGCCTGCTATGGCATGGAAGGCCAACTTGGTGGCAATGACCTCAGGGAGGGTACGGGGTAGGGCTATGTGTTCCGACACATGGCGCAACAGGGCATCCAGTACCAGGGTTGTGATATGCCGTGCAGCTCACCGACCGTGTGTTGATAGGTGCCAGTGCCAAGGTAATGCAGCACAGACACAACCTTCAGGAGGGGGGGGGATTGCGGTGGGGGTGTCTATGTGGCTGCTGATGTTGTCCTCAATCATGGCAGTGATGTACAGGATTGTTGGACGGTCCAGCCAGTATAGTGTGTGGATCTGTCCTGGGGTAAGGTTCCAGGGTGAGGCCCTGATGCGTGGTATTGCAGGCTGCCTGCAGGGTTGTGCTGGCTGGACAATGGGGTTTGCCATAGGTGCAGGGTTGGCTGGTTGGCGCCTGCGCCTCCTCTGCCTCCGCCTCCTCCTCTGGACCATTACTGCCATCATGTGCAGTGCTGCCTGTTGGTTGAGTAGGCCCAGTCCAAGGGCTACTAGAGCTGCTGCCTGCATGGTTCTGTGTTGTGTTGGGCTGGGTGTGGCACTTTTGTAGGCTCCCAGTGTGCTGCTGGGTCCAGCTGGGCTGATTTGGTGCACCTGTGCCCTGATTCAGTTCAGCAGGCACTGTTTAATATCATGTTCGCGGTAGTGGTCCTTGTTGTGCTGCGCACTAGGAGGTCGCCCATGTACTGGATGACTCTGCTGGGCATTTGCAAGTTGCTTAGGTCCATCTGAATCACCCTATTGAACACACTAGGTGACTTGCGGTAAATGAGTATGTTGGAACCTGCATTCTTCAAATCAAAGACTGTAAAGCATGTCGCTTCTGTAGGTATATTACATAATATTGTGGCTCGGTTTAGTTCGAGTGGAATCTCTGCCTCTACTACCCTGTTCAAGGGGTGGAGATCTTGAATGAATCTCCAATGTCCACCTTTTGATTTCTTGACAGGGTAGATGGCTGTATTACATGGGGATTCTGACATTTTATTATGCCCTGTGCAAGGAGTGTGTCATACATAGCCTTGTCTGCTTCATGTGATAGTGGGTACTGTTTAACCCAGGACAATAGTGACCCTTCCTTCATGTTTCTGCAAACTGCCCCAACTCCCTTCAACAACCCTACATCATGGGGGCCACTAGTCCATAGTACCTCTGGTACTTTTTCCAAATCTTCCCACAAATGAGTTGATGTCTTGCTCACTACCTGCATGCTGTGGGGCACCTGTCTCTCCTCTATGTCAACCTGACATGGGATGCATATCTGAAATACCATTTCCCCCTCCTCTTCGTCCTCTGATAACAGCTGATCATCAGTCAAGTCTGTTAGTCATAGTGTCGGATCAATACAGAGGACTGTGCGCCACTGTGTACCGTCTTCATCTGTCCCACACACTATTACCATGTCCTTCCTCATGAGTGCTGCTTCTAAATATATCATGAGTGTTGTTTCTGATACTATATTTTTGTTTACTGCTGGCCTGAACAACAATTCTGTGGCCAACCGAAATACCATGTCTTTCATTCTGGGCACCCATCCTAGCAATACTTGTACCCCATAAAGCAATGCATCTGTGTTACGTTGGGATCCGCATAAAGTGCAGTGTGCGCAAAATGCTTGCATGATGGCTGTGACCAGCTCATAAAAGATACAGAGTGTCGAGCATACTATGCCTTGTCCGAAAATTAATTTGTCGTATTTAATTTACTGATTATATCTCTTCCTAATATGTTGGTAGGGGTGCCTTTTGAATGTAATAGGCCACTACTATTTGCTGGGTGCCTATTGTGAGTGGTAAATCCTCCATGATAGGAGCTGTTATAATGGCCCCAGAAAATCCTTGTGTGTCCATTACTTTGTCCAACAGGGGAAAGATACCCTCTTTAATACTGGATTTGGTGGCTGCTGTGTTGACCAAAAATGAAAATTCTTTTTGCCAATCTTCACTTCTACTTCGGGTTCCTCATCAGGGTTTTCAGTTACTGAAAGGATTGGGCACACACATGCTCTCTGTGAGCTGGCCTATGGGCATGTTGGCCTCATCCTGAGAATGCAAGTGTGTTACTTCCAAGAACACAATTCGCACCGTTTTGCCTGCACATTCTTGCCCGGTTAGACGGCTGATGAAACCATTTAGAGTAACTGTCACACCTTCTTCTAAGTGTTAAAATTATTTCTTCAAACCTGTATGCACAGTGACCCATTTCCTTTTTCACACAGATGCAGATACAAATGGGCAAATATGTGCGCGATTAACACCTTTGCAAGAGGTATAGATTCTTTGGGAATATCTTTGCGGACACTTCATTATCTTTCTTTAATTTTTGGTCCATATATTACAGAAAATATGTAATTACGAACATGTGAATAGACACCATTTACTTAAATGGAATGTAAATATGAATGGGAGCAGAGTCATAATCGGCACAGTTAACAATCTTGCGAGGGGTATATGGTTAGAAATATTGGGAGTTTGAAGGCTGCATATATGTATGAATTTAAAAGCAGATGATTATCAGCATAAATGGAATACATTAGAGCTGTTAGGTACACAACTGTTTGATTCATTGGGTATTTATAATGTGCCTGTACAGCAAATGGTGTTTCAAGGTGCTAGCAATGCTGGAACTACAAATGAAAGGCATTGGAGTTTATAAAAAATGACTACTGCTTCTAAATAGGGGCACATTTAATGGATTTGTTATTAGTGACATGGCGAGTATCATTGGTGTACTGCATTGATATAACAGCACATTTGGCCTCATTCTGAGTTGGGCGGTCTGATAAAATGGTGCTGGTATCCGAGGATACCATCTTTTTTTTTTTTTTCCTTTATTGCTTTAACCTATTGGTTTTAACAAAAGATGCTTCGCTATGCTTGGAGTTTTGCTTTAAGTTTTGTACTTGTACTTAGGACACCACTCTCGATGTGTCATGCTAGTCCACACCGGGCTTTGCTCTGGCTGTGGTTTCTCTTGTACTACTATCAGAGGGCGCTGTCGTCGGAGGGTTGATTTTCTTTAACACTCCCTCCAAGAATTTGGCTGTCGACCTAGCCCATCTTGGAGAATCTCCTGCGATCAGACGGAACCACAAGGTCTCTTCATCCATTATTGTCAGATCTGAAGTGAGTGGTGCTAAGTACGTTTTTCTTTCTCCTGCTAAAGCTGGACAAAACAAGAGCAGGTGTCGGATTGTTTCTATTTTGGCATGATCAGCGCAGAGCCGGCAATGCGCATTGGTTCCTGGACTTCTGATAGCCATAATTTCATTTGTATTCAATAAGTTCAGCCTGGCTCTCATGAAAATTTTTCTCAGGTTCTTCTCTGGAAATTTCTCGCAATAGTTCAGAGGGACTTTTAGACGATTTGTAGTAGGTGGCAGATGTTTTAATGATTTATAGCAAAGAATTTTTTCCGTAGTGCGTATCCAGTCTTGATTTTCCAGTTTTTTCTTTACTTTTCCCGGGTTGCTCAGGAGCGTTTTTGTTGAACAGGCCACTTCTTCTAGGCTTTCAAGAATCTTTCTTTCCCAATCACATAAGGGTTTACAAGACTTTTTTACAATTTCCGCTTCCATAATGCGAAATATCGGCAACGAGCTGGGTAACAGAATTTTTCTGTACAGTAGGACGGCACCTTGTAATATCACTGAGGCTAGAGAAGGTAAGCCCAGGTCTCTCCGTATGGCAGCTATGGGGGCGGAATTTGGTAAGGATAACACTGATCTCCATATGTGACCTTCCAACTTCGCCCAAATTTCAGGTGGTAGGTGTAAATTTGACGCCATGCCGTAAGTTAAAGCTGGGACTACTTTGGATTTGTAGTACTGCACTGCCGGTATCCAGGAGAATTTTCCGAATTTCTTGTCTACAGCACGGGTTTGAGCTGTGAGTCTTCGAGTTTTTTCCCATAGTGTGTGCTGCAAGGCAGTGTCTTTAGTGGAGTTGTCTAACTGCACACCCAGATATTTAAATTCTTTTACTGCCTCAATTTTTGACTTCTCCAAAAACCAGGAGTGAGATTGCTGAACTCCTCTTGTATGTTTGCAGAATGACATAATTTTGGTTTTTGTAGTGTTTATCTTTAGATTATTGCTCTCCATGTATACTGACAGATTAGCTAACTGTCTTTGGAGGCCTATGGCAGTCTGGTCCAACAGAATTAGATCGTCCGCGTACCATAGCCTTGAAATTTTGACTTCTCCCAACTTAGGTGGGAAGGCTCGCACGAGCTCCTCGGTGGTTTGGAAATCGCCAATGAAGGCTATGAATAGAGCTGGAGCCAACGGGCAGCCTTGCTTCACTCCTCTCTTGGTTTCAATCTTGTCTGAGAGTGTTCCTTGTTGGCATAATCGAATTCTTAGAGAAGTCTTCGTGTGGAGGGACATGATAGGATCCAAGATCTCTTTTGGACATTCCCAGTTTGTTAATTTCGACCAAAGTTTTTGACGATCCACCATGTCAAATGCCTGAGATAGGTCGATCATGGCCATATGGACATTGGGGGCGCCTTCCTTCACCTTTGCTTTGATTGTATTAAGGATCAGAAGATTGATTCCTGTTCCCGCTCCTTTTTGGAAGCCTGTCTGAAAAGTGTCAGTAGCCGGCGAGTTCTTAGCCCATTTCTTAAAGAGGGTGAGTATCAGTGACGCAAAGATTTTTCCAATAATGTCTAATAGGACTATGGGCCTGTAATTGGATGGTATGTTTCTTGGTCCCTTTTTGTAGATGGGAACAAGTACAGCCTCTGTCCAGTTAGTCGGTATCTGTTTTTGATGTACACACTGTTCGAACAGTTCTTTAATCACCCTCGCCCATGCTTCAGGGTGTTGTTTCAGATTTATGTTAGATAGACCGTCTGGGCCGGGGGCCCTGGATTGTTTCAAGCTTCTGATTGCCTTTAGAATCTCGTCTAGACTGGTGATATCCGCCCAGCCCCCGTTTTCCTCCTTTGGGGGTTGGTTTTGCATAGAGCAGAGGGTGCCAGAGGTCGGAAGTGCGTATAATTTCGCGAAATGGGTGATCCACTGCTGTTCTGTGACGTCACACAAGATCTGATTTGGTTTCTGTCCATTAACGGTTTTGAGTAGTGACCAGAAGTCACGATTGTTCTTGGACACACAGACTTTCATCATTGCTTCTGCATCGTTCTGATAGAGATTTTGTCGTTCTTGCTTAAGCCATGCTTTGTACTTTACTTTCCCTTCTTGATGTTTTGCCCAGGCTTCTTTGGTGTTGCTTTTTTTTGCCGCTCTTTTCAATTTTGTAAGGTCTTTACGTTTTTCGACCAATGTTGCATTAAACGTGTGTTTGTGTATGGGTTGAGTTCCATTCTTTCCCCCAAAGCTTACTTTGTGGGGTATCAGTAAAGAGACATATTCAGGTTGAGACGCTTCCCTAGCGCTGTTTATCTCCATGTGGTTTTTGCGAAGCTTGTTCTCCAATATGTTTATGTTGCCGGAGGTCAGCCGAATTCGATTTTGTTGCGTGTTGACACCAATTACAAAGGGATAAAATGATCGCTCTTTGGTTTCCCCCCTCCACGACAGAAATAGAAGGTTGTGGTCACTTTCTCTGGTTCTTTCCACTTGGAATTCCACAAAGTATGGAATCAAACCTTCTGTAACAAAGATGTAGTCGAGATTTGCCGCTGCCGGCGCTCTCTCCCAGGTTGGTATCTGCACTTCGAGTTCTTGGAGAGAGGCGACGTTGTGAAATTGTCTCGATTTCATCAAGTCCATCCATGCTTGACCTCTTTTGTCCCTTTTCCTCAATGCTACTGCCATCGTGTTGCCTATCGATTGGGTTCCACATTTTGCATTGAGATCCCCACAAAGGATTATGTTGGGGGTATCGAAGTTTACTCTAATTTCGTCTATTGTTGTTGCAACTTGCTCACAGAATGTTTTCGTAGCTGTTTTCTCGGGATTCCAATAAAGGTTTATTATGACCAGATCAGGGCTCATCTGGACATTTTTCCCTTGAGCCTGGGGATTCCACTTTGTTAGGGTTGCCAGCATACCATATTTTTCACAGATTTTGATCTTAGGTGAGATTCCTGAGCCTAACCGGATTGCTGTTAACAACCCTCCAGAGGGTCTTCCTGATGCGGGTCTCTGAGCTGGCGAAACTTCGATACTGTAGCCCTCGAGAGTAGGTTTCTCTGTTAGCCATGTTTCTTGCAGGCAAATTAGGTCGAAGCGGTTCAATTTTACATCGCTGGGCTTAGTTAGGTGGCTGAATCCTCTTGTATTCCACGACGCCATCTGAAGTGAGGTCTTTTCCTTAAATTGGTCTGGGATCATTACCTGGATCTTGTTATTGACGGCGTCATGGATTGATTGCTAGGCCTTCTTCTTACGGCCAAACGTGTCTGCAATCCATTTCCAAGGTTTGGTTGACGTGGAAGGGGATTGAGCTGGTTTGATCTCTGACGCCTGGTCCCTCTTTATATAGGCGTTACGCGAGCTTTCCACTCGTCGCCTTGGCGTAGTAAGTGGTATGTGATGATTTCTGTCCCGTTTCCGGGGGTAGTCTTCCCCATTCCCGCTTTCTTCTCTGACTTGGCCAGCGTCCAACTCCTCCTTTCTATTAGCAAATTTCGAGGGGGCGTATCTTTGAGAGCCTGTCGTATCTTCATTTTCCTTTAGTTTTTCTAATTTTAGGCCTAAACACTGTAGCTCTTTTGCTATTTCAAGGGGCCATTCATGCAGGGCTTTCGACCTTATGTGTAGATATGCTTTAGCTTTATGGTCTTTGTGGTAGGGTTCCACCAGAACCAGGTCCCTTGTGGATAGATGCCGCAATTTGTCAATTTTTGCTGTGATTTTTAAGACTGTCCTTCTATTTAGGACCATGTATCTATCTTTAGATGAAGATTGCTCTAATTTAAATAGCGATGTCCCTTCGAGTTTTAGGAGTTTTTTTTCGGCCGGTTTTGATCGACCGTGGTCTTTTTTATAGGAATTAATCCTATATTTTCTATGCTCGCGATTAGGGATCCGTTCATCGCGACGGTCTGTCTCTTTTTTAGGGACTGGCTTCTCTTCCATTTTCTTTAAGGTTTGGATAACCTCCAAGCCAGTGGTGGGGGTGCTCGAGCGAGATCTACCCTGGTCGCTTGGAGCCTCCACATGTGTAACCCTCCTTGCTCCAGATCGCGTCCTAACGCAAGCCGGCGGGGTAGTTATTCTTGGTTGCTGCGGGCTTGAGATTTCCTCTTCAGCGCAGGCCGAGTCGTCAGAAGAGTTAGATGAATCGAGGGCGTGGATCAGCGTGGGGGACCTTTGCGCGGTTTCGGGGCGATCTTGCTGTGAGTGATTTCCCACTGTGGTCGCCTGGCGCTTTTCTTTGCTGGGAATGGCTCTGTCGGATCTGTCGACGGGGGGGTCCACCGCGGAGGTGAGGGATGCTGTCACTCGAGTGTCTGGGAGACTCTTTGGAGGAACACACAGGAGGGGGCTCTCCATTGCCTGTTTCCTCATGTTTTTTGTCTGTAAGGCTCGACTCTGATCCGGCACATCTCTTGGTAATTTGACACGGGCTTTCGTGAAAATCGGAGCCACTTCTGTGACTCTGGCCATCTCTTCCGTTTGAGTACTTTGAGAGGTCATTGCTAGTGTCTGCCTGGTTTGTCGATCCATATTGAGCAGCTTGTTTTCGAAATTCGTTAGTTTGGTTTCGAGGCTCTTTTGTATGGTGTTTGAGTTCCTTTCTACTGCTGTTAGGTATCCTTCTATAAAGGTCAATTTATCCTTAAGTGAGGTGATCATGGACGTGTTGTCCTTTAGGGCCTCATGAATCGCCTCATACAGTTTGCTGAAGGGGTTGAGCGCTATTGAAAAGGCTGACATGATTGATAGTAAGTCAGCCTTTTTTTTCTTTTCTGAGGGTGTTTCTTTCTCAAACCCTGCCAGGATGTCACTTGGCCTCCTGTTTCTGGTTGGTGTGTAGAGTTCTTTTTCGTTATGGAGCTGATTGAATTTTTCAGAGAATCTTTTGTCCCCTCCTGCAATCACGCCTTGTAAGCTGGTTGAAGATTCCGCCCATGATGTGTTACTATGTGCCTGGCTATGCGATCTCGTCCGCGCCGCTTGATCTTCGACGTAGGACTGTCTTTCGCTTGGTTTTAGTCTTGTCTGAGTCTCTTGATTTGCCATGGCTGCGGGTGCTTGGCATTCGGGTTGGTCTAAAGTGTCTTTTTTGCTCAATAAGCTGTGTGGGCCTTCACTGACTACATTTGATGGGTCTGACGTTTGATGGTCTGTTACCGTTTTTATTATTTGAGTATTGTCTTTTTGTTTTGAATCTCCTGAGTGAGGTGTCTCCCCACTTGGCTCACTAATGCATTCGGCATTTGTCCTTAGGATGTTTAATTGTTCTGCATTTTTCTCTGATGTCATAAGGTCCTTCGCACTCATTTCTGCCGGGGGCTTTCCTTTCACGACTTCAATATTATGCGTTCTGTTTGGTGAAGTACGAGCGTGCCATTTGACTCTTGGTAATGATTTTTCCTGTGGCTGATCAATTTTCTGGGCTTTACACGGTGAGGGAGGCTCTCGGATAGCCGCCAGAATTTCAGCGTCTGACAATTCTTGGTCTGTGGCTTGTTTTTGCTTTGTTTGTTTTATAAAGTAATCCCTCAAGGAAGCTGAGAGTAACACTATATCTTGTCTTTTCGAAACTTCACCCGCTTGAGGGCCTGCTTTCCGGCCTTTCTTTTTAGGTGGCATATCATTCCCTGCCCTGGCTTTGCCTCCAGCCTTCTTGGTTTTTTTAAAGATTTTTTTCCTTATAGTTGTATCTCTAAGTTGTTTATGTTGTTCGTCCTGTGATGTAGACTGATCAGATGACACCGTCATCTCACAATTTACAATTTGATCCCTGGGCCCTTTGTTCTCTGGATTTCTGGCCCTTGACTCTTGTAAGAGATCTTCTTTTTCTTGTTGTACTTTTTCTAGTTGAATTCTTTGGGCTTTTATTTCATCTGCTGATGGGTCTTGGCTGGATATGTTTCCGCCATCCGACATTGACTCTATGAAGACGGAGTCATCTGCGTCGTCCCCCGGCCCTGGCTCCTCTCGTTCTTCGTTTTCGAGTGTCTTCGGGGAGGGAGGCCTTTCCGACGGCGAAATGGTCTGCTTTTTTCTGTCTTTGTCCAGCATGTTTCTGTCTTTGGCCGCCGCGATTGGGGCCCTTTTTCTGACACTGTTATGTACAATGGCCATTGCCAAGCCTCCCCCCTCTCCGCTCTGGACTAGGGCATCTTTTTCACCTGTGCCTACCGAGCCTTTCCTCATGTCTTCACTCGGCATTGGTGTAAGATGCCGTTGGTGCGTGGGTTGCCCCATGTCTCCTTCCACCTGAAGAGACCCTAGCCATGCAGACCCCAGCCGAGGCCGTCCTCCAACAGCTTCAGGCCTGGTGTCATTCACCGAGGCGGTACGCTGGCGGGGCGTTTGTGTGGAATCCGTGGAAGGGGCAGGGGCAGGGCCTTTTGTTCTTTCCAGGTTTAGATAGCCTTTCTGTTTATTTACGGTCGCTTTTTGCAGGGAGGTCTCGGGTGGCACGTTTAGATCTATTTGGTCTCCAGTTTTCAGCCCCCTTACAGTGGCTGTAGGATTCGCTGGGGTCATGATGCTTGTGTTTTTTACTCCTGAGGTCAGTGGAAAAGCATCTGAAGACTGCCCCTCTAGCCCCTCTTGCGAGGCATTTGGCATGCTGCTGTTGTGTTCTAGCGTAGCACTGGCCACCCTGTGGCCATGATCTAACTGTGTTTTGTCGCTGCGCATCCACCTCCCGGCCTCCACTTCTGTCGGTGAGAGCGGCGCCATTCCTTTTTTGATATTTTTGGATAGCCGAAATGAAACGCGAACGGGGGTTGTGGACGCTCAAGTAAGGCGGAAAGTCTTTAAGCGAGACTTGCGTAGGATCGGGATATTTCCAGTGCCTTAGTGTCTTGTTTCACAGGTGTCCCCGGAGCGGAGTGGCGGGAGAGACAGCAGAGAAAGGGTGCAGGAAGGGACTAGAAGTAGGGAAAAAGAAGGAGAAAGAAAGAAAGGGGGAAAAGGGAAGGGGGCAGAGGGAAACGGGAAAGAGATAGGGGGATAAAAAGAGAAGGAGCGAGAAAGGGAGGAGAGGCGAGAGGAGGGAAGGAGGGAGGGGGAAAGGGGGAGGGAAAAGCTTTGGTTGCTGCTCACCGCTCTTTGCTTCAGGCTCCGTTTGGCTCCGTTTGTCTGTCTCCGTTTTTTCGCTCTTCGGCCTTAGGCCACTGGACACTAGACACACTGTGCCGCACACCGCGCCGCGCTCCGCGCGTGCGCAGTGATTTTGAAGAGTCTTTGTGGAAATGGTAAACAGACTGTCACAGGGATCGCTGGAATCCGGAACGAAATGCACAGAGGTCTGTCCTCAGTCCTCACTAGACACACTGTGCCGCACACCGCCTTGTTTCTATTGTTTCTGACAAGTCCGTAATTCCTCCAAAACATATGTTAGTTTCACTTCCTGTTTTGCTTCGGCTGCTGAGCACACTTGAGATTCACCCGTTAAGCTGCTTGCATCCTTGCCGCCCTCAATCTAAGTGGAATACACGTGCTCTCGGGCTCTCTACCATCACTTTACAAGACCGCCCGACTACGGGAGTACCGGTGGGGCACCTGGGTTACCTCCAGCTGAATGCTGAATTCTGAATGCTGGAGGTAAGCCAGGTGCCCTACCACCCAAAAAAGCCCTTGTTACCGCAACCGGCAATTCCGGTGGCAGTAAAGACAGCAAATCCCCTCATGGAGTCCTATGTGACTCCATGATTGGGGATCAACACTGCTCAGCCGGAACTGGTAATGCTAGGGCAATGCCGCTGGACTGGGTGTCGGAAACGGTATCCACATTTGCCGGTATCCTGGTGGCTCTACCGCCAGGATACCGGCAGGGTCAGAATGAGGCCCATTGTTGGGTATTATATATCATAAATGCTACAACACACATTTTCATGTTATGTGATTTATTTTAGGAGAATACAGCTTATTTGAATTTTTACTCTTGTTGAACATTCAGATCAGAGGTCAAGGTAGCGCGCTGAATTTTTTCTTACATTTTTTCTTATATTTGTAAGACTTATTAATATTATCGCATTAGTTTTTCATCTCACTAATTGGTTTCTTTGGTTCTCTCCTCTTTTGACTTTTAATTTCTCTTATAGGTCTGTTCAATGTTTCTTTTTCTCACATTTTTGATTTGATGTTACCCGATGTTCTGTGATGTAAAGGCCCCTGAGGAAGGACCTATAAGGGTCCAAAATGCATTGGACAATGGAATATATTGACCTCATTTTGCCTCTTGAATGAAACTTTCTTCAGTTTTACTTTGGATTTTGAGCATCTTTTGTTGAAATTTGTTATAACAATGTGTTATGACCATAATAAGTTTGCTTGACCAGCCAATAAATGTTTGAATGTAAGCAGGTTCTCTGCTATGGATGAAGTGGCACCACGGAAGTCTCCCATGGTCTAGGTTTTGGTTTACTTCCAAGAACTGTCACTACCGTATAATGTGGTACTGTATTCTGGGCAAGCAATGTGTTGTCTCCCAGCATGTATATTTGTGCTTGAGCCTGTAAGGCGTTCTGTGGTACTGTTGTCTGCTGCTGTGTGTTTACCTGTAGTGTCAGGGCAACTGCGGGCCTTACAGGTTACATTGTCTGCTTAAAGGGCACCTGCACCTGCAGTGGTGGCATTTGTGCTTGAGGAGGCTGTATCTGTGCTTTTATAGGCTGCTCCTATGGCTGCTTGGGATGAACATATACCTGTGGCCCCCCTTGGCCCTACTGCTGCTGTTATCTGTGTGGATTGTGTGAGGAGCCAGCAATGAGAGTGAGACACGAGGTTGTCATTTTGTGGCAACATACTTTTATTAATTAATAAATGGGTTGGGAAAATGCCTCTATCACCCTATTCTAAAGAGGAGTTTCCTTACCTAAAAATCAAAAACTAAGGATCTGTCTGTATTAGGATGTCAGTATCTGAAAAGCTGTCCTTATGTCTAAAATGTCGTATCCTGACCTTCACACTATAAACAAAAAAATGAAAGGTGCAAGGAAATGTCTTCAACCTGATATTGGCAAATAGCGTTTTCACAAATGAAAATATGGATAGCTTCAACAAAAATGTTCTCTAAGGTGAAAGACATAGGATCCACAGGGTGTTTCCCTTACCCTGGATTCTTAAGTAGAATGGCAATTGTCTCTTTTTCTAACAGTTCCTTTGTGTCTCTCCTTGATTCACAAGGTTCATGTTTAGGCCACAAGTTCTGTAACAGTCTTTCTTTAACACAAGCTTCTCCTTTGTTTAGGAAACGCTGTCCTTCTTTATTATTTCTGGTAGCTTTGCAAATCGCCTGGCATACTCCGCTGCCAGGACTCTTTTTGCAATTTCAACTTCCTGGTACACTCTCCTGCCAGCATTCCTTATTCAATTCCAACTTCCTGGTGTACTCTCTGGCCAGGACTTCCCTTGTGATTTCACTGCCTAGTATACTCCCCTGACAGGACTTCTTATACATTTAAATTGCCGGGTATCTTTCCTTTGCCCGGACTTATGCATTTCATTTGCCTGGTATTATTCCTTTGCCAGGACTTCTTACATGTTTCAATTGCCTGATAGTCCTCGGTTGCCAGGAATTCTTATATGGTTCACAGTTCCTCTGTATCACAAAAATTGTATGTGTTGTTCTTGGTTTTGTATATTTGTCTGCGGTAATGTTCGCTCAGAATTTACCCCACACTTGCATCTTAAGCATCTGTTGCTCACTGGGGTTTGAATCTGTACTTTGCCTTTTCTCCATTCAAACAAACTTCTTATTGGAGTTTGATTTTGTACTTTGCCTTTTATGTATTCAAACAAACTTATTGTATTCTTAGCAATGATATCACATTCAAATTGTCGTTGACACGGTCACCGGAATGCCCCAGGGTTGCCACTAGCTTTGGGTACACTCACTGGTTCTCTCTAGCATCTCCACGTATATTTTGTGCTTATGCAGTGAAGCTCTTTCACTTGCTTTCCATTCTGGAGTGCACATATGTCCTTTCAGCTTCCTTAGTGACTCTGCAGTCACATACCTGCTTCCCGTCTGGTCCCAGTCTGGAGAACGCTGCCTCTTTGAGCTGCCATGCGCCCAGGAGCTCTCTTGCGTTTCCCAGCATCTCCATGGCACTTTCTGCTCATGCAATGCCTTTCTCCTTCAATCCTAGGGGTCTTCTCGGCTCCACCACACCGATATGTGTTTCTCGCGCTGACAAGCCTCTGCATACGAGCGGACATCTTTGCCTGCACTGCTTCTTTCAGTAGTGTGGTTGCCATCTCTAAATGTCCCAAGCACAGGTCATTTGGAAAAACAATTAGGCTGCATGTTGTGCTTCAAGCTCTTGATACCCTGTACAAACTCCTTCATCCTCCTCGTCCCAGTATTTGGGTGATTCTGGGAGTTGGGGTCCACGGGTGTCATTGGACACATGGGGCCTCATTACGAGTATGCCGGTCCATTAACAATGGTGCCGGTAAGCTACCAGCACCATTGTTACCGGACTGGCATACTCCGGGTTCTGCGAGCAGGTGCCTTTCCGCTGACCTGGCAGGCGGAACAGCACCCACTCGCAGACCTTGACGGTAGCACCGGCACCATTACAAATGGTGCCGGTGCTACCGTCCTCCCCATTCCCATTGAGTCCAATGGGACTCAAATGGGAATGGGAGTAATTTTTTCCTGCGCCCGGCAATGGGGAATTACCGGGACCGCCATGGCTGTAATGCCCCGGTAAGTCCACATTGGCGGGTGCTGGAATAAAAATGACTCCGGCAGCAGCCATGCCATATTTACCGGCACGGCTACCGCCAGAGTCATAATGAGGCCCATGGTGTTTAAACAGTCCTTCTTAATGATCCCTCCTAAAGCCCCACCTTTTTGCAGTAGTAGCTACCGCCATCCTACCTATCATATTTCATAGGATCTGGGACCAGTCCCTGCTACTCCCCCAATCTGTCTCCCTTTCTTTCTCCCTCTCTCTTTGTCTTTCTTTCTTCCGTCTTCTCTCTTCCCTTTCCTTCTCTTTGTCTTCATCCCATCGCTCATCATCCCATATTTCCCCATATCTCCCCATATCTCCCCCCTGCTAGACTCTGCTTCTCCATCCTCATCAGTGTCCTTTGGGTCCGCTTTGGACTCAACGGAGCTCTCCTCCTCCTCTTCCAGGGTTTCGTTAATTAATTTACACATAATGTTCCCAGACGTCCAGCCACCTGGTGTTCCTGCCTCCCCTTGCTCCTCATCCTTTTTTCAGACCTCCATCTCTATCACAATTTCAGCTGCTTTAAACACAGTTTCTAACTGCCACCGCGCACTTTTTTCTGTGTCTGCCAAGTACTTCTTGTTACTGACGGATGTTCTCTCCATAGTAGTGACTCCAACTTCCTCTTTTTTCTCTTCATAGAGCTTCCATAGGCTTAAAATAGTTTGCCTACCCTTTAATTTGGCGCCTTTATATATCACCAACAAATAGGAGAACATGTTTTCTATGGTCTCACCATTGAACGTTCCTTCTCCTGATCATACTCGAAAGTACTGCCAAGCGGTGTCCTGCACCCACTGGAAGTGATATTTTAATATTTAATTGTGATACTGGGGCAATTTAGTACATAAAGGATCCATGGGTGTATCAATTATCCCACTAGACACCTGTAATCTGCCGTCACAGACGAAACCGCGAATGGCGGATGTTTCCGCAATGGAGTTGGCGAAATAGAGGTAAAGGGATTTAGTCCCTTCTTTGTGACCACATCCGTGGCTCCATTAGCTCATACGCAGCGCTGCCGGCGGTATTTAATCTCCGCCCCCCCGGCAGTACGTTGCGTTGCAACCCCTCGCCGGATGCTTCCTGTTCCGGGTTTCCTCGCTTCTGACGTCTGGCAGCTCTCTTCAGATCGGGTAGCGTTTTTCCTTATGCTCCTGTGAGCTTAGTGCTTCTCCAGTTCTTCTCTCTGTTTCTGCTCCTCGGCTCTCGGCGCCTTGCCGTGCACTTCATTTTCTTTCTTTTCTCTATATTTTCTCCTCCGGGGTTTTACCTTGTCCAACCCCGCGCTCTCTCCTCTTCCCTTGTCCTCGTGACATCTTTCTCTTACCTGCTCTCTGTTTTCCATTTCCGGGTTCTCGTGCCCTGTTTTCTTTTCCCTCTCTCTGCTCTCTGCCCCCGTGGATTTCTGTACAACGGAGGAGTTCATCTACTTCTGCACAACCAGGCAGCATCTACTTCAGTATTGACTTTAACTCCTGTCGCCTACCTGTTGTCGGCTCCTTGCAACATCTTGCCGCATCCAGCTACCTCACTTTGGGACATCGACATCGTCCAGAGTTCACATCCAGTCAAGGGTTTTTTTCCCTCTTGGATTTTTTCCCTTACTCCGGCTTGGTTCCGGAAGGGGAGCCACAGGACAGCTGTTCCCCAGCGGTCACTGTGGCTTCTCTCCGTGAGAAGCATGTACATCCAAAAAAAGAAAGGGACTACCTTTCCCGGCGACGCCTTCAAGAAGCTGACGACACCAACAGTTCAGGTGAGGAGAGTGTGCAGGTGGGGGAGGAAGGCACAAGGGAAGAAACATTGTCACAGTTTGCAACGCCACCAAGTCCAAAGATGTCTGTTGAAGAGCAGGTCCAAGAGTTATGGAAGGCCTTTCAAGCCTGTCCCAGGAGTTATAGGGGGTCAAGACGGAGAACGCACTTCTCAAACAGATGGTGTCTGCCAGGGAACCTACCTCCCCGGAATTACCACCTATGGCACTTTCGTTGGGGAAATTCGACGGCTCTCCCAAAAAAGTGAAGGAATTTCTGGAAGCCTGCATGGTTTACTTCACCTTCAGACCTCGTACTTTTGTTTCGGACCACGCCAAGGTGGGATTCCTAATCTCCAATAGGACTGGAAATGCGCTGTCCTGGGCCACTCCATTGGTGACCAGTGGAAATCCCATCCTTCAGGATTTTGCCGGGTTCCAACATTTGCTTAAACAGACTTTCGAACGGCCAGAATTGTCCTTCACCGCCTGTGAGGACTTATTGGATGTCAAACAAGGCTCCCTTGACGTTCTGTCATATATTTCCTCATTCAAGACGTTGGCTGCTGGGGCTGGTTGGCCAGAAACAGCCCAAGACGCTATCTTTAGGAGAGGTTTGAAGGAGGAGATCAAAGACGAACTAGCCAGATGCCCTTGTTCTCCTACTTTTTCGGATCTGCTTGCTGCTGCTCTCTATATCGAGTATCGTCACCAGGAGAGAAGGGCGGAACGCTGCAAACAACGAGGCTACTCTTCGGACCCCCTTTCACACTCTCCTCCCAACCGCTCGGCTGCCACTCCTCCTGAAGAACCAATGCAGATCGGGGCCACCAGAGCACCCTTGTCTGCCGCAGAAAGACATCGAAGACGGGAGAAGGGCCTGTGTGCATATTGTGGTTCAGACCAACACCTCCTCAAGGGATGCAACGAATTGCCAAACAAGAGCTTGGGAAACGGGCACCCTCGGCGCGAGTAGGGACAAGCAACTGGGGGTCTCCAAGATTTCCTCATCGTCCCTATGTCTCCCCTTCTGTCTCTTCTCCCGAAACTAAGGAAGACTCCAGACTTATGATGGGGCAGAAGAGTGAAGACCCTGGCTCTGCTAGATTGTGGAGCAGCGGGTAATTTTGTAGACACCCTGTGGGCGGACAAGGTGGGCCTTCGCTGAGTTGCCCAGAAAGAAGGTCAGAAGGTTGAAGGAGTGGATGGTTCGCCATTGTCCTCTGGTCTCATTAGCCATACCACAGAGGAGCTCTCACTAACGATACAACATCACACAGAGGTTTTGTATTTCGACATCACCAGAGCGGCCCACTTCCCCATCATCTTAGGTATCACCTGGCTTCGTAAACACAACCTGCAGATAGACTGGACTGAGAACCAGCTGAGTTTCACTTCCCCGTATTGTACTACCAACTGTTTCACTTTGGAAGACCGGAAGGACTTACAACCAGTGAAAGTCTTCACAGAGAATCACGTTGGTATCCACGCACTTTCCAGCTATTGTTGCGTTTTTTCAGAGGTGTTTCCAGAATGCCTCCATGCCGAGCTGCCGCCTCATCGGGCAGAGGACTGTTCCATTGGCCTGGAACCCAATGCTCTAGTTCCCTTCGGAAGGATGTTCTCTCTCACCCAGACCGAAAGGCAAGTGCTGCAGGAGTACTTGGATTTGAATCTGGAGAACGGGCTCATTCAACCATCTAAATCGCCTGCCGGAGCTCCCCTATTTTTCATCAAGAAAAGAGACACCACGCAGCTTCATCCCTGTATTGATTACAGGGGCTTAAATAGGGTGACCATACAGGATCGATATCCCATACCGCTCATCTCAGACATTATCGAAGCAGTGCAAGGAGCCAGAGTATTCATCAAGCTCGATCCCCGGAATGCGTACCATCTACTTCGTATATCTAGAGGGGATGAGTGGAAGACGGCCTTTCGCACTCCCTTCAGCTTATATGAGTATCGAGTGATGCCGTTTGGTTTGGTGAATGCACCAGCCGCCTTTCAGAGATTTATGGACAGAATGTTCTCTGACATGCTCTCAATGTCAGTCATCATTTACCTGGATGACATATTGGTTTTCTCTCCCAACATGAAGTTGCACATCGAACATGTCAGACAGGTGTTAGACCGCCTCCAAAAGAACAATCTACTGGTTAAGGTGGAGAAGTGCAGATTTGCTGTCCCTACTGTGCACTCCTTGGGGTATGTCCTGTCGAATGAAGGGATCGCCATGGACCAAGACAAAGTCCACGCCATTCTGGATTGGCCAGCCCCTACCTCTGTCAGGGAGGTCCAGCAGTTCCTAGGACTTTCAAATTACTACCGGAGGTTCATAGCAAATTTCTCGGAGGTAGTATACCCCATAACTCGTCTGCTCAAGAAGGATGCTCTCCCGTTCTTCTGGTCCGCTGAAGCGGAAAAAAGCTTCAGTCATCTCAAGAGCCTTTTCTGCACTGGCTCAATTTGACAACATCCAGACCAGACCCTACCATTTATCCTGGAAACAGACGCTTCAGCCATAGCTATTGGGGCCGTACTGTTACAGACCATTCAGGGGGTGGAACACCCAGTGGCCTACCTGTCTAAAACTCTCACCCAGTCAACTGAACTATTCGGTCCTGGAAAAAGAATTGCTCGCCATGAAACTGGCATTTGAAGAATGGCGGCACCTCCTCATGGGGGCCCGTCA
The DNA here is from genome assembly GCF_040938575.1 of Ambystoma mexicanum. Classification (NCBI taxonomy): domain Eukaryota; kingdom Metazoa; phylum Chordata; class Amphibia; order Caudata; family Ambystomatidae; genus Ambystoma; species Ambystoma mexicanum. The sequence goes on along the minus strand of NC_090929.1, from coordinate 972,818,305 downwards.
TAAATTCCTAATCCGCACTGACCACAAAAACCTAAAGGCCTTACAGGACATGGAATGTTCCAATTCTAGGCAAGCGAGATGGGCCTACCTTTTCTCGCAGTACGATTTCTAAATCACATACATCCTGGGTTTGCTGAACAGGCTGGCCGATGCATTGTCTCGCAAGGACTCTCATAAAGAAAGAGCGTTGATCAAGGCTGAGCCCATGTTCTACAGGAATCAAATCCTGGCTATAGTGGGTTCCTTTCTTCAGGTTGTAAAGACCGCTACAGTGAAAGACGTACAGCAAATTTCCTCAGATTCTAATTCTCACTTCCAACTTAAAGACGGCTGGGTGTTCTATAAAAAGAGGTTATTTATCCCAGAAGGACCTCTCTGTAAAAAGGTTCTGAGTTGGGCTCATGACTCGCGCTTGGCGGGTCATAGAGGCGGATACAATATTCTAGAACTCCTATCAAGGTCTTTTTTTTGGCCAGGAATAAGAAAAGAGGTGTTTCAATATGTCAAGACTTGTCCGGTCTGTGCCAGAGCCAAATATGCATCGGGCAAACCCCTCGGCCTACTCAATCAGGTGAAAATACTGACTCACCCGTGGTGGCTCATCTCCACTGACTTTATTGTGGATCTTCCAGTATCCGATTCATGTACCTGCATCATGGTAACAGTGCATGCGTTTTCCAAGTTGGCACATTTTTCCCCCCTTGCGGGACTCCCCACAGCAACCAAGATGGCTGAGACCTTTGCACGCGACATGTTCAATCTACATGGCTTGCCCGACAAGATTATCTCAGATCGGAGTTGTCAGTACATCTCCAAGTTCTGGACAGCTTTATGCAACCAATTGGGAGTAAAGAGGGCTCCTTCTTCAGGTTTCCATCCACAAACCAATGGCCAGACAGAAAGACTTAATGCCACACTAGAACAATACCTAAGGTGTTTCATCTCTCAACATCAAGACACCTGGGTCTCTCTACTCCCCAAGGCAGAGTTCTCATACAACAACTCAAAGCATTCAGCCACCGGTCTCTCACCATTTTTCTGTACTTACGGTGTGCACCCACGGTTCTTGATATCCGATGTGCCCGGTTTCTCCAATTCCTCAGCAGCAGAGGAGGTTATAAGAAGTATTCATGAGGCTCAGAACACAGCTTTGCGATGCCTGGAAACCAGCAGGCAACAGAATAAGAGAGAAGCAGACAGACATCGCAAGAAATGTCCTGAATGGGTGCCGGGCGACAAGGTCTGGCTGTCCATTAAATTACTATCAAGATGGACACGACCTTCTAAACTGCCCCCTCGGTTTCTGGGTCCTTTCCCGATTCTCTCAAGGATAAATCCTGTGACCTATCGCCTTCGGCTTTCCCCCTCTCTTCAACGCATTCACCCTGTCTTTCACTCCTCCCTTCTCAAACCTTACTTCCCAGATTCTTATCACAGGACTCAGTCTCGACATTCTTTAACCCCCACACCAGACCTGGAAGAATACGAGGTCTCAGCCATCAGAGATTCCAGGTTTTACCGAGGCCGTTTAGAATACCTTCTGTCGTGGAAGGGTTACCCGGAGCCGGAGGACTCCTGGGAACCGGCTTCCCAAGTGCATGCCCCTCGGTTACTTGCCCGATTCCATCGCACACACCCAGGGAAGCTGGGGTGGTTGAGATCTAAGGGGGGCACACTGTCATCCGCTGTCACGGGCGAAACCGCAAATGGCGGATGTTTCCGCGATGGAGTTGGCGAAATAGAGGTAAAGGTATTTAGTCCCTTGCGGGGTGTGGCCAAGCAGCCATGGAGTAGGCTGCGATTCCTTGGAGCTCTGTGATCCGACTTATTGATCCGAAGCAAGCGCATGTATTGACGGATGATTCCTGCAGGAAAAAGATACCGTATCTGCGTGAATACCTCAGGCAGCAGATGAGCGTATCGGCGGGAGAAGGTGGACACAGCAGCGGGAGTTAGGCTACTTTGCGTCCTGATCCAGGAGCGGCGTAATTTATAGCAAGATGGCGGCGCGCCAACACAAAGAGACCCTCAGCGGCACTTGAAATCGGGTGCCAGGTGGGTAGTGAATGGGCTGCAGGCGTGCAGCAGCTGATGGAACAGTGAGCGGCCGACTACCTGAGAGAAGCTCTAGAATAGCCCGGGCTGACGAGGGGACGCATGCAGTGTCAGGCCTCCTGGCCATGAGATAGGCGGCACGTCCTCGGCGCTCCCACTGAACCGGGACGATGTACACACGGAACGGACAAGAGGAATGACAACATACCCACAATTGGTTGTAAGCAACGGGCACGCAGGGATTACATCCCGAAGCTGCACCGAGGAGTAGAAGAGCAACTACGGACAAAACAAGCGAGAACGTCACCGTCCGAAACAAAATGGCGACCGATCCTGAACAAAGGATTACACTGATGGACTGTGAAGCGGCCTCGTAAGGATTGGGACGCACATGCTGCTTAGACCAACCATTGCGGCCTGCAGACGCAGCAAGTGGGTATACGCACCATGCATGTACCACCAGCCTCAGATAGGCACAGAGACCAGAAAGAAGCATCAGTGATGTAGAAGCCAGCACCCTGCTGATAATAGGCACGGACACTGAGAGGAAATTGTGACGTGGGAAGTTACAATCCACCCGAATAACAATTTCATGTGCCACAATAGGTGTAGGTTGGTATACAGAGACCCCAACGACTCAAATAACAACTAAACAGCACCGAGCCGGAGCCAGACGCGTGGGCAAAGTGGCATTATGTCAGTGAAAAGTCTGAGAGCCAAGACCAAACAACCCACAATTGAGGTCTTCGCGAAAACGCAGAGGACCCCTACAACATCGGAGCGGAGCACGGCTGCGACTACTGTGGAAGAAGCCCAAGAAGGAGATAAGCTCTAGATCCTAGAGGCTATAGCGGAGCTGAGCACTAAATGGGTCGCGGCAATGGCGGACTTGCGGACAGCCCTGGAGAGCAGAATTGATGCGGAAGGAACTGAACTTACCCTGTTACGGCAAGATGTCAGGGGGCTGGCTGAGAGAACAAGTGGGCTGGAAAGTGCCGTAAAGACCAATACTGATGTCAGCACAAATAAATCAAAAGAAGTTCATGTGCTCAAGCAGCAGGTTGCCAACCTTGAAAATCGGGTGGAAGGAGCGGAAGGAAGAGCGAGAAGAAATAACATACGGGTGGTCGGCCTGCCAGAGGGGGAAGAGGGCCAAGACCCTACCAACTACGTGGAAAACATGATCCTACAAGAAATAGGAGCAGACAAGCTTTCGCAGGGATTCACGGTGGAGTGGGCGCACCATGCCTTAATGAGGAAACCACGACCTGGGGCTCTGCCGAGACCCATCATCGCGAGGATCTTGAACTATAGAGACAGGGAGAAGATCCTGGAATATTGTCGTAAAGGCGGAACAATACAGAAAGCATCCGCCAACATTACAGTATACCCGGATCACACGATGCTGGTACAGAGACAGAGATACAGCTACGTGGCCGTCAAGAGGAGGCTGCGAGCAGCAGGCATCAAGTACATGCTTCTGTACCCGGCAAAGCTGAAGGTGCTACACAAGAGCAGGGCGCTTTTTTTTACGCTCCTGAGGAGGTGGTAACGTGGCTGGATCTGCAAGGCTGCCCGGAGCAAGATGTGGACCGTGACCGGCAGGAACAGGACGACTGAAGAACTGGTGCCACGGACATTGAGGGGGTAAGTGGGAGGGGGTACTAGATTATACTGGGGAGCGAGACCGGTGAAACACTGGATAACATTCGGGCCTTGTGCTTGGCATGGACTGGAATATAGTGGGCAAAATGTAATTGGAAGCTGCATAGGGTTAACACAATGCATACTAAATTTGGAAATAGGAGCAACAGGATGGAAGCAACCCACCCCCGAAATACTAATAGTTAAGTGGCCATTAGGGCGACTTCACCCTACTGAGCCCTGAGCATAAGTGTGTGCTGGACAGGGCTACATGTTGGGGCGCCTGAGATCCAGGGATGGAGCTGGGCAACAGTTGGGGCGGGTGTTGTTGGAGAAGGGATGGGTGGGGGGAGGGAAGGGAGGTGGGAGGTTTGGGGTGTACATAGTTATGGGGAGTTTAAGTTCAAACATGAGCCTACATGGAAGAGCTGAAGGGTTGTATCTGCACAGCATGACCGGGAGGGTTCGATTGGAAATGGGGGAGGAAGATATCAATGCGCTATGGGAGATCTCAAGATATTAACGTGGAATGTCAGGGGACTTAACAGTTATATGAAGAGGAATAAGTTCATGCTGTATTTGAAAAGACAATAGATAGATATTGCACTCTTACCGGAGACGCATCTGACGCGGGAGAAGCTGGAGCTAGTTGGTGAAAAAATGGAAAGGGGTTGTGGTGGGTTTGTCGTACTCTGCTTACGCTAGGGGAGTGCTTGTCTGGGTGGCGTCGCACGTCCCGTTTCAGCTACTACAGGAAGTGGCAGAAACTGACGGAAGGACGGTTATATTGAGAGGGCTGGTGGAGAATAAAGAGGTATGCATCATAAATACGTAAGGGCCTGCAAGGTGGGGTTCTGGCTGACCTACAAATAGTAGAAGATGAACTAGAAAGAACATTAGAAAACAGCAGTGTGGACACGGAGCTAGGACTCAAACTACAGCAGCAGTGTGCGGAACACTGGGAAAGGCTCTGTAACCTCAATTATAAAAAGTATGTAGAAAGACAACAGACGGGAGAGGATAAAACGGGTAGGCTTTTAGCATGGCTGTAGAAGAGCGAAACCCCTAGACCCCCGATTAGGACAATAACTAGAGAAGATGGCGAGGTAGTAGACACTCAAGAAGGAGTCAACAAGGAATTTGCGGATTATTATAAAGTGCTATACGGGGACAAGGAGAGGGGCAGTCGGGAGGAGATAACTGAAACACTAGAAGATATAGGACTGCCCAAGATAAGTGATGAGGAAAGAGAAGAGCTTGATGCACCAATTACCTTGGAGGAGTTGGAGGAGGTTGTGAGGCAGTTGCCCACCAGTAAGACCCCAGGAGCAGATGGGTTCCCTAGCAAATTTTATAAAGTATATAGAGAAGAAGTGCTCCCCCCAATGCTAGAAATGCTTAACGAAGCGTTTGAGATGGGGAGGTTGCCGGAGTCACTCAGAGAAGCGATTATAATACACCCAACAAACCGGGGTATAGCTGTAGCTCCTACAGGCCTTTGTCGATGCTGAACCAGGACAGCAAGATATTGACGGCTGTCCTGGCAAACAGATTGCAAAGAGTAATTAGCAAATTAATCCACCCAGACCAAACGGGCTATGTCCCAAATAGGAATATAACCCACAACCATAGGCAACTCCACCGGGTGATCGAATGGGCGGATAGGAAAGGAATGAAGGCGAAATGGCGATTGTATCCCCAGACGCAGTAAAAGCTTTTGACTCCGTTAAGTGGCCATGGCTGCTGGCGTCCCTGGAAGGATACGGATTAGGGTCGGGTTATGTCAGGTGGGCGAAAATGCTATACAGCTAGCCGCTAGCCAGAGTTCGAACGGGATCAGTGATATCCGAGAGATGGCAGCTTAGTAGAGGCACCAGGCAGGGGTGTCCCTGGTCCCTTATGCTTTACATTCCAGCCCTGGAGCCCCTAGCGATATACCTCAGGCAACAATATGATACGATAGGTATTGAGGTTGGGGGGGAGAGGCACCTAATATCCTTATATGCGGATGAATTGTTACTATACTTGAAATACCCGGAAGAAAACCTTCAATATATCCTGGATGTGATGGAGAAGTATGCGGGGTTGTCCGGCATAGCGGTGAATCCTCAAAAATCTAGTATATTCCTGCCAGGTAGCTATAAGGGGACCCCCGAGGAAAGGTTGCCGGTATTACAGATACAATGGGTGACTAGTTCTTTCCGTTACCTTGGTATAGATGTGTATCACACGGCAGAAGAGGAACATAAGCACAACACAGAGGTAGCTGTTGAGAAGATCCGGAAATGCATGAAGTTTTGGGAGAAGTTGCCCAAAAGCAATGATGGGACGGGGGGCAATACTTAAGATGGTGGTCCTACCTAGGCTTTTACATTATTTTAGTAATATCCCACATATGGTACCCAAGATGTTTTTTGCTAAACTGAACAGTGTGTGCAGGGACTTCCTATGGCATGGTACCCGGAATAGAGTAGCGCTATGGAAGTTGCAGAACCTCTATGAAAGGGGGGGTATCAAACTGCCCTTTTTTTAGGTCTACTATGTAGCGAGTCAACTACAATATGTGGCCAATTGGCTTTCCGACGAAGTGACCCCTGAACTTAGATGTCCCTTATTTGTGTCCACATCCGCGGCTCCATTAGCTCATACGCAGCACTGCCGGCGGTATTTAATCTCCGCTCCCCGGCAGTACGTTGCATTGCAACCCCTCGCCGGATGCTTCCTGTTCCGGCTTTCCTCGCTCCTGACGTCTGGCAGCTCTCTTCAGATCGGCTGGCGTTTTTCCTTACGCTCCTGTGAGCTTAGTGCTTCTCCAGTTCTTCTCTCTGTTTCTGCTCCTCGGCTCTCGGCGCCCTGCGTGCGCTTTATTTTCTTTCTTTTCTCTATATTTTCTCCTCTGGGGTTTTACCTTGTCCAACCCCGCGCTCTTTCCTCTTCCCTCGTCCTCGTGACATCTTTCTCTTACCTGCTCTCTGTTTTCCATTTCTGGGTTCTCGTGCCCTGTTTTCTTTTCCCTCTCTCTGCCCCAGTGGATTTCTGTACAACAGAGGAGTTCATCTACTTCTGCACAACCAGGCGGCATCTACTTCAGTATTGACTTTAACTCCTGTCGCCTACCTGTTGTCAGCTCCTTGCAACATCTTGCCGCATCCAGCTACCACGCTTTGGGACATCGACATCATCCAGTGTACACATTCAGTCAAGGTTTATTTTCCCTCTTGGGTTTTTTCCCTTACTCCGGCTTGGTTCCGGAAGGGGAGCCACAGGACAGCTGTTCCCCAGCGGTCACTGTGGCTTCTCTCTGTGACAAGCACGTAAATCCAACAAAAAGAAAGGGACTACCATTCCCGGCGACGCCTTCAAGAAGCTGACGACACCAACAGTTCAGGTGAGGAGAGTGTGCAGGTGGGGGAGGAAGGCACAAGGGAAGAAACATCGTCACAACTCCATCCTCTACCCGATAGTTATTTCCGACTCACTTACCACAGTTGAGAGTTGCCTCCCCTTATTCTGGTGCAATTTAGCTTCCCTCCCAACTATGTATATATAAAAACTCAATCACAATTTGTTACTTACACAAATCCCAAATATTAAAGAAATGATACCCAATACAGCCCTTATACCCTCACTCGACACTTCCCTCCCCTCACACGTTTACGCATTCTATTCACATCAATCACACCAAAACAACATTGAATGACCTTTTCCACAGGCCCGCCCTATTATTCTTATCAAACTCACTGGCCCTCACCACCGGCCCACCCAGTTATTCTTTATCAAACCTAATGGACCTCTCCACAGGCGCACACAATTCTAACTACTGGCTACTCTATAGTTAATAAACAATTACCTGGCCCCTCCTCCTCCTCCTCCGGCCACTAAGCTACTTCAACAATCCACTGAGCACTACTATTTAGAGCAACACTCTTGCGCCAGCCCTTCCACCTCGGCCAATACTATATACCACAATATTTCTAATCTACTGCGCACGCTCCACACCAATAAATCAGCGTTTACTTTCTCACAATACAATCCTCCTAAAGGATGACACAACTATGCAATCGCCTTCACTACGCACCACTCCCATCTAATGGAAGTCTGCCAAAGTTTACACACTGCTCTGTGCTACTGCATCTGTGCCTGCCACACACCCTCTCCCTATCGGAGGGGTGGAACTAATATGTACGACTGATGCTGTAGGATGCCTCCTATACACCATAAAACCCCTGCCACGTGCGCACATGCACAGCGCTGTGCATTCATGCAAGGGTGCAAGCCTGTGCTCTAGAGATCCTCAAGTCCTCTCGGTGCTGAGATTTTCCCCCATGGCCTGCACTTCCACCTGAGCGCGGACGGCGCTCAGGACCAGCAGACCTTAGTGAACTCAGCATCTGCAGGGCCTCCTCGTTAGTGCACTTGGAACTGGTTTCTGCCTGCCTGCCTATGCTTCCAGGAATGTAACAACAGTGGCCTCAGCTCACAGAGGGAACTGAGGATCTTACTGGAGCGTCCACAATGTACCGTGCCCTCCGCCAAAAAGTCACTCCATGGAGAAAAAAAGTAATCCAAAAGAAACAGCGTACACCACGCAAGAAGTAACGCAAATGTATTGGTCCCAAACAGCTGGGAAGCACGGTTCAGACAGCCCCATGGAACTGAACTGCATGAAATGAGGTGTTAACGCTGCCCACTGCGGCTGAACACTTTATACACAGTTTGCCAAATGACCATACAACATTTTAGTTACATTGTTAATGCAGGTAACAGGAGCTCATTGGTGGGACTATGTCAGTCCCATGTATCCAAATTATGTTGAGTAATCCTAATTGGGTGATACACTTTTGTCCACACTTACATAACACCCCTCGTGATGTCACAAACCTTCCCGCACCATTCCTCTATTACGTGATTGTGCTGATCGGTCAAAAAACACTAGCTTCCCAATGGTTAGTGTTAGAACAGCTTTTCTGAAGCTCTACCAAACTTCATCAAAACCATTCAACTGAGACAGTACAAGACTCCACTCTTAGTATAAGGCTGTACCAGCTGAGTTCATGGTAGCATAGACAGAGCAGCCTGGCGTATCTTAGGAGGAAGAGAGGGCTGTAGACAGGTACAAAGAATCTATAACACAAAAATGAATCAATAGAAGCACTGACAACCAGAAGTATTATACAAAAATAAAGGTTTATTTTAAATACAATTAGGCCAAGTTAAGTCTTGGGGTAAGTACTGGTCAAAGTCCTAAAAACATTAGAAAAAACACAAAACAATTCTTGAAGGTACACAGACCAAAGCATTAAACCCTATTTGGAACACCTTGCAGTAGTTCTAGGGAAGTCAAACTTTTTTAAACACATTCAGTATAGGACACATCTATTCTTGGGGAGTAAAACCAATGGTAACTTTCAGTAATACAAGACCAGGGTAGTAGACTCTAACAGTTGTACCGTGAGGCTCAGCAACAAATCACATAATCTGTCAACTGGACAATATATGTTTTGTGAATAGTGGAACACTTATTCTAGATACAGTAATAACCTATAACTCTGATTCAGGATAACACAGTTATTCTAGGGGAGTTGGACCTTGGGGTGTAATATTCAATTACAGTTGCTTTTCAGTTCACAGACTAAGGGAAGCAATTACTAACTTATTTTAGGATAACACAGTTATACTCAAGGTAAGTAAAACCTATACACTTTTTTACAGGAACTAAAAGCAACTTAAAAGCAGGTGTAAACCTAAGACTCTTTTTGTGTCGGTCTAAAACAGACCAGCGAAAGAAAAATCCAATGTTACACTTTATGAACGACTCAACGTTATTCTAGGTAGGTAAAGCCTAGTGCAGACTTATTCTGGATAGGCTAACAGCATGTCAGGGGAAGCGAGACCCAGTTGGGAAACACTCATATATTTATCCTGACAGGAATAGTCAAGTGAAACCAACAGCATTAGATTTGGGAAGAGGCACAACCACATCACAAGTGAGTAATATTACCTTATATCTACTTTTCAGAAAGGCAGAATATTTCTAAGGTAAGTAATAACTTTTGTAACTGTTCACTCTCAGAGTTAGTTGCCAACCAACTCTTTTACAAGTAAGTAACTTTTAAACACGTATTCTCTTTTCTGGGCAAAAGACCCAATCCTTTAAAAGTCTTTCCATTATTCGTGGAGCATGAGTGTTCTCAGAGTCAGAAGGGGGGTCCCTAGGGTCTACTGCCCAAAAGGCAGTGTCAGGATATGTTCTTAAGTGGCAAATGTCAGAGTTCCTAAAGAAGACTGTTCATACAGGTGAGTATTTTATTTTAGAGCTAGTTGAGGGTCCAGGAGCTTCACAGAAGATACCCTAGGCTGATTCCAGCAGTGAGCCTGAGTGAACTGGATAAGAGGCCTCCCAATCATAGAAAACACCCTAAAACTACACTGGAATCACAACAGAATTAAGGTAAGTAAATATCCTAGCCAGCACAGTACCTCAGCACAGAAGAAGATGTTCTTAGCAGAAGGACTTCAGGATCTGCAGCCAAAAACCTGGTTGGTGGATTTCTAGTCGTGGTGACTGAAAACAGGATCTTGGAATGGATTGTGCAGCAGGGATCAAAGGGGAAGGCGCTAAGCAAGGTTTTCCTCATGGCTGAATGTGGGTCTGTGGATTTGGCGCCTTTTTCAGGAGCACAGAAGGAGACAGAATATCGCTGGTCAGATTCTCATGGTTACAAAGGTTCAGCACTCTGGTGGGGGAACTTTTTGGACTTGATTCGCATGTCTGGAGATCCAGCAGGATGCCCACAAAGTTTCAGCGAGATTCGGAATTTGAAAGACCATGCATCGCACAATGGCTTGAGGCCCCATGGTATTGGGTTATTGCAGCCCTGCAAGGTCGCAGCATGGTGTGCGATGGCTCAAAATGCAGGTCCTCTTGAGTTCAGTCGGTCTCACTAGGATCTGGGTCAGGGTCATTGTTTTCTGAGTTCCCAGGTCAATTGAAAGGAAGGGCTACAGCATGCTCCAGTTACACAACAGGCTCTCTGGTTGCTGGAAATCGTCTCAGCCACTTTTCCTTCATCATCCTCTTTGGTTCAAGTGGTGCACTTGTCTTCAGCTTTCAGGTTCTGAGAATTTAACAGGAACTACAGCACAACTTCTGCATTCTCACCATGCATTTTACAACAAGGGGTGGTCTGGTTGTCCCAGCCCCCCATTGGGTTTTGTCCCCATTCAGGCATGGAGGAAGACAAAGGGATGTAGAGTTTTGGACTCGAAGATAAAAATCACACAAAGGAATTTCCCACCCTGGATGTCAGAGGAAGGAAGAAGAAAAGTCAAGAAACACAAAAATGGCGAAAAAACAAGACCGGGGTCATTTCGGCACACAGCCCGCGGTAAAGGTGCACCAAATTAATAAAAGGTATCACTGCCACCAGCCATTAAAGGTGAGCTTGTCCCTGTAACAGAATTGTTAAAGTTTTAGTGTGAAAGGGGATACATTGTAATCTCCCCAGCACTCCACATAAGGTGGGGTGTGCTGGTTTCACCAAATAAAATGTAAATGGGATCCAAAGATCCTTTCTACCGTTGGGAACTGTAGTTCTCTTAAGGTTTAGCCAGAGAAAGTTAAAACGGGAGCCCAAAGGGCAATCCAGCAAGAATAGGCTGTATGTGCCAAAAGCTGTCAAAGAGGATAGAATTAAAAGACACTATAGAATGTCTAGAAAATGACACCCATAAAAAGAGGAAAAGACTCTGAGTGTGGAAAAAGGTTCTCGCTCACTGAGCTATGAGGAAAAAGAATCCACCAGTAAAGCAAAAAAGTTCTGGGGTTGACACAGGTCATGAAGATTTATCATTACTATGAAAATCTTACCTAACAGTTAGCAATGTCCAGTGGACAAAATTGCTTGAGATGGCAAGGGGTGAGACAGTCACACTGAGTCGGACCAACGGTGTGCCTGTGGACATTTTCGAGGACACTGTACAATGTTGTACCCTAGGGACACCAAAACATTTCCCCGTTTATTGCTTCCTCGTCCTTCAAAAAGAATTGCTTCTCGATTGTTCACATATTAGCTCAAAAGCCCCCCTATCACATACCCTCTCTAGCATCTTGCAACCCCACCTGGTGCCTACTCTATACAATACCCCATACTACACCGAAAGCACCCACCCCCCATTAAATTCCATATGGGACATCTCACCCTCTGCCTGCTTTGATGTTACTCTATGCAAGCAGCGCCACGTTCAATGATGTCCCCACCCCCGATGTTACCCACCACGGTACTCTTGACATCACCACGTTACTTGTGCAACTGATACATGCGCCCCCCCCCTTTGCAGCGTTGAACCAGGACCTATACAACACAGGTCTCCCTTCATGAACCAAGAAATCTCAAGACCAATATGCGGGAGAGATTGATCACCATGGAACCACTCATAAGCAACTGTCAATTGGGGGTGGGAGGGAGTGGACAGCATGTTTGCAGTGAGGACATGAGGGGGTGAGCTCCGGCCCAGCAGCCCAGGAAATTCATGAAAATCCTGCAGTTAAATCATCACGAATATCTAAAACTCCATATTTGACATAAGGCGCTAAAACAGATCTGGGTAAATATTGTAGGGGCAGCATTGTACTTTACGGAATGATGCAAACGCACCGATCTGGGTGGCTATGGAGGCTTATGCAGTATCTCCCTTCCGGCTTGCAATTTTTTATTCTATGTGTAAGATGCCACAATCTATGATTTCTTTGCCCACTATACCGATGACGAGTGATACGCTGCTTGCATGGTTGAAAGAGAAGGAGCATATTGTTTGGTTACATAAGGAGGTTTCCTTGTGGAACAATCCAGCTCTTCAGCCGAATAACAAAATATTATTTTGAAAGAGCTGGGTGTTGAAGGGTATAATGTGTATGGGTGATCTTTTTGAAGTGGATCGGATTGTTAGTTTTGAGAGATTGCGGGGGCAGTGTGGGCTGCCTGGAAGGTATAGACAGAGGTTTGAAGTATTGAAGTCCTTATTGTGGCAAAGGGTGGGTGTGTCTAATGTCCCTTTAGTTAATGGGCCAGAGCGGGGCTCTTTAGGATCTATGACAGCCCACCTAGGATGGTGTGGACTTTTCTTGAACCCATGCCCGTTCGGTCAGAAGTTGATGTTGGTTGGTAGCCTTTGAGGTCTAAGTGGTCTGCTGAGTTGAATTGTGAGTTGTCACAGTCTGAGTGGGAAAGGGGGACTAAAGAGGCATCCTTGATGAAGTTGGATCTTAAATTGACACTGATCCGGCAGAACATGTTATGTAGGTTGTACTGGACTCCAGAGAAAAAATGTTTGATAGGCCTGCAGGACACTGATTGTTGCTTGGGGTGTGGGGATTGAGGGAGCACTTTGTTGCACATGAGAAGTCCCTGACCGAATTAAATTGGATGTGAATACAGATGTTTTGAAATGCCCCAAACATACGTTACTGTGGTTGAGTGGGTGTAGCAAGGGAGCAAACCTTCATTTGAGGATGTGGACGGTCAAAGCTTTGGTAGTTGCTCAGAAACAAATACTAAAAGTTACAAAATGAGGAAAAGTCACACATTGAAACTTAGTTGAGTGAGTGGATTATACTGTCCACTTATGAGAAGGAGATGCATAAGAAAAGAGAATGCTCTGAAGACTATGCTAATATCTGGACACCTTTTAATGACTTGTATGGGTGATTCTGGCTGCTGATTTTGATGTGGTTTTTAGTTATGTGATTGTGCACAATTGGTTTTAATTATTGTGTGTTTTTTTCTTTTTTGTGTTTCGTTTTGTTTTTTGTTTTGTTTTGGAGAGGGGTTGTTTCTGTTATGTGTTAATTTTGTTGAATTGTAGTTCTCAATATGCTTTTTGCTATGATTTCTTTTGCGTTGCAGTGAGCTACATTGTACTCATTCTACTATTTGTTACTTGTTTCTTGAAATTATAAATAAAGTTTAAAACAAAAAAAGATATCATCCTGACTATGGTTTCTGGAGGTGTGAGGCATACTGGAATAAGTGGCCTCCACTGTGAGAGAGGAGTGATCCTGGAATGGCGTGGAAAACTCTCAGTCATCAGATGGAAGATGATTTACAAGACACCGCTGATGCATCTGGAGTGCGGCGCACACCGAGATCCTGGTCCCAGAGCTGACCGCCACGGGTGCTGTAGCTGTGGAATGCGGTGGCAGGTAACAGGAGAATGCAAACACAAACCTTGGCACTATAGCGGATCTCAGGTCTTCACTTGAGCATATGATTCACGAGGTTAAGGTAGTTGTTTCCCTACTTCACCAGGATCTACATATGCTGGCTGAGAAGGTGATAGTGTTGGAGGTAAACATTTTGGAAACAGTGTCACAGACAGGCAAGCTGAGACAACAGTTTGAGTTCTTGCTACAGAAGACAGCGCATTGGAAGATAGAGTTGACAATGAGGAAGGGCGAGCAAGAAGGAATAACATCAGGATCCTAGGTTTGCAGGAATGTGAGAAAGGAGGGAATTGAACAGACTTCATTGAAAATCTGCTGTTACAAGAGATAGGCCCTGGGAGGCTCTTGCAGGGATTCACAGTTGAGAGACTGCACAGAGCATTGATTGACAAGATACTTAATTATAAAGACAAGGGGAGTATAATGTGATTCTCAAGACAAGGAGGGAGGATCAAGAGACGGAACTTGACCCTGGCCATCTATCCAGACTACACTTCTCAAGTGCACAACCAACATAGGGTAGTATGTCTCATTAAAACCAGGCTTTGTCAACAACAGCTACAATATATACTGCTATACCCTACAAAGCTTAAAGTTCTGTATAAATGTTGTGGTTAATTGACAATGCTGAAATGACAAATAACTGGCTGGATCAGTAAAACGTACAAATGGCACTGGAGGATGCAACGAGGGGTGCAATAGATTAGAAGGACACTTGCTGTGGTGCCTGGGATACACGAGCGGAAGACGGGGAGACAGGCTTCCAAGACTGGGCGTATGCAGAACATCTTAAACCTCAGGAAAAGGTGCAGGAAATTGATAGTGAACCACTGGGTTAACTACTCCTTACCCGGTGCCGAGGGCTGGAGAATCGCCTTCTACTGTGAGGGTATTCACCCCTGAACTTGATTCACTGCTGAGACACTATACTGCCCTGAGCAGATGGGTAGTACACTGGCTGAGGACCCGGTCTGGCACTGGGGGAGAGCTCTTTGTGCAAGATCCAGGGTGACGCCCTGGTGCTATCTGTCATGATGCCTACCTCCAAGGAGCCAGGTCCGACCCAGCAACCCCAGAGGCAGGCATCATTTCCCCCAGGGGAGTGCCAGCGGGCCCAAGCTGGGGCCCTTTGGACGCAGTCCTGGCGCCTTAGGCGCCAGGCTCATGTTGGACCCCTGTCCTGGCGCCTGAGGCGCCAGGCTCATAGAGCTAGACATGTGTTCAAGTGTTTTAATGTGCACTTACCTGATGCAGACCATGCTGCTACATCCAGGCCCTCTTGAGGCCTGAATGGAACTACTTTACCTGTGGGACTACTTTCCACCCGGGTGTGGTCGGGGAGGATACATACCTGATCAGTGGAAGGATACACACTTGGAACTTCTTCCAAAGCTATTTAAACCACACCCGATCAGCAACTCACGCTTCGCATTGTTCTGCTCCTCGCAGCTGGACGCTCACCGTGTCAGCTCCTGCATCTGGTCCTCAGCCAAGCCTGTCAGTATCCTGGGTCACCTGCAAAGGGAGACAAAAGACCTTACCTGCTAAATCAGCACCACGGAGACTTCACACCGACGATCCTGAAAAGGAAGACATCATTTTTAAAAGCATTTCGCTACGATCGCTGCAGCGCTGCATTTCTCTCACCTATCCTGGACGCCTCAATCTTCATCAGCGATCATCTGGATCCACAGCCACTTCCCAGAGCCTAGAGAGAAAAAGACAAGAACAAGCTGAGAGAAGGAAAGGAATAGGAAAAGCTCAGTTTCCTTCTAAGACTTACCTGTTGGGTCATTCCCATTTCATTTCGGGTCTTGCCGCTTCCAGGCATTTTCCGGACCCCGGCCCCTATGGGGAAAAAAGACAAAGACATTGAATGAGCAAATGCAAAGACATTACCCAAGCGCTCATCCAGAACTTACCTGTCATTTACTGGAAATGCACGTTTCACTTCGGGTCTGCGCCATATCTCCGGCATTCCGAACCCCGGCCCCTAAGGGGAAAAAGACATAAGCATTAGCGCTTGCTGCAACAAAACAATGAACATTATTTTTAAGCTTGGACTTTTGAACTTGCAGTACAACTTTTACAGTGCCTTACCTGAATAGTCAAGCTTACCTGAACTCCCATCAATCCTCAATCCAATGAAGAAAACTGGGCTTCAACGCGCCCCTGCATCAGAAGCAGGATGGAGAGCTCATCCTTCCTGACCCTAAGGTGAGACTTCACGGGGAATCGTGGAAGGGTATCGTGGAGGGTTGGAAGAGAGTGGGAGGCTTGAGCATAACTCAGTCAGTAGGTAATACTCCCTTTTCACGCACAGGGGAATATTCCTGCGAGCCAGAGAAGCCAGAGTAGAGGGGCCCTTCCTGTCCATCTTCAGAGTCCTGCGCTTCACCATTGAAGAAGCATCAGCACCTGAAGCCGGACCTGCGCCTCCGTGGGAATCAGGTGAGCGTTACAGAACGCGAAGCCTACCCACAATTTCCCACCCAGGCGCTATGAAGACTTCTGAGACTGACCAGCTGGCCCAGCTTTTGGGGGAATTACGGGCAGAGGTGCACTCAGCCTGCCAGGAGACTAACGCTCTCAAAAGAGAACTGATCCTATCCAAGGAAAGAACAGATGACCTAGCCAAAAGGTTATTACAGGCCCAGGTAGGGCACACTCCTTTACCTAATTCCGGAGACATTCCCACATCAATGGGTTTGAATAACCCGGTACAAATCAATCTACCTGGACACATGCCTTTGGCCCCGCCTGAACGTTTTGCGGGGGATCCCAAGAAATATGCCGTCTTTATGAACCAATGTCGTTTACACTTTCTATGCAGACCCGGAGCCTTCCCTAACGACCAGACCAAGGTAGCCTTTATACTATCTTAGCTTAGTGGCAGTGCTGCCGATTGGTCTATTCCATTGGTAAATCAGGATGATCCCATTCTCCAGAATTTTCAGGGCTTCCAGGCCAGCATGGAAAGATTGTTCGCTCGACACTCTCAAGGACAGGCCCTTGATAACGAACTGCTATCCTTACGACAAGGTAATCAGGATCTTCTGCCCTACATTGCCACCTTTAACAGACTGGTTGTGGAAACTGGATGGCCAGAAAACAAAAGGATCACATTGTTTCATCGAGGCCTGCGCGGAGAACTTAAGGATGTTCTAGCTCAGATAGTAAACCCACCCCAGGTCTGCGCAGACTACATAGACTTGGTGGTCCAACTTGATCACAGACTTCAAAATAGAAAAGCAGATCGGTTCAAGTACGAAACCCGAATACCAATCAAAACCTACGCTAACTCCAAGAGTACCGACGTATCCGAACCTATGCAAATCGGTGGTGTTAAAGGACCATTAACGCAGAAAGAACGAGAGAGAAGGCGGCAAATGCAACTTTGTCTGTATTGCGGGACTTCCGGTCACTTTCTTCGAAATTGTCCAGTTAAACCACCTAAGAAGGTGGTTGGAGCTACTGATAACGAATTATTGACACCTGATTCGGGAAACGACCTAGCCCGACAAGCGTAGGGGTCCGCTTGCCGAGCTTGAAAACTAACTCTTTGACCTCGCATTTTGTCATGCCAATGGTGCTCGTGGACCCAAAACAGCCTCAGCAGTTGCATGCTATAAAAGCATACATCGACAGTGGAGCTATTGGAAATTACATAGACCGTGAATTGGCTTCCATGATTAAGCTTCCTCTCCGCCCGAAAGTAACCCAAGATGTCATTACTACAGTAGATGGAACCGAAATAGCCTCAGGGCCTGTAACGCATTCCACTGTTGAAGTGACACTGGTGGGTCAGGATGGACATCGGGAAGCAATCGTGTTTGATGTGATCAAGGCCCCACAATTTCAAGTAATTCTTGGAATTCCTTGGTTAGAAACACATAATCCCCGAATTGACTGGCGAGCAAAGAAGATAAGTTTTCCTGATTGTGAACCAACTTGTTATCCAAGAAATCCAGCTATGGGTCTAGCCTCAGCAACTTCCACCCCTGTACAGTTACCGTCAGAATACCAAGAATTCCAAGACGTTTTTCAGAAAGAACATGCTAACACGTTACCTCCCCATCGGTCTTATGATTGCCAAATCGATCTGGTACCCAATGCTCAACTACCTTGTAGTAGGATTTATGCTCTTACGGAACCTGAGAACCTGCATTTGCGTCAGTATTTAGATCAGTACCTAGCCAATGGTTTTATTCGCCCGTCCAAGTCTCCTGTCTCTTCAGCTCTGTTCTTCGTGCCGAAAAAAGAGGGCGACCTTAGAACGTGTATAGACTACCGCGCCCTAAATCAAATAACGATTAAGAATCGTTATCCTCTGCCCTTGATCCCTGAGCTTATCGACTAGGTGAAAGACGCTTGTGTGTACACCAAGTTAGATCTCCGAGGAGCTTATCACCTGGTGCGTATAAAAGAAGGCGACGAATGGAAGACTGCATTCCGCACCAAGTTTGGGCTCTTCGAATATCAAGTGATGCCCTTCGGTTTGTGCAATGCACCTGCCGCCTTTCAGTACTTTATGAATGATGTTCTTCGGGAACGTATCGATGTCTGTGTCATTGTTTACATTGACGACATCCTGGTGTACTCTTCTTCAGAATCTGAGCACAGAAAACATGTTAGGGCAGTTCTTGAGAAATTGCGCCAGCATAGACTATTTGCAAAACTCGAAAAATGCATTTTTCATACCACAGAAGTTGAGTTTCTTGGATTCATCCTGACACCTCAAGGAGTCCGAATGGACTCGCGAAAGGTGGACGCCATCCTCAAATGGCCATCTCCTAGCTCGGTGAAGGGAGTTCAGAGCATGCTCGGCTTTGCCAATTTCTATCGAAGATTCATCCCGGAATTTTCCCGAACAGTCCAACCCATCACAGCTCTCCTAAAGAAAAACAAACGCTTCGAATGGACTCTTGAGGCCGAACAAGCCTTTCAGGACCTGAAAACCAAATTCACCTCTGCACCTGTATTGAAGCACCCGCACCCAGATCTCCCTACATTGTGGAAACCGACGCATCCAGTTCGGCCATGGGAGCTGTCCTGTCGCAAAGAGACCCAAAAACTAACCAACTACACCCAGTGGCCTTTTGGTCCAGAAAATTTTCTCCTCCTGAAATCAACTACGCAATTACCGATAAAGAGTTACTGCCCATCAAATCTGCTTTCAAGGCTTGGCGTCACTACCTTCTCGGGGCAAGACATACCATCACCGTAATGACGGACCACAGAAATTTACAGTATTTAAAGACGGCCAAAGCTCAATCTTCACGACAACTCCGATGGGCTCTATTCTTTGCGGAATTTGATTTTGTAATTACCTATCGCCCTGGCTGCAAGAATGGAAAAGCGGACGCCTTATCTCGGATTGGCATGGAAGAACCTAATTCGAGCTTAGAACCTGTGCCCATCATACCTGAGCAAAGAATCTTAGGCTTAACTTCTTTGCAAACTATTGAGGACATCCAAACGCAAGTAAAACAACTTCTAGACTCTTCAACCTTACTGGAATGGAGTAAAAAGGGTCCTCATTACACCGTTAAGGATGACTTACCCTACTTCCAGGAGCGGTTGTTTCTGCCAAGTAAAGAATTGCAAGAACTTGTTATTGCCCATCATCATGAATCTTTAATGGAAGGACACCCTGGTATCGCTAAAACGGAGGAAAAAATCAAACGCCACTTCTGGTGGCCTTCTTGGAGAAAAGACATAAAGTCTTTTGTTCTGTCTTGCGGAATTTGCGCCCAAAACAAAGCTCAAAAGAAAAGGCCAGCCGGCCTACTTCAACCGTTGGATATTTCACCGGCACCATGGCACACCCTGTCAATGGACTTTATAACCAACCTGCCTCCTTGTGCTGGTTACAACACAATCCTTGTAATTGTGGACCTATTCTCCAAAATGGCCCACTTTATCCCTTTAAAAGGTTTGCCTTCAGCTTCCACCTTGGCCAAGGAATTCCTGGAGAATATAGTTCGCATACATGGTTTCCCTTACGTATTAGTCTCGGATCGTGGAAGTCAATTTATCTCCCATTTTTGGAAGAAGTGTTGCCGATTAGCACAAATAGATGTGCGGTTATCCACCAGCCACCACCCCCAGACCGACGGACAAACCGAGAGAACCAATCAGACTCTCGAGCAATATCTTCGGTGCATGTTACACCAATCTGAGTTGAATTGGAAAGACATACTTTGGATCGCAGAATATGCATACAACAACTCAGTGCATTCTGGAACCGGACAAACCCCTTTTTATACTTTGTATGGTCACCATCCTCGGACCTCTGACCTAGATCCACCTCTGACCCTGGAAATTCCCGCAGTAAATCATCTGCATTCCACAATAACCCGAGCCTTCAAAGAAGCTGCAAGTCATTTACAGCAAGCCAAGAAAAAGTATAAAGAAAACGCTGATATGCACCAAAGTAAACCTCCTCCTTACCAAGTAGGAGACCAGGTATGGCTAGCAACTAAACATTTACCCCTCAAGGGCCCGCGTACCTTCAATCCCAGATTCATAGGACCATATCCCATCAAGGCTATAATCAACCCAGTGGCCTTTAAACTGGATCTACCGTCCAACATGCGTATTCATCCAGTTTTTCATGCATCACTTTTGAAGCCAGTACAACCAGGAACCCGATTGTCCAAGCCTCCAGATCCAGTTCAAATTGAAGGGGAATTAGAATTCGAAGTTAAAGACATTTTAGACTCCAAGGTGGTAAAGTCGAAACTCTTCTATCTTGTTGACTGGAAGGGATATGGACCTCAGGAGAGATCGTGGGAGCCTAGTAACCATGTCCACGCACCTCGATTAGTACAAAGGTTTCACCAGAGATTTCCGAACAAGCCAAAACCCCCGGAGGAAAGAACCTTGGAAGGGGCCTTGAGGGGGGGGGGGGTACTGTCATGATGCCTACCTCCAAGGAGCCAGGTCTGACCCAGCAACCCCAGAGGCAGGCATCATTTCCCCCAGGGGAGTGCCAGCGGGCCCAAGCTGGGGCCCTTTGGACGCAGTCCTGGCGCCTTAGGCGCCAGGCTCATGTTGGACCCCTGTCCTGGCGCCTGAGGCGCCAGGCTCATAAAACTAGACATGTGTTCAAGTGTTTTAATGTGCACTTACCTGATGCAGACCATGCTGCTACATCCAGGCCCTCTTGAGGCCTGAATGGAACTACTTTACCTGTGGGACTACTTTCCACCCGGGTGTGGTCGGGGAAGGATACATACCTGATCGGTGGAAGGATACATATCTGGAACTTCTTCCAAAGCTATTTAAACCACACCCGATCAGCAACTCACGCTTCGCGATGTTCTGCTCCTTGCAGCTGGACGCTCACCGTGTCAGCTCCTGCATCTGGTCCTCAGCCACGCCTGTCAGTATCCTGGGTCATCTGCAAAGGGAGACAAAAGACCTTACCTGCTAAATCAGCACCACGGAGACTTCACACCGACGATCCTGAAAAGGAAGACATCATTTTTAAAAGCCTTTCGCTACGATCGCTGCAGCGCTGCATTTCTCTCACCTATCCTGGACGCCTCAATCTTCATCAGCGATCATCTGGATCCACAGCCACTTCCCAGAGCCTAGAGAGAAAAAGATAAGAACAAGGTGAGAGAAGGAAAGGAATAGGAAAAGCTCAGTTTCCTTCTAAGACTTACCTGTTGGGTCATTCCCATTTCATTTCGGGTCTTGCCGCTTCCAGGCATTTTCCGGACCCCGGCCCCTATGGGGAAAAAAGACAAAGACATTGAATGAGCGAATGCAAAGACATTACCCGAGCGCTCATCCAGAACTTACCTGTCATTTACTGGAACTGCACGTTTCACTTCGGGTCGGCGCCATATCTCCGGCATTCCGAACCACGGCCCCTAAGGGGAAAAAGACATAAGCATTAGCGCTTGCTGCAACAAGACAATGAACATTATTTTTAAGCTTGGACTTTTGAACTTGCAGTACAACTTTTACAGCGCCTTACCTGAATAGTCAAGCTTACCTGAACTCCCATCAATCCTCAATCCAGTGAAGAAAACTGGGCTTCAACGCGCCCCTGCATCAGAAGCAGGATGGAGAGCTCATCCTTCCTGACCCTAAGGTGAGACTTCACGGGGAATCGTGGAAGGGTATCGTGGAGGGTTGGAAGAGAGTGGGAGGCTTGAGCATAACTCAGTCAGTAGGTAATACTCCCTTTTCACGCACAGGGGAATATTCCTGCGAGCCAGAGAAGCCAGAGTAGAGGGGCCCTTCCTGTCCATCTTCAGAGTCCTGCGCCTCACCATTGAAGAAGCATCAGCACCTGAAGCCGGACCTGCGCCTCCGTGGGAATCAGGTGAGCGTTACACTATCTCGAAAAAGCAAGCTGTTATTGAGAGGGAGTTTATTGTTTCAGTTCAGTAAGGAATGGGGAAATGTGTTATGTCTGTTTTTTCTGGGGAAGGAGTACATTACAGAAACTGCTGCAGATTAAAGATGAATCTGCTGGGAGGTCAATATGCGGTGGGGTGTGAATAAAGATGGGGAGAGAACATGATATTGTGAATATTTACAAACTACAGAGATTTGGGGGTTGAATTAAAGGTCATTACAGGTCTGAATTGGTATGTTAAGAGGAATACAGTAAATAAATACCTCAAACAGAAGATTAGTGTTGCACTGCTGCAGTAGACACATCTAGATAGGAGCAGACAGGAGGCTATGATTCGGGGATGGGGAGGAATGGGCTATGAGGCAACATATTTGACATACGTGAGGGGGGTGTTCATATAGATAACTAATGGAATACCTTTTACGGTAGAGAGAGTGATCAGAGCACAGGAAGGTAGGCTGATATTGGTAAAGGGGGTGATGGAAGGGAAACTGATTTGCCTCTTAAATACATATGCACCTAATATAGACATGTCAAACATTTTTTGAATCAATATTTGAGGGTATAGCTGGCTACAGAGACACGCTGTGGATTTGGGGCAGATTTTAATTGCAAGCTGGACCCACAGAGAGATAGATCAGAAGGCCGCTAGGAACACTGGTGTAGACACTTAACTTGAGGGAGATAGAGATGGATTATAACCTATAACTAAGGGGGTTTCTTTCTATTCCCCCCACACAAGGTACATACAAGGATTGATTTTTTATTAACAGGTGACAGGCACCCAAAGAAGTTTGTTAGTCCACAATACTTGGGGAGAACCATATCTGACCAGGCCCCCTTGATTGCTATGCTTTTGTGGTGAGAAAGCAGGCCATACATACCTACCTGAAAGTTATGGGAGGAGGCCCTGACTGATTTGGCTTATAGGAAATTAGTTGGGGAAGCTGTGAGCAGGTGCTTTAAGGAGAATTAACACAGTGTTCCCAATTAGAGGGTCTTATGGGATGCCTTTAAGGTGGTGATTCAGGGGGAATGCATATTGGTCTCTGCAGGGGTTAGGGCCGCACTGAACAAATCCCTCTAGAGCATTGAGAGACAGATTGAGGAGGCAGAAAAAGCACTGAGATTTGGAACAGTTATTGAACCTGACCTGGTGTCCTTGAGACAGGGATGCGCTGAAGCTTAGGATGGATTGGGGAAACATGATTATGAGGAGTACTCCCAAAAACTACATGCACAATGGGACAAGCCTGGTAGACTGCTGGCTTAGCTTCCGAAGCGATAAAATCCAAGGACGAACATAGTAGAAATAAAAGATGGTTGTGGGGAGAGGTGGATGGCAGGTACTGAGATTAATAATGTCTTTACTGAATATTGTGAAAAGCTGTATGGGAGAGTGAAGCAAGTCCAGCAGAACAATCTGGAATACACTCTTCAATATATTGACCTCCCTAGAATATCACAATCCAGAGAGAGGACCTAGACGCACAATTGACAGAGCGGGAGATATTGGTAGCCATATCACAGCTGGCTAAACAAACTGCGGCCAGCGATGGACTCCCAGCGGAGTTCAATAAAACATATAAGTCAACGCTGGTTGACAAATTGCTGCAAACCCTGAATGCCTTCTATGAGGCCGGACAACTCCTGATATCCATGAGAGAGGTGGTAATTGTGCCAATCTTGAAGGCGGGAAAAGACTAGATGGAGTGTGTGTCTTATAGACCCCTTTCAATGTTAAATGTAGATACTAAAAGTTTGATATTGGCCGGACAACTGCAGACTGTACTCCCGTAGTTAATACACCCCGTCCAGACGAGATACATACAGAACAGAAATACATCCCATAATTTGAGGAGACTGTAGAATGCAATTTCCCACATGGCCAATCGGAATGAAGAATATGCAGTGGTGCCATCGGATGCAATTAAGTCATTTGATTTGGTGAGGTGGGATTGACTATTTGTTGTGCTGCAGAAATTTGGCTTGGGCAATGGGTGTCTTAAGTGGATCCGTCTATTATAAACCAATCCGGAGGCCAGGGTTAGGACGGACGTAATATCTCGAAGGAGTGGCAAATTAAGTCAGGAACACACCAAGGGTGCCTGCCCTCACCTGAGCTGTTTGTGCTGGCAATAGAGTCACTCACAGCATATTTGAGATGAGAATTCAAAGCTGCAGCTATCACAATAGGTGAGAGTTGCCACTTGATTTCGATGTATGCAGACAACGTCCTTATATACATCAGCAACCCAGAGGTGAACTTGCAATACATTTTGGAGGTGGTGGAGAATTTTGGAGAGCTGTCAGGCATCCACATTAACTGTGCAAAGTCATGCTTGTTTCTGCTAGCAGGACTGCGCCACAAAGAGCGGGATTAGCAGAGGCAGAAACACAGCTGTGCTGGGCAAGACTCCTTTAGATACATGGGAATTGAAATACACCATGAGATGCGGATACGTAGATCCAAAACACAGAAAGGACACAGCAAAGGTTGGACTCAGCACTGGAACTCTGGAAAAAAGTGCCTCTCTCCCTGATGGGAAGGATAACCTTGATAAAGATGGTACTCCTGCCACAGATGCTCCATTTCTATGTGAATGTGTTTTTTGAGTTGCCGTGTAAACATTTTGTAGCACTACATGCTAAGGTAAGAGAGCTGATCTGGGTAAAACCCCAGGGGGAAGCTAGCTTTAACTACACTGCGGAGGCAATATAGTGGAGGGAAAGGGGGACTACAGGCCCCTCACTTCAAATTATACTATTACACGGAGCAACTACAATATGTGTTGAACTGGCTAGCTGAGGAGGAGAATCGGGAGACAAATTTAATTTTCGTGATTGATTCACCCACATTATACGAAATAAATATTGTGGGTAGAACTAGAAAGGCATTAGTAAGGGCCCATGCTACTGACACTGGATCGATAGACATGGGCCTGCAAGCTTCGCAGATTAGGGGTGAAACACCCATTTTTGCCAAATATCCTGTTGATGCAGCACTTGTCAGCCCTGGATAAGAATAGGAGGACCAGTCTGCTGAGATGGGAAGATAAAGGAATTGCAACTTGTGGAGATGTGTTTGAAGAAGGGAAATGGATGCAGTTTCCGGAAATGGTAGAAAGATATGGCCTAGCACCGGGACAGTTTCTTAGATATGCCACATTATCTAAAAGAACCAGTCATTATTGGCCAACCTTTCTGGCAGAGCCAGAAACAAACGCATTCATGACTAGAATGTATGAACTACCAGGCAGTGTGGGGATGGTGTCTGCCCTATATGGAACATTGTTCACTCAGCGCGGTGAGAGTGAATTCCACATCAAACTAGAATGGGAAAGTGACCTGGGCACTACATTTGAAGAGGGGACATGGAGTAGAAGGAAGATTACCCCTGCTAATAGCGCAGGGAGTCTTGATTCTATTAAAGACAAGGAGGCGAGCATCATGCTTCAACTTCTCATTTATTCCTTTCTCCAGCAGTTTCAACAAAATCAAACATTTCCAACTTTCCAAAGTTTCCTTTTTTTAAAACTACAATTCCTGTTAAACCAAGTCCTTTCTGTAGTCCATTTCGTGCCCTGTCACATGACCATAGTCCTTCATGTTCCTTCCTTCCTCTTCTTCGTGAATGCTCTAAACTACACTATAACTTTGTAACTGAACTCTCAACTCGTAGAACCACAGAGTTTTGTCCCTTCCGCTGGGCTGGTCTGCTGCTCTCTGATTGAGTTTGGCGAATTTTGTTGCTCTCTTTAGCTTGCACTCTCGTTAGCACGGCTCAACCGCTCTTGTGGTCATCTCCTAACAAGATACAAGGAATGCATTAGGGAGGCGGATACACTGCCCTATTCACATTGGAATCAATAATTAGTAGACATTAGAAGTATATCATCTCTCCTGTGTATCTTGGGTGGGAAAGTAATGCTCCCCTCCTTGTCCTTAATAGAATCAAGACTCCCTGCGCTCTTGATTCGATGTCAAGACCGGAGGCAAGCATTATGCTTGTTTAAAGCTTCTTATCACTGTCGATGCTACTGATTGCACAGGCTTAAAGTAAAAAGTCCTAAACGTGCTATCGTACGCCCAGTCGGTCGCTTGCAGAATGTCTTGCAGCCCAGCTCCTTGCGCTAGTGCTTTCGAGGCCTTTGCTCCTTTCACGGAATGCGCCCCAAACTTAGACAGATCTTCTCCTGCTAACTGCATCACTTTGTGCACCCATCTGGCTAAGGTAGCTGTTGCAACTGCTTTATGCAATTTTGTATGTGCTATTAGCAATTGCATGGTCCCTACCGCTTGCATCTCTGCTGTTCTAATTTTGTACTCTCTTATGCATGCTGCCATGAACCGCTTGGGGTGGTCGTGCAAGTAGGGGTAAGATATCGATGTGGAACAAGTCTTTGTTTGCCGCGTTCTCTCCCACAGGAATACCCTCGATGGGTAAGTGTCCCGCTGATATGGTGGACCTGTACACCCCTATTGTCCTAAATGCTTTCCCATCCTGCAGCAGTTCTGCTAGTAAGTTCAAGATCGCCACTATAGGGGCAGAAACGGGATGAAAATGTCTCCTTTTGCACCATCACAACCATCTACCCCAAGCTGCGTCATAGCTCCTTCGAGCCCATGATTCTGCGATGAGTCGTGCAGTCTGCACTGAAATGGCTGGTAGGGCCCAGCATCTCTTGCTATCTTGCACTCCATTAGCAGGAGAGTCCCTTTCACTCTCAGAGGATGAAATGACCCAACTCGGTGTTACGCTCACCTGCTCTCTGCGGAGGCGTTGGGGCACAGTTGCAGCCCTCTCTGAACTTGAATCACCCCCTCAGGCCTCTCCCCCAGTAGAAAAGCTGTGAGCGGTGGTACATGGTGATACTGCTCCTGCGTGGAGATAAGAGGGTGTGAGTGCATCAATCTGTGATTGTTGCATCTCTCGAACCCGTCACCCCAAAGTACGGTTCTGTGAGCATACGCCGGACCATAAAGCTCACCTGTGAATTATGGAAGATAAGCTCTCCGTCCTGCTACTTCTGGCAGGGGCGCGTCGATTGGGATCTAGTTCCTTCACTGATGCCTGATAAGGATTAGTCCAGTCCAGCTGCGACTATGCTTTTCCTTATGATTGGTAAGTCTTTCTTGAGCTCTTGTGATGCTGTTCGTTCTCTTTAGTGTCTGTAGATGTTGCTCCTATTTATGCCCGCAATAATCTCTCTCTTCTGTTTTCTTCCCTTAGATGGAAATGCGGCCTCAATGCAGCTGTGAGACGCGAGACGTGGCCGGATGGAAGATGGATGCAACCGCAATGCTCGACCGCAGGTAAGCAATGGTTTAAGGGAAAGCGTAAAGTATGGTGAAGCGCAACCTTAAACTGACAGTTTTTTCGATGTCTAACCTTGTCTTCTGTTTTTTCCTTGCAGGTGCTCCTGACGACGATGGAGCGTGTCGTGCTACGGTGCCGAGATGAAGATTTCGGCGTTCCGGAAAGTGTAAAGATGAATACCTGGTTCGCTGAAGAGATGTACATGTAAGAACAGCTTGCCCCAGTTGGTAAGTGTGCTGGCAGGAAGCAGGATGTCCAGGAAGCATGATCTCCAAATGTAAGTCTGACCTCAGGCGACGGTGAGCATTACGCTGCTTGCAAGAGCAGAATAACGCAAAGCGTCTGTCTTGAGGATCGGGGCAGCTTATATAGCTGAGATCGTGGGCACGCCCATTAGGGCTGTTTAACCAGCCACATCCTGCCACTCCTAGAGAGTGAGCACATGCAAAGGCAATCCATTAGCAGCCACACCCAAGAATACACTTGGGGCTGCTTAATGGATGGAATGTTCAAGGTTAATGCATTTAATGCATCTGAAGTGCTATGTCCATAATAAAAGTCTTTTGTTATTAAATGGAGGTTCTTGTTTACTTTTGTTCATGAGCTTGGCGCCAAAGGTGCCAGGACAGTGTCCACCCAGGTCTCCTGTTCATGCGACCCCTACAGGTCTGTACCCTTGACTTCATGACCATGACAGCTGCAGCCAAGCAACCTTAAACTGTTGTGATTATTAACCAGACCGACTACCCTCCTGTTAGTATCCAGAGTGCATCCCTTTTCCTTCTTTGAAACTGTCTGTCCTCTGCATTCCTTTACAGAGTGGTTTGTATTTTGTAGTGTTGCTAGAACGTTCTGTTAGGATTTAAATAAAGTAGATATTTTTGATACATCCTTGACTGGACAGTCCCTTTTATCATTGGGTAATATTTGTATTTTCATTGTGTTGAAACTAACCAACGATTCACAACCTTTTCGGAGAGAAGCCTACCATCCCATCCACGTTACCAAAACTGGACAAGGAGGTTTATAAAAAAGCTTGTTATTCCGTACTGTTCAGATCCCTTCTGGTGTAAAAGAGGTGTGAGGCTGATTGATGGTTTAAAAAACGATATTCACCCCTGGACCACTGGTGCCCCAGAGGTTGATTCATCATATTGGTGGCAGACGGTCAGATCTAGTTGGAGTATTGCACACAGCTTAGTCACCCACCGATAAAAGTACTGTTGCAGGCAACATTTAGACACTGCTAAGTATTTGGTAACAATCATGGATCTTGACATAGAGACTATAAAAGGCATAAGCAAGGATGCCCTGCACGTCCTATGTCAAGGGTGGGGACTTACAGGCTCGCCAGTCGTTCAAGGGTATTGATCGAGCCCCAGGTATAGACTCCCTTCTCCTGTACAATACTCTTAGCAAAGGTCACTTCAATAGTTAATCTTTATGTAGTTTCTAGTCACTACTTTAATCAGTTCATAAAGTTCTGGAACACGGTATTCCAACTCTTTCTGCTCTTAGCAAAATTCCCTACAATAGTCAATCTTTAAGTAGTTTCTCATCACTACTTTCATCAGTTCATAAAGTTTGACTTGAACACTAAGTTTAACACTGGGCTTTCCTCTTCCTCTTCATTCAATATATTCTTTATGCCCTATGGATATAGTGCCCAATTCCTTTCCTGGCTGGCCAGCCAACAACACTCTTGTCCACCTTCTCTGTTTCTTGCCACTCTCTCTTGTCACAAAGTCTATGTTTCTTCCGACACATATAATCACTTGGTTTATACTTCCTGCTGTCACTGAAACGAGTATGAGTATGCCAATAATGATTCTTACTCAATTCTTCTCCTTTAAGTTTACTGGCACGAGTATGCTTGGTCGAGTAAACGTTCACCTTTAATTTCCACTTTTCTTTATTACTGGGACGGGTGGGACTGTACCAGTAATATTACACACTTGACCTTCTCACCTCAATATTACTGGGATGGGTATGGTTGTGCCAGTAATGATCCACATCTTGACCTTCTTATGTCACTATTAGTGGGACAAGTATGGTTGCGCCAGTATTGATCCACACTTAGTCTTCTCACCTCAGTATTACTTGAACGAGTATGATTCAGTGGCTCGACAGCATCAAAATCCCTCCAGGGTCTCCCGCCATCCCCGTTACCTTCTCTCCAGGGGGTTTGGCGTCACCAGATCTGCTCACAGGCTGGAAACTCTTCTTCTGGTCAGGACGGCTTCCCTGTTCTCTTCGACTCACTTGGTTCCTGGGCATCTGCTTCGCAGTGCCCAAGTCGTAGCAGTCTCGGTGCAGTTAGCAAACTGCACAGTCCACCCTTCTAGGGTCATGCCACCATTCACAACTGGCTCTCTTCATTGGGGTTTCCTTACCCTTGCTTCTCCTGCTCTCAGCGCTCCCGGTGCTTCCCTCCCACACCAGCTGGTTGCCTTCACGGGACACAGGACCTCCTGGATTGGATCAGCTGTGACTTCAACACAGGTTTGAAGCTTATGGGTTTTTCCTTCTCAGCGAGGACTCCAATAGGAGTCCTTTTTTACCTTTTTATGTCAATTGGCTGGTCCCCACACAGCGGAGGATTATAGTCCTTTTCTCTTTCCACTGATTGATTGGCATCACTTGCTCATTCTTCTTCTTCACAGTATTGTCCATTCTAGAGAGTAGAGTGATCGGCATTGCTCCTTCATTCTTCTTCTTCACAGTACCAATACCATTTATTTCTTACGGTTGATTCATACACCTTAGGTCACACTAACAAACAGTGGTTTGATCTTCTTGGCCCTTCTTAAGCCTTGTGGCTGTTGATGGCTCCAGAGTGATTAACTCAGAGAGTTCCTTGGTGGAATGGGAGTCCTTATCCCCAAGGGGGGGAAGTCTCTCCCGATGAAGTCCCGCTTGCCTCTACCCCTAGTGAGGGTATCACGTAGCGGGCTCACTGTAACGCTCACCTGATTCCCGTAGAGGCGCCGGTCTTGACTGGGCGTATACCGTATCTTCAAAGGTGATGTGTAACACACGGCTGGCTCTTTGGGCTGGACCTCTGTGCACTGTATGTCTGACTCGAAGGGTAAGATGTCTGCAGATAGAAAATATGGGATTAAGGAACTGGGTTATTGAATGTCTCTCTCTTCTTCCCTTTCTCTTCTCCTGTAGAACCCCAAAGGTTAACGCTCTCACCTTAGGTAAGTGAACGCCGTGCTCTCCATCTGCCTCGGGGCAGGGTGCTGTAACCAGTTTCTTCACTGGATAAGGGGAGCAGGCCTCTTGACTTCAGAGGACTGCTGTCCGTCGTTTACTGCACGAACGGTAAGTTTCGAGTAATTCTAATGTCTTTAAAGTCTTTAGTAATGATGTTTCTTGTTTTGCAGGGTTCCGGCGATGGCGGATGACGGGCTGAAGTGAGTTGAAGATGGAGCCCGTGTGATGAATAGAAGCGCCTGGAAGCACGTAAGTAAGCGCTTGTTGCCTGCTTCACGATGCGCTCTAACTGTCTTTTTATTTTGCAGGTACAAGTTCAGAGCGGCTGCAGGGTGCCGGAATACCCACTGGGTTAGATGTGGAAAGGAGTAATGGCACGTGAGTATTAAAGTTCCCCAATGTCTTTAAATGCACCTTGTTTTGTCTTTCAGATGCGGGATGCAGCGCCAAAGGCCTCCGGAGCGTGCAAAGAGTTGGTAAGCTTTTGTCTTTCAGATGCCGGAATGCAGTGTGAAGACCTCCGGAGCGCACGAAGAGTAGGTAAGCCTTTGTCTTTCAGATGCCGGAATGCAGCGCGAGGCGTTGGTGACAGCCAATGGACCAGGTAAGTGAAGAGCTGTCACTGAAGACCGTAATGCTAACCTGTTCTTTCTTGTCTTTATAGGTGTTGCTGAAGACTGGATTCAGGATGGTAAGCCTTTTTCCTTAGGCCCAGGATCAGATGCAGAAGACACGATGAGTGTTCTGCTGCAGAGGATGCAGAATAACGCAAAGCAAGATTCATCCATCGGGTGTGGTTTAAATAGCCTCCTGTAGTGCTTAGGTGTCTCCTTCCACAGCCACGCCTAGGTAAGAAAAGAGTTCCTGCTTTCCAGAAGAGTTCCAGTGTTCTGAATCTAGGGAGTGGCTCCTGCCCCACCCAACAGGAAAAGTAGTTCCAAACAGAAGAGGATCAGAGGCTCAACTGGCAGGCAAGTAAGCAGCATGGTCTGCTGCAGGTAAGTCCACCCAAGCATTATGAGCCCGGCGCTTCCAGCGCTGGGACTGGGCATATTTATGAGCCTGGTGCCACTGGCGCCAGGACTGGGTCCAAAAGGTCCCAATTGGGACTGGTTGGCACTCAGAACCTGGGTTATGGATCTGCTTCCAAGGGAGTTGGGAAAACCCTGACCTTTTGGAAGCAGAGATCATGACAGTACCCCCCCTCAAGGCCCCTCCCAAACCGGGCTTCTCCGGGAATGTTCGGTGAAATCTTTTGATTAGGCGAGGAGCGTGGACATATTCAGCAGGTTCCCAGGATCTCTCTTGGGGGCCGTAGCCTTTCCAGTCAATTAGGTAAAATAGTTTAGATTTGGAGATCTTGGAGTCCAAAATGCTTTTGACTTCAAACTCGAGTTCTCCATCAACTAGGATAGGTTTTGGAGATTTAGTTAGTCGGGTTTGAGGTTCCACGGGTTTTAATAGAGAGACGTGGAAGACCGGATGTATCTTCATGTGCGGGGGCAAGTCCAACTTGACCGCTACTGGGTTTACTATGGTAGTGATGGAATAGGGACCAAGGTATCTTGGGTTGAATGTGCGTGGCCCTTTTAGAGGTAGATATTTGGTGGATAACCAGACTTGATCCCCTACTTGATATTGAGGGGCTTCCTTCCGATGTTGATCTGCTCCTTTCTTGTATTGTTCTTTAGCCCTTTGAAGGTGAGAAACAGCTTCCTTAAAGGCTTGGGTGATTGTAGAATGCAGGTAGTCTACTGCTGGTGTTTCAAGATCTTGGAGGGGATCCAACTCCGAGGTTCGTGGGTGACTGCCGTACAAAAAAAAACGGGGTTTTCCCAGTTCCCGAATGGACAGAGTTATTGTAGGCATATTCGGCTATCCAAAGGATGTCTTTCCAAGTTTTTTCAGTTTGTTGCAGCATGCAGCGTAAATACTGTTCCAGAGTTTGATTGGTCCTCTCGGTTTGTCCGTCGGTCTGAGGGTGGTGACTGGTCGATAGTCTCACATCAATTTGAGCCGACCGACAGCAACTTCGCCAAAAATGAGAAATAAATTGACTACCTCGATCCGAAATTAGAACCGAAGGAAAACCGTGCAGTCGGACGATGTTTTCGAGAAATTCTCGGGCCAGAGTTGCTGCTGTTGGCAAGCCTTTGAGCGGAATGAAATGCGCCATCTTGGAGAATAAGTCCACGATTACTAGAATCGTATTGTATCCGGAGCATGGAGGTAGATCGGTGATGAAGTCCATAGAAAGCGTATGCCAAGGGCGAGGTGGGATGTCAATAGGGCGTAAGAGGCCTGCTGGTCTTTCCTTTTGACTCTTGTTTTGTGCGCATACTCCACAGGACATTATAAAGTCTCTGATATCTTTTTTCCAAGACGGCCACCAGAAGTAGCGCTTGATCTTTTCTGAGGTCTTGGCCATACCGGGATGTCCTTCCATTAAAGAATCGTGATAACAAGAGATTACTTTTTTCTGTAAATCTGTGCTGGGTAGGTATAATCGTTCTTGGAAATACAATAAGTTGTCCTTTACTGCAAAGTCCTTTCCCTGCAGATGCCAATTCTGTATGTCTGCTGGAGTTACAAGTTGCCTGGCTTTATCCTTAACTTCCTCTATGGATTCTGTGGCGATTACACCCAGAATTCTTTGTTCGGGAATGATTGGTACAGGTTTAGGGTTGATCAAGTGTTCTTCCACTCCCATCCGAGAAAGGGCATCAGCTTTACCGTTCTTTGTACCAGGTCGATAGGTAATTATGAAGTCAAACTCGGCAAAGAATAATGCCCAACGGAGTTGTCTAGAGGATTGGGCTTTTGCGGTTTTCAAATATTGCAGGTTTCGGTGATCCGTAATCACAGTAACGGTGTGTCGGGCCCCCAGCAGATAATGCCGCCAAGCCTTAAAGGCAGACTTGATAGCCAGAAGTTCCTTGTCAGTAATCGTGTAATTGATTTCAGGAGGCGAGAATTTGCGGGACCAAAATGCCACGGGATGCAACTGATTGGTTACCGGGTCCTTTTGTGATAGAACTGCCCCCATGGCAAGGCTTGAAGCATCAGTTTCCACGAGGTAGGGGAGTTCGGGGCGAGGGTGTTTTAAGATTGGTGCAGAGATAAATTTAGTCTTCAAATCCTGGAAAGCTTGTTCCACCTCGGTAGACCATTCAAAACGTTTGTTTTTCTTTAACAAGGCAGTGATGGGCTGGACTATTCGAGAGAATTCGGGGATAAACCTGCGGTAAAAGTTAGCGAAGCCTAACATGCTTTGCACACCTTTTACGGAGGATGGTGATGGCCATTTGAGAACTGCATCAACCTTCTTTGAATCCATACGCACTCCGCCAGGTGATAATATGAATCCCAAGAATTCAACTTCAGTCACGTTGAAAACACATTTTTCCAACTTAGCGAAAAGTTTGTGTTGACGCAATCTTTCGAGGACCATTTTCACGTGTTTCCGATGTTCAGATTCCGATGAAGAATAAACTAGGATGTCGTCAATGTAAACAACAACACACACATCTATGAGCTCTCTGAGGACATCGTTCATAAAATATTGAAAGGCGGCCGGGGCATTGCAAAGTCCGAAGGGCATGACCTGATATTCAAATAGCCCATACTTGGTGCGGAAGGCCGTCTTCCATTCATCGCCCTCTTTTACTCGTACCAAGTGGTAAGCTCCTCTAAGATCCAGCTTTGTATATATGCATGCTTTTCTGACTTGGTCCAGGAGTTCAGGGATCAAAGGTAACGGATATCTATTCTTAACGGTGATCTGGTTCAGGGAGCGATAATCTATACAAGTTCTAAGGTCTCCTTCCTTTTTTGGAACGAAGAACAAAGCTGAAGAAGCAGGGGACTTGGAAGGACGAATAAACCCATTTGCCAGGTATTGATCCAGGTATTGTCGAAGGTGAAGGTTCTCAGGCTCGGTGAGGGCATAAATTCTACTACAAGGAGGAGTAGATCCAGGTATCAGGTCTATCTGGCAGTCATAAGACCTATGAGGAGGTAGAGAGTTAGCCTGATCCTTCCGGAAAACATCTTGGTATTCTAGGTATTCGGGAGGTAACTGGGGAGTCTCTGAAGAAATTGCTGCCAGTGCAACACCAGGTGGAGGGTGACAAGTAGAGACACATTCTGGAAACTGGACCGTTCTTGCTCGCCAATCGATCAGAGGATTGTGTTTCTCTAACCAAGGTATTCCTAGAATAATCTGAAACTGAGGGGCCTTGATCACATCGAACACGATCTTCTCATGGTGTCCATCTTGACTTACTAGCGTCACCTCTTGAGTGGTATGCATTACTGGCCCGGAGGCTATCTCCGTACCATCCACCGTAGTAATGACGTCCTTTACAGCCTTGGGACAAAGAGTTAGATTCATCCTCAAAACCATTTCATGATCCACATAATTGCCGATGGCACCGCTGTCGACGTAAGCTTCAATTGCATGTAATCGATCCGGATTATCAGGGCTAATGAGGACCATAGGTATCACGAAATGCGAGGTCACGGAACTGGTTTTCACGCTCGGCAAGAGGACCTCTATTCTTGTCGGGCGAGGTCGTTTCCCTGCTCAGAGTTTGTAACTTTGGTAACTGCAGCTCCTACTGCCTTCTTGGCAGGTTTCACCGGACAGTCTCGAAGAAAGTGCCCTGAGTTTCCGCAATAGAGGCATAATTGCAACTGTTTTCTCCTTTCCCGCTCCTTTTGTGTTAGAGGACCTTTCAGACCCCCTATTTGCATGGGTTCCCCGGAGTCTACTCCTTTGGAAGGAGTTGGCGGTTTGGAAAATACTCGAGCATCAAACTTGGAACGATCGGCCTTCCTGTTCTGCAGTCTGTGATCTATTTGAACGACTAAGTCTATATAGTCCGAACAATCTTGTGGGGGATTCACTACTTGGGCTAACACATCTTTGAGCTCTCCACGTAGACCTCTATAAAACAGCGTAATCCTTTTGTCCTCAGGCCATTGAGTTTCCACTATCAGTCTGTTGAAAGACGCAATATAAGCCAAAAGGTCTTGATTACCTTGTCGCAACGAAAGAAGCTCATTGTCCAAGGCCTGCCCCTGTGAATGTCTTGCGAACAGTTTTTCCATACTGAGCTGAAAAGCTTGAAAATCATGGAGGACCGGATCATCTTGATTTACTAGAGGGATCGACCAGTCTGCCGCATTGCCACTAAGGTACGAAAGCACGAAAGCTACTTTAGCTTGATCAGTTGGAAAGGCTGCTGGCCGGCATAAGAAATGCAACCGGAACTGATTGATAAATACTGCAAACCTCTTTGGGTCACCAGAAAATCGTTCGGGCGGAGCCAGAGGTACATTCCCAGGTAGGTTGATCTGCACTGGATTCATAGAGGATGTAGAAGGAAGATTTCCCCCAGATGCGGGTAACAGGGTCTGTCCGCCTTGTGACTGTAGCAATTGTCTAGCGAGATCATCTGTTCGCTCCTTGGAAATAATCAGTTCCCTTCTTAGAGCGTTCGTTTCCTGACGGGCTGCATGCACTTCTGCCCTTAGTTCCCCAAGTAACTGGGCTAGCTGGTCGGTATCCGAGGTTTCCATAGCGCCTGGACGGGAGTTTTGTGGTAGGCTTTGCGTTCTGTAACGCTCACCTGATTCCCGTAGAGGCGCCGGTCTTGACTGGGCGTATACCGTATCTTCAAAGGTGATGTGTAACACACGGCTGGCTCTTTGGGCTGGACCTCTGTGCACTGTATGTCTGACTCGAAGGGTAAGATGTCTGCAGATAGAAAATATGGGATTAAGGAACTGGGTTATTGAATGTCTCTCTCTTCTTCCCTTTCTCTTCTCCTGTAGAACCCAAAAGGTTAACGCTCTCACCTTAGGTAAGTGAACGCCGTGCTCTCCATCTGCCTCGGGGCAGGGTGCTGTAACCAGTTTATTCACTGGATAAGGGGAGCAGGCCTCTTGACTTCAGAGGACTGCTGTCCGTCGTTTACTGCACGAACGGTAAGTTTCAAGTAATTCTAATGTCTTTAAAGTCTTTAGTAATGATGTTTCTTGTTTTGCAGGGTTCCGGCGATGGCGGATGACGGGCTGAAGTGAGTTGAAGATGGAGCCGTGTGATGAATAGAAGCGCCTGGAAGCACGTAAGTAAGCGCTTGTTGCCTGCTTCACGATGCGCTCTAACTGTCTTTTTATTTTGCAGGTACAAGTTCGGAGCGGCTGCAGGGTGCCGGAATACCCACTGGGTTAGATGTGGAAAGGAGTAATGGCACGTGAGTATTAAAGTTCCCCAATGTCTTTAAACGCACCTTGTTTTGTCTTTCAGATGCGGGATGCAGCGCCAAAGGCCTCCGGAGCGTGCGAAGAGTTGGTAAGCTTTTGTCTTTCAGATGCCGGAACGCAGTGTGAAGACCCCTGGAGCGCACGAAGAGTAGGTAAGCCTTTGTCTTTCAGATGCCGGAATGCAGCGCGAGGCGTTGGTGACAGCCGATGGACCAGGTAAGTGAAGAGCTGTCACTGAAGACCGTAATGCTAACCTGTTCTTTCTTGTCTTTATAGGTGTTGCTGAAGACTGGATTCAGGATGGTAAGCCTTTTTCCTTAGGCCCAGGATCAGATGCAGAAGACACGATGAGTGTTCTGCTGCAGAGGATGCAGAATAACGCAAAGCAAGATTCATCCATCGGGTGTGGTTTAAATAGCCTCCTGTAGTGCTTAGGTGTCTCCTTCCACAGCCACGCCTAGGTAAGAAAAGAGTTCCTGCTTTCCAGAAGAGTTCCAGTGTTCGGAATCTAGGGAGTGGCTCCTGCCCCACCCAACAGGAAAAGTAGTTCCAAACAGAAGAGGATCAGAGGCTCAACTGGCAGGCAAGTAAGCAGCATGGTCTGCTGCAGGTAAGTCCACCCAAGCATTATGAGCCCGGCGCTTCCAGCGCTGGGACTGGGCATATTTATGAGCCTGGTGCCACTGGCGCCAGGACTGGGTCCAAAAGGTCCCAATTGGGACTGGTTGGCACTCGGAACCTGGGTTATGGATCTGCTTCCAAGGGAGTTGGGAAAACCCTGACCTTTTGGAAGCAGAGATCATGACACTCACCTTCCTAGCTTCACATGGAAAGGCTCCCCCCCTTGGGTGAAGTGACTGAATCTCGCGATTCGTCACAATCCCTTCCATGCAATCAACCTCCAGTTGGGGTGCCACACCACGGCCGGAACTGCTCCCAGCCCGCACTCCCAACTAGTTAGCCCCAACATCTCACCCATATACGCAAAGTGGCTGGGATTGTTGTGCATGCGTGGTCCCATTTAAAATGCTGCTGCCCTAAGGGTAACACGCCAGAAGAGATCAAAAGAGCTTAACCCTATGTAGGTCATGGAAGCCACCAGGCCTAATCTTTCACATGGCCATGGGCAACAAGAAACAATCGAAATTGTCCTTTTCAAATAAAGACCTCCCCGCTGCACCTAGACAGAAGGCTCAGTGGTGGTCTTCGAATCCGTGATGCCTGAGGCTGCAGTAGATTTCCCGGTAGGCCTCTGCACCTATTTTATTTCTAAATGTTCTCATAGGAAAAGGGTTGGCTTGCTGAAAATGTGTAATATGGGGCTACTTTGAAAATGAATTCCAGGGCATCTTTTGGTTCCCAATCCACCCCTGATGCACAGCTGGGCCACCAGTATGAACTGTGCATCATCCTTACCCAAATTAAATTGGGCTTGACTCACTTAACAGCAAATTCAACAAAGGATTGAGAAGGAAAGGGGACGAATATCTGAGGTGGAGCATCGAGTAGGGATCCTGAAAGACAGCAATTCAGAGGTGAGCAACGTCATAAGGGCACTGCACAGGAGGTGAACAGGATCCAAGCCAAGAATGAAGATCTTGAGGCGAGGTCAAGAAGGAATAATGTACGGGTGGTCAACATACCTGTATCTCTTTCTGCGAGTTGTGGGATATTGTTACCCATGCCGATGCGCCCCACTGCCCCCTTTACCAATGGGGAAAGAAACAGCCAAAAATGGATGCGCTAACCCTGTGCGTGCAAAAATCTGCAAAACTGCGCATGGGGCACAGTCACAAAAGGCTACATACCCCTGCCACAC
Organism: Ambystoma mexicanum; assembly: GCF_040938575.1. Lineage (NCBI taxonomy): Eukaryota > Metazoa > Chordata > Amphibia > Caudata > Ambystomatidae > Ambystoma > Ambystoma mexicanum. The sequence goes on along the minus strand of NC_090929.1, from coordinate 972,779,379 downwards.
ACATTCAAAGTTGGGGTGAGAACAGAACTCACTGCAGGAGAATGCCAGTGGGTGCTGTTACATGTAACATGAAGCAAGGCCACAGAAGTGGGCTAATCATCGAAAATGCCTTTTAAAATGCAGCTTCCCCAATCAATTGCAACCTTCAAAGTGCTGTTTTGGCGCTAGATTCATTCATTTTTCAGTGAACCATTGAAATTAAAAGTGTACTGAAATCACAGATCCTGCAGGTGGCTCAGAGAAACCGGGCCTCCCTAACGGACAGCAGCTAAGAAATGTATTTCATGAAAAAGGCAACCCAACAACATTTCTTTCAGTTCCACAGGGGAAATGTGACTAAAAGTGGCAACATATAACAATTTCAGCTATGCAGAGAAAACTCCAAGCAAAGGCTGAATACTTACTTCCAGACAGCAAACAAATTCCAGCACTCAAGGAAAGAAATGGTGCTGAATAGATGTGTATGCTGCAAAGGAAACTCTGATGTAAAAGACTACCTTTAAATGTGCTTTTTCCATGAAGAAATTGCAAAATACGTCTGTTTAAAAGCATGTTTTGTGAAGGGCTTAATTCCTTTAATTGTCAAAATCCCCTATAAACTATGTTCATTTTTATATGTTTTAAATGAAAGATTTAGAGGAACTTTAAAGTAACCCAGTTGGAGTTACCTGGTTAATTCTGATTGGACAGTGCCCAGCCTGGGAAAGATGACACTTCATGTTGACACGCTGCTGCTACCAGAAAGGCTTAAGTGATGCTGGAGGTTCTTGCATATTTAGAACAAAGACCTCATTAGACATTCGTCTTTGGCGGAGCCAAGGACAACGGCAGGCTGCATACTGATCCCTTCAAACGAGGGGCAGGAAACTTCCCTCTGGACCCCACCCTGATCAAAGGAATGTGACAGCTGTTGCCAGTTGAATGAAAGTAAAAAAAACTGACCAGAACTCTTGGTGTTTAAATACCTATTTGTGATTATGTTTTGAAACTCTTTAACTTTGCAACAAGAAGGAGGGCAAATCTAAAAATTGGTAGTTGTAAATCTAATTTTATGCCCTTTCTTTGAAGACGTGTGTGAACCTACCAAAGTTACATGAAAATAATAATTGGAGCAAAACTATTGATGCTGCAAATATAATATTGTATACCCATGATCTAGGGGGAATCGCCCAGATATCTATTGAATTAGAAATTGTTAGGCCAAACCGTTATGATTAAAATTGACAAAATTCCACAGAATGACAAAGACAGCTCTCACTGAGATGAGGGTTAGATGCCAGGATAACCCACAAACTATGTAATATATGTGTCCGATTTTATTAGAGGGCATAATTATAGGAATGTGCATTTTTGGGAAAGTTAAATTGTGGTTCAAATCAATTTGGGAGTTCCCAAATCACATCATAAAGATGACAGCTCTTTTCTGACTGCCAACCAGAACAAGGCAAGTGCCTTTGACCACTCACAGCTGTGGGGGTGTGGTTTGAAATTCTGCCCCTACCATAAACTTTGTGATGTCACTTGCCATGATAAATATAGGAACTTCACCACAGACAGACACACACGGATTCCTGACTACCTCCTGATTTCCGCGCAACGTTTTGTTCCTGACTTCTTCATCTTGTTCCTGACTCTTCATCTTGTCCTGATCCAGACTACTTTGTAAAATCCAGGCCCAGCATTTGCTGAACTTTCTTCAGCTAGGCCCAAATCCAACCATCCTAAACTTCAGGAAAGAATATTTCTGATCCAGTCTGGCTTGCTACCGTCATGCTTGCCTGCTGAAACTCGCCATCACGCTAATCTACTGTGTCCAGTGACCAGAAGGGCCAATCCAATCCAAATCCAGTCGAGGTGCTAGTCCAATTGACCAGAACCGCCCAGCTGACTATCCCGCCAGAGGTGCCCTGCTGCTGGTAGACCCGACCCGTGATGACCAGAACCCTGACGGTCCAATCTTAATTACAGTGGACTGTAAGTATGAACAGGAATCATAGTAACCCATAGTATATATTTACCTTGTCCTATCCCAATCTTAAACCATCCCGTCTTTAACTTCAGAACCTCTAATATTGTCAGAACCATTCTTGCGCTGATTTTTCTCATTTGTTTTACAAAACCATAACCCATTAGTGATTTGGATTAAATAAATTAATTCCCATACAGAACGGAAAACAGAGTATCACATGTGAAGAGTTACAATCGGTCGTGCGTAACTGTGGAGAGTCACGGGTGGCATTCTCTTTTTCTTAGTCATTAATATAGTTTAATAAAACCAATCTGTCATTTTTAAAACCAAATTTCTACTTTTCTCTTTTCTATTTTTTTCAAAAACGCCTCTCACTAATACTTCCATACCTTCTTCAATTTTATAGCTAGAAACCTAATTTCAACTCTCAGTTAAACATAGGATCTGTAGCTACATCCACAATTACCTTGCAGAACACCATATTTTACCCGTTTATATTAAGAATTTGCATAGTGAAATTTGGACGCGGATTCGCATTTTGCAAAGGTTTTACACGTGTCTTTTTCCATTCAAAGTGTTTCTTAACTTCCATTCCGATCTAAAGTGTGTACTGTTGTTTATCTTGTAGCTCATGTCTGTTAGGACCTGTTTAGTGTGGCTCTGATAGGAATTTTTATCAATTTAAACATTTTTGCACACTTTTCATTGTTCACAAAGCCATTTCCAACTGTCAGTTTTTAAAAATGTCCAAGTTCCAAAAACGTTTTCTCTCGTTTGGGGAGGGCAGATAATATTCCAACACTGTATTCTGTTGTACATTCCTGAATAACTGCTGCTCACTTACATCTGTGTAGAATTGCTCATGTGTGAATTAAGAACTTTGCAGGGGGAAATGTTAACCTAAGCGCTATCTGTTCATAAACCAAAACTGTCTTTTTCCTGTGTTTTATCTTCTGTGCTGTTCAAAAGTGAATTCAATTGCCTTACTTATTTTCTGATTTGTATTATCGCAACATTGGTGTTTGTTGCCCCATATGAATATTAAATAAATATTTACCTTTACAAACTAGCCTGATTCCTGGTCCCCTGTGACCTGGGGGAATTTGAGAAGGGTGTGATATGAGTGGTATATCACTCAGAATATTGAACCTATAGACACAATAAATAAGTATTTCATCTGTGCTTTACATGCTAGGCGAGACCCGGTTGTATTGCCTGATTGAAATCCTTAATCCTTAACATGGAAATCTTTATGGAGACGTTCATTAGGCACTTGCTCTGTGACCCCCCCCACTATCTACACAGTTCTTGGTGGAGCGGTCACACTGAGCAGTCGGTCCAAATGCTCCACCTGGTCAAAATCCCCACCCAGTGAGTGTCAGATGGTTGAACTATAGACATCAAGATCTGATTCTACACGAGCCGCAAATTAGGCAAACTAAAATATCAAGAAGCTAGAATCTCCTTTTACCCAGATTTTTCATCCTATATCCAAACGGCCCGACTATCATCCCCCCTGTAAAATTCAAATGGAGGGTCAAAGGCTTGAAATATGCAATATTGTGCCAGTCCAAGCTTTATATCATTCACAACAATAAAACACACTTGTTAACTGGCCCAAAAGGAAGCACACTTTTTCTGGACTCCCTCCCAGCCTTTTAAAATACCAGACCTCCCGAGTTGAGCAAGATCTAAGAGTAGAATATGGAAATGCAGCTTCAATTCCTCGACGGAAGGATATCATTGAATAATGTAACTTGAATAAACAATGTCGCCTATGACCACAAAATATAAAGGTTGAACTCTCCTCTTTCATCGCAACTTTGACTCTATCACAAGGATGCCTAATCGGGTATCGTCCCCCAGCATATGCTTAATGATATACTGTCTAAGTCAATTTTTGACAAAAATCGTCGTTTCTGGAGCTTGTCCCCCAGACCCCAAAAGTGGGGGTGAATGAATGAGTGACAAGGTTTGATGTTTGGCTTTGTTTGATGGCATGGGTTGGCATAATCACGGAGCGTTGTGGTCGGGCAATGGGGTTGGGGAGGTAGGGGCTCGGCACCCAGAGGTCAAGGCGAAACTTAAAATTAATTCACAGCACAAGGTTATCCACAACATGCATTCTCTTTAGTGCAACTAACTTTGCACTGTGGCCCTGACTAAACCACCTCCAATGAGAAACCCCAACCCCCCCCCTCCCAGGTGTATGTTTATTATTAAGCTCGAATGTTAGGGGTCTCAATAACTCTATAAAGGCTCACAGGCTACTGTGGACGTCACGGGGCAAAAATAATCATACTGCAATAAACACTCCTCTCAGGTCTGGATAATGAGTCCTTTGCTAAACTCTAGGGGTGCTTCAGATTGTATACATCCTTTTCTCCTAATTTGCATGGAGTCCTCACCTTAATTCATAAGTCCCTTAGATTAAAAGTGCATAGTCATGAGCAAGATCCAGAGGGCTGTTATGTGATAGTTACAGGCACACTTGCCCTGTGATGCTACTGTGGCAATTGGTGAAAACACACCAAGGTACATGCAACAATCTCACTAACCTGGCTGCAGTATGAAGAAATGAGAATCCTCCTGGTCACCCTACTCTCTCTTAGTGAAATTGTGCCAGGAGAGAGTTGGGCTTCCAGGGAAATCCTCTGGGGAAGAAACCCCTTGAATCTTCTCCTTGGTCCATGATCTCTCAGTAGACTGATGGAAAGGAGGTGAGTTGGTCACTGGAGGCAGAAGAATGGTACTCTGGAATATACAAAGAAAGGATTAATAGATTTATCTGAGGAGATATGTAAGCAGTTACATATTTACCTTTATGAATTTGCTTGGCTGTGTGGACAAGAAGTCACAGTACTCATGTATGGAAGACGTCGCCGCCTGTGACGGTTTATGGTCATAATACCGAATTAATAAATCTCGAAAAAAAAAATCTCGAAAAAAAAGGGCGAAAAAAAAATATCGAATTTTTTTTTATGACGTTTTTTTTTCAAAATGGGGGGGTTCCCCCCAAACCCTCTTTTTTTCTATTTTTTTTTTATTTTAACCCTTTTTTTTACTTACCTGACCCAAAAAATACATATATATAAAAAAAAAAATTAAATATTTTTTTTTTCGGCCTTTATTTTCGGGATTTTTGTTATTCGAGATTTTTTTTCGGCCTTTTGACCGACCACCCCTGTGACTAGTAAGACTTGCAGCCCTGAGAGAGTCTGTATGTTAAATAGTCAGTTAGGAAGTGGCTGGGTCTTAGACACGAGATCAGTCTTGGATATGCACCTATCCTGTGTGTCTGAAGTGCGTGCTGTGAACAAGCTTTGATTCTGAGGAAGCAGAGAGGGCGTATACGGTTCCGGTAGGTACCGCAATTTGTGCGAGTGCAGCTGAATGAGGTGTGGATGCTGAGAGAGAAATGGAAACAGGTTAGAAGGGACCGACGGGAGTAATAGTGAATCGGACAGTGGAAAGACAGTGCTTGTACCAGAGTGGGTGTAACCATGAAAATCTGTAAATGAGGAATAGCAGAGACGCGGGCAGCGAGAGCGGTCCAGGGCTACGAAGGGAACAAAGAGGGAATCAGAATCAGATACAAGGCAAGGAAATACACAGTAAGACAAGGTTTGTTCTAAAGCAAACTCAACGGAGGGTTTGCCATGATGAGTAGCAACGCAACACTGCTCTGTTCGTGGTTCCTAGAAATCCTTCATCTGCTCCAGGGGGCAGAATCAGCCTCATGAGCGTTCTGACAAAGAGTGGAACACTGCAAATGCTGCAGGACACCATCTTGGGGGAATACAAACATGCAGCACCAATCCGCTTCCATTGGTGCCACAGAGACCAAAGTGACCTATTACCAATGATAGTATACCCCCTCCAAAGGGGTACGCCACCTGGTTTGCCCGGATGGCATGCATGAAACCGCTGGGCCAGATGAGAGGCGTGCTCCACAGAGCGGGTTCCCATGTCCACTCAGCGGGGGAGCACCACTTCCAATTGACCAGATATTGTAGGGACCCCCTATGATACCTTGAGTCACAGATACCAGATACTTAAAATTCAGATACCAGATACTTAAAATTCAGGCCCAGTGATGGTAGAGACAGGAGAGGGTCTAATACATCCTCCTCGATGGAACCGATCCCGTACATCCCATTTCAGTTGGGAGACATGGAACACGGGATGTATTCTGGACCAAGACGAGGTTAAACACAGATGATAGGCACCCTCACCCCTTTGTCCTAATACCAAAAAAGGGCCAAAATATTGAGGTGAAGGTTTTGAGGGAACTAAATGGCGAGGCAGGAAGTGGGAAGCCAACCACACTTTACCACCAATGCTGATAGTGGGTGCTAGGTTTCTGTGACGGTCCGCAAAGTGTTTGATCCGATTCTGGTAAGCCTGTAAGGCGACCTGTGCCTTCTTGTGGCCCTGTTGAATCTTGTCCACCAGACCATTGACATCCGTGAACAGTGTGGCGGACGGTACATGAGTAGAAAAACAAGTAGGGTACAAACCGCAGGTGCAATGGAAAAGACTAGACTGGAGCGAAGCATGTGAAGAATTATTATACGCAAATTGCACAAGAGGGAGAGGTCTGACCAGTTGTCCTGCGTCGCAGAGATGTAACGTTGGAGGTACCCCTCAAGAGTCTGATTGAGTCTCTCTGTCTGGCCGTTTGATTGCAGATGGAATGCTGAGATAAGGGCGTGTTTGATGTTCAGGATGGAACAGACATGCTTCCAATAGCGGGAGGTGTATTGAGACTCTGTCGGAAATGATAGTCTCAGGAAACTCATGTTGAGAGTAAATGTGTTCAATGAAAACACCCGCCATCTGGGCGGCCAAAGGAATTCCTGGCAATGGGAGAAAGCAAGCCAGTTTTGTAAAGGAATTGACGGTTGCCATTACTGTAGTATAACCTTGTGAAGGAGGCAGGTCTACTATGAAGTCTGAGGAGTTGATTTGCCACGGCTTGTTCGGTAAAGGCATTCTTGTTAGGTTACCCTTGGGAGGCATACAGGGTATCTTGGTCTGAAGACATACTGTACAGGATGACGCGTATTCCCGAACGTCCTTCATCAAAGGCGGCCACCAAAAATGCCTTTGAATGAGTTCTGTTGTGTTGGAGATTCCTCTGTCTGCCAGCCCTGAGTCATGACACATTCAGAGGACTTTTTTCCGGGGGGGACATGGTGGGGAGAAAGATACACTGATCCTTGAAATAACATGCCTGCTCCTTAGTAAGACTGTACTTGGTGAGGATCTTTGGACATTTGGTATGGAGGTGTGTAGAATATCTGTAATGGCATTGATATACAAGGCCTTGGGAAAGACGGGCTGTGAATGGAATCCGGAGGATCTCGCAGGACCCCTTCCGCTGACAAGACATATTCCAAATAGGAGACCCGACTCCAATTTGCAGAACAAATGGTTTTCTTTTAGCCGACTCAGGACCTCTTGAACGTTATGTACATGTTCATCTGCTAATGAAGAGAAGCTCAAGATGTCGTCTAAATATACTATGACGTAATGCAGTAAAATGTCCACAAATAGGTGGTCCATGAAACGTTGGAATATCGTCGGGGCAGTTGGATAACCCAAAGGGCATGACCCTGTACTCATAGTGCCGAAAGGGCATGCGAAAGGCTGTCGTCCACTCGTCCCCGGATTTTACCAGGATAAGATTATAGGCACGCCGGAGATCCAATTTAGTGTATATTTTAGAGCCTTTGACCGCCTCCAGAAGGTCAGGGATGAGGGTCATGGGGTACTGGCCGGGAAAGGTGATTTTATTGAGTCCTCGAAAGTCAATGCAGGGCCTTAGTTCATCTGACTTTTTCTTGGGGATGAAGACAAGGGATGCTCCGGCGGGCGAAGTGGATTCGGTTATCAACTCATTCCGAAGATTGACTTGGGGGGTACTCCTTTAGGACTTCCTTTTCTCTGGCAGACAGGAAGTACATCGTCCCAAATGGCAGGGGTTGGCCGGGAATGAGATTTATCGCGCAGTCATCCCTGCGATGGGGAGGCAGCTCGGAATATTCTGACGTTGAAAAGACTTCCTGATGTATCCTGTAGGGTTCGGGTATTCCCTGTATCTGATTGAGTATGGTGGGTTTAGTAGGTAGTTTGTTAGAAATCGAGGGGGCATGAAATTCTACAGCTCCCTGGGAGAGGCAATGTAACAAACAATGTTCCAAACCCAAGAAAATGGTACCTGCTGTCCAATTCACAGAAGGGTTAGGTACCCTTAACCAGGGCAACCCTAGAATGACTGGATAGTGTGCTGTCTTGATAATGTCCAACAAAATGTCTTCCCTGTGAATCGCTATTCCCATCTGAAGTGGGAGAGTTTGTTCAATGATCGGACCCGAACTCAGCGGCTTCCCGTCAACATTTTCTACCGGGATGGAAATAGACTTAGATGAGCGGGGAATGCCATTACTGAGGGCCCATTAGGCATCAATAAAATTGCCTGCTGCTCCGCCATCTACCAAAGCCGGAACATTGAGAACCTGAGAATTTCCCCACGAGAAGGAGACTCAAAGAACTACCATGGGTGACTGCAGGGTATCCGTACTGTATAATGCAAGGCGGGTCAATGGGGAACCTGAGGATTCCTCCCGGGCTGTGGTTCCCCCTATGGTCGGGCACTGGCTTTTCCCAGGTTATCTTGGAGGGGCAACAGGACTGCACTTGCCCGGATGTAAAGTTCTGCCAAGGTTCAAGTATGGCTCAGGAAGCACTTGGCAATGTCCTCTCTTCCTTCTCTTTGAATGCCATTTCTTGCATGCAATAATCAAATTGCATGACCAGGGTTATCATTTCCACTAGATACACAGATCGAGGTACCCGGGAGACCTCATCTTTTAGTTCCTCTGAGAGACCTCTACAAAAAAGTGTTATCAGGGCATTATCTGGCCATGCAGTGTCAGCGGACATTTGCTTGAAACGAGTGATGTATGCTAACAGATCTTGACTCCCCTGCTTAAAGTCCAGTAGGTGTTCTTGGGAAGCAACTGTTTTCTCCTGTCATTCGAACATAGTCTTAAGACTATGCACAAATGAAGGATAAGAATCGAGGATGGGATTATTGGTAGTGACCAACGGAGTGGCCCATGCCAAAGCAGACCCCGTCAGCTGGGAAATCATGTGACCCACCTTGTCTCGATCTGTGGGGAAAAAAGGTTGTTTTAAATGCAAACTGTACCATACATGCCTCAAGAAATTCTTTTAATTTGTGAGGATTCCCATCAAATCTCCCTCCTGGGAGTGGGCCAGGAGGCAACTCTGAACTTTGAGGTGAACGGACCATCTGCTGTCTCACAACAGCATTCTCTTGTTTTAAAGTTTGAACCTCAGCCGTCAAAGATTGGACGGCGGCAACTAACTGCTGCATCTGATCCATGCTGGCAAAAAGGGCATTGCTAACTGTGATGCTACTGTGTCAATTGGTGAAAACACACCACGGTACATGCAACAATCTCACTAACCTCAGGATCACTGCCTCTGGATCTTTCCCCCTCCCCTCTGAAGCTCTCCCTTGTGCATCCTCTTCTCAAGAAACCCACAGCTGATCCTTCCTGTCTGGCTAACTATCGCCCAATCTCCATTACTCCCTTTCTGGGCAAACTCCTGGAAAAGCTGACCATCTCTCAGTTTAACCTTCATTCTGATTTGATTGGTTGTCTCCATGACCACCAGTCTGGCTTCAGAGCGGCCAGAAGCACGGAAACTGCTCTCCTGAACATCTGTGAAGATCTACTCTCCAACCTTGACTCTAACACTCCCTCTGTCCTCATCCTACTCGATCTCTCTTCTGCCTTCGACACGGTCAACCATACCCTCCTGCTCAACCGTCTCTGTGATAACCTGGGTATCATTGATCAGGCTACGTTCTTGCTGACCTCCTTCCTCTCTGATCGACCCTCCCAGGTCCAACTGAGGTCCTTTCTATCATCTTTCTTCATCTCTACCTGTGGTGTTCCTCAGGGGTCTAACCTCTCACCCAGGCTTTTCAGCCAATACCTGGCAACTCTCGCTCACTGCATTGCCATTTTCTGCTCAAATTTCCAGTGCTACGCTGATGACACTCAACCCATTTCAGGCTGCACTCAGCCACCTCCTCTACCTCTCTCATCTCTGATTGCCTTACTGCCATTCAAGATTGGTGTGCCGCCAATGATCTTTGTCTGAATGCCAGCAAGACGGAGATCCTCCTCATCAGCACACCTTCACCATCCTTTCCTCTCTCTCTTGGCCCTCCTCCTACCCCTACCTGCAAGGCTAAGAACCTCCGGGTCATCTTTGACTCCACACTTTCCTTCTTCGCCATGTCTCTGAGGTCTCTAAAAAGTCAAACTTCCTACTGCACCTCCTCAGAGGTACTCTGCCTTTCCTCTCCTTCCCCCAGAAGCTCACTGTCTCCCAAGCTCTGGTTCTCTCTAGGTTGAACTATTGTAACAGCCTCTTTCTAAATCTAGCTGCCTCTACTCTCTGCCCTCTGCAACTAATCTAGAACAGGACGGCAAGACTTGTCCTTAGCCTCAAGCCATGGGATCGTATCTCTCCAGCTCTGAAATCTCTCCATTGGCTCCTCTACCTCTAACTCCCTCAGGGTCAATCGTTTTTCAAAGAAACTAGCTGGGGGTAGATCTCTGTCTTCGGCTGGGGCCTCCCTCTGGAACAGCCTCCCTGCCACTCTAAAACCCGAGGAGAACCATCTCCTGTTCCGGAAGCACCTCAAGACCTTTCTCTTTGCTCCTGCCTTTGCTGCCCCTGTCCCCTGCTGATCTGCTCTCTCTTGGCACTGTGCACCTGCCACCCTCTGTCCCCTGGGCCCAGGTACCTGCTCACCCTGCCACCCTCCCGCACTGCATCCTGGCAACCCTTTGCACTGGGGACTGTATCTGAGCCCATACAGCTCCCCTCCACTCCCCATTGTCTTCTTTTTTCTGCACTTATCAGACTTACCCAGTTCTGCTGCCGTAAACACAGCACTTGCCACTTGCTGGCTGCACTACCACTGTTTATTGCCTCCATTATCCATTTATTTGTATTTATTATTATTATGTATCTGTTCTCCTCTGCTCTGCACTTTGAACTCTCCCCCTTCCATGCACTGTTCCCCTTTCCCTTGCGCGTTCTCATTGTCACTGGGCCTAGTAAGATCTTTGTATTCTCCCCTGCTCCCCTCCCTTGCCTTCTCGCTCTCTGAAACACTTGTGTACGAGCGCGATGCAAATAAACTATCATATCATATCATAACCTGGATCAGAGGCTGCAGTATGAAGAAATGGGTCACCCTACTCTCTCTTAGTAAAATTGTGCCAGGAGAGAGTTGGGCTTCGAGGGAAACCCTCTGGGGAAGCAAACCTTGGATCTTCTCCTTGGTCTACGATCTCTCAGTAGACTGATGGAAAGGAGGTGGGTTGGTCACTGGAGGCGGAAGAATGGCACTGTGGAAATATACAAAGAAAGGATGAATAGATTTATCAGAAGAGATATGCTAGCAGTTATAGCAAGGAGAGCAAGTGTTTGCCTCACTGTGTGGATAAGAAGTCACTGTACTCGTGTATGGAAGACGTCGCCGTCTGTGACCAGACAAGACTTGCAGCACTGAAAGAGCCTGTATGTTAAATAAGCAGTTAGGAAGTGGCTGGGTCTTAGACAGGAGATCGGACATGGATATACGCCTACCCTGTGTGTCTGAAGTGAGCGCTGTATGCGCGGTGGCTGGGGCGTGCCCTTTAGGTAACCAGCAACAACCCTCAATTCCGAGGAAGCAGAGAGGGCGTATATGGGTTCAGAAGGTACTGCAATTTGTGCAAGTGTGGCTGAATGAGGTGTGGATGCTGAGAGAGAAATGGAAACAGGTTACAAGGGACCGACATGAGTAATGGTGAATCGGACAGTGGAAAGACAGTGCTATTACCAGAGTGGGCGTAACCACAGAAATCTGTAAACGAGGAACAGCAGAGATGCGGGCAGGGAGAGCGGTCCAGGGCTACAAAGGGAACAAAGAGGGAATCAGAATCAGAGATAAGGCAAGAAAATGCACAATAAGACAAGGTTTGTTCTAAAGCGAGCTCAAAGGGCGTTTGCCATGAGGAGTAGCAACACAATGCTGCTCTGTTTGTGGTTCCTGAAATTCTTCATCTGCTCCAGGGGGCAGAGTCAGCCTCAAGAGCATGCTGGCAAAGAGTGGAACACTGCAACTGCTGCAAAATGCCATCTTGGGGGAATACAAACATGCAGCAGCAATCTGCTTCCATCGGTGCATGCAGAGACCATTGTAACATATTACCCATGACATGCCCAAACTAACTTGACAATTGTCAGTAGAAACGCCTCGAATATTGATTACCCTACATTTCATAATCTCCTGCTCAGTAAATGTGTTAAATATCTTCATACCCAGTTATTTTATGGCCAGAGATTTCAACACCATTTTAAGCACCTCCCTACGGAGATCCAGCAGGGCTCCTAGCATTATTTCACTGTTTGTACAGGACACTCACAAGAGCATGGAAGATTTTGAGCTTTTAGACCTGTGAAGGACCCTCCATCCATATGATGGAGAATATTCATATTACACTTAGGTCCATGATATGCACTCACGGATTGAATGTATCTAATCGGGACTGGCCTGTTACATAGGTCTTGTGAGTATGCTCTCCTCCCTAGAACTCTATCAGAACAGCCCCTGTTATTGTGGACATTTCTTCTTGAAGATAATGTGATTGTGCATCTTCTCTGGCGTATTAAATCACATGCACTCTCAGATGTAGCGTTTGGAAGTGACATCAAGGCAGTCATTAACACCTTTTTTTAAACTAGTATCAGCTTGGTCCCCTTGATGTCTACTATCTGGGAGACATTCAAGATGTATCTTCGTGTAGTATAGGCATAGAGAATGGAGTCAATATGACCATAAGGAGGAGTTTGACGGAACTCGAGATAGAAATCAGACGACTTGAGATTGAAATGGATCAGGTCCGACAATAACATCCTGCTCCCATCCATAAAAGTTACATTGGACCCATTCCAGAATCAAATCACTGGCAGACCAGGAGGTGAAATTAGTTTCTGCCCAGATACAGACAAGCAAATATGGAGAGGAAGGAAGACATGGCCACCTACTAGCCCAACTGTTGCATTCTGAACGAGGGCCTACCAACATAGTAACCATATTGAAAGATGAAGGGACACTCATGTCAGTTCTGAGTGACATAGTGAATACGTTTCATACTTATTGCAAGACACTGTATTCTAGGAGGGATACCCAACTCACAATGGAATTCAAAGCATACCTACGCGATATGCCAATGCGCAAGCTAAATCAGAGTACCCTATACTCCAAAATGCCCAAATCATGGCAAATGATATAATGAATGCCATTGCAGTGCTTCCCATTGCCAAAGCCCAAGTATCAGATGGTCCAACGGCTGCATTTTTTAAAGAATGTGGTCCTAAAGTGGCCCTGCATTTGTTACAAGTATGCCAAGAAGCTTTACAGCAAGGCTCCCTCCCTCCTCCTATGGTGAAAGCCACGATTATGCTAATCCTGAAGCCCAAGAAAGACCCCACTATTTGTGCCTCCTATAGACCCATACCGCTGTTACCTACGTGTGGTGCCACATATCTAGTTGGCAGATATTAACTCTTGTCAGGAAGGTTTGTGGATGAGGGGGCAGATAGAAAAAGGCAGAGGGCGAGTGAATAGGCATCGGGTGCAAGCTTTAGTAGGCCACTGAGTGACCACTGTATGCATTTTATGTTGAAGGGAAAGTGTGACAGGGAATTGTATTTGGGCAAGCACAAAAGACAGAGGCTCTGCCAAAACTAGGGGTAATTGGCAGTTAGTTGACAAGTTGTCCCACAGAGCTTGATCATAACTCCAGGGAGCGGCTTCCTCCGAGGGTTTGACAGTGGAGAACTAGGTCTGACTCCCATCACAGTCTTCAGCTACAACCCAAACACACTCGATTTGGGACACAGAATGCTAGGATCCCTCACTGATTGTTTCAATGTGTCCCCCTTCAGCGCTCGAGTGAAGCTGCTGCATTGCTCACGCACAGCTCCCACTCACTTGCACAAATACCAGAGCAGCGTCTTCTGCTTCTGAAACAGGTCTCGGAAGTACAAGCTAGTCCCAGTTCGGTTCAAGACCCTTGCAGCGTGCACCTCACCAAGCTCTACCCCATGAGGTAGATGCACGGCTGTAAACCCGGTCTGCACCAGGGAATCCCTCTGTATCTAGTAGGTGATAGAGCATCACTGCCACACCAGCTCGGGAAGCCTTTTAAAGGCTACCCCGTGCTGGTGAAGCAGCAGTGCCCTATTTAAATGAAAAGCTCCAAGCTGCTGTGTCAGACCGGGAAGATTACCACTTATACAGCTTGCTGCTGCCACAGCAGCACGGGGCAGTATTTCAAAGGCTGCCCCATTCTGGTGTAGCAGCAGTTCCCTATTTAAATGAAAAATGTCCCCCTCCCATGCTGGAGTACCCAGTGCCAGCAGCAGCTTTTTATTTAAATAGGATGCCTTCACCGCGCCAGCTTGGGGGAGCCCTTGAAAGAGTCCCCGAGCTGGCGCGGTATCCGTACCCTTTAAAAAGCTGCTCTGCCATGCTGGGAAGCAGCAGAGCCCAACTTAAGTGAAAAGTCCTCCCAGGTTAGAGGACCTTTTCACTTAAGTTGGACGCTGCTGCTGCCGACAAGCAGTGGAGCCTTTTAATTTACATGAGGCGCATCAGCCTCGGATGCACCAGTACAAAGGAGCTTTTTAAAGGCTCCTCCATGCTGGTGTAGCAGAGGCTAGGGTGCCTCACATAAATTATCTTAATGTGGCCACTGGCCAACCGCCCAGGTCGCTTGTGCCGAAGGCCGGCTCTTCCTCAATACCCGCAGGGACAGAAACATCAAAATGATCCGATTTTGATACATGTTAACAGCAAAATGGTTTAATCAGAGTGCTGGTAGAAAGAACCACCTTTTTTGTGGAAACGAGCCACCTGCCTTTCCAAGAAGAGGCATCTGTTTTTTTATGAGGAGCACATCATAATATATTTTTCAGTTTTTTGTGGGTCGGCTGAAGAGGCCACTGCTCTTTCGTTGTTTAGAAAGGTAGTTATCTGCAGTGCATATTACAGACACAGCAGAGCTGGCCTATTAACTCTTTGTGCAATTTAACTGGGAAAGGGGAAATTCTGACCCGTAGGATACAAGTGTATCTCTGCCACAGACATAAACACCCTCATTTATTTATTTGACTTTATTTTAGTAAAATGTTTTTAGTACTGAGTAAATATGTTCACTTTTTAAAGTTTTGACTCCATGGTGTGGTGGTTTAATTCCCCTCTACATGTGACCCAAAATGAATGCCCTAAATGATGACTAGGAGATATCAGTTGGCAGAGGCAGATATAGAGTCTGGCTTTTGTTTGGCTGAACTGTCTTTTGTCTCGGTTAGCTGCAGTGAAAAGGTTTTGAATTTGGTATTATTCATATTAGTATTAGACAGCAGGCAACCATTGCCAAACAGTCGGCCATTGCTGACTTTCGCCATCCTCCAAACCAACCACTGCTGCCTCTCCCCAAGTCAACCGTTGCCAACCATGGCACACTATCCCCAATCATTGGCAACCATTGTCAAGCATCGCCGATCATGGTCGGCGATTGCAGACCATAGCCAACTATAGCCATGCAGGCTTCCTCCTCAGTCTGCCTTGGACCTGAGAGGAGGCCTGCATGACAGAAGCAGTTCACTTTTGCAAATCGTTTGGATTTTCCAATGCTTGTTTATAAAGTGTTCCTCCTTTTATGCCAGGTATAGTTTGTATAAATAGATAGAAAATCTGACCTCAAGTATTAAGCCCATTCCTATACGTGGGCCACAGCTTTTTGAAAGGTCTATTGGTTACTTGCGCTTCTTCGGCCACACAGCAGACACTTCTCAGGTCCCGCCCACAAACATTGTTTTGTAATTCATTATTGCCCTTACAGCACTAGTAGGTCTATACCAGAGACAATTTAACATCTTTGTAACCAGTGCTTTACTCCCCATAAAAAAGCCAGTGTTGAGCCAGTAAGGTTGCTCCCTGGGTTGAGTCCCCACCACAGAGATTTGAGGATCACCTCTAGACTGAGCCTTTTATACTTTCAGGGTCTATCAAAGACCTTACAATTATAGGAGGTTAATGGTCAAGATGTATTATTGAAGTGGCAAGATTAAATTTAGATTATGTAAGGGAGAGAGAGCGATAGAGATAAAGACAAGCACTTACCATTCCAGAGCCCAATGTGGCATCCTGAAAATCATCATGGTGCGGATAAACACATGTCATAAGTATAATCCCTGCATCTGGAACACCACCAATCACTGGGGCACACTTCTGCATGCATCCCCTTCTTAAAAACACTGCATATAAACTAGCTGGACTGGTAATATTGCTGTGGAGAGGATTAATACACCTGCTACAGTGATCTTCATGTGAGCAGGAGTAGGTAATATTTTTATTTTATTTATTTCAAATATTTTCATGATGAAACATATTCTAATGAAGCCTTAATGCGCTGAAAATATTGACAGCTTCCACAGCTGTGAGGTTGATAAAATAGGGACTGTTCCATTTTCTAAGAATATCATCTGGTATGGCAGACTTTGTTACACATGGGGATTACACCAAGAACTGTACTAGAAGCAGCTAACATGCTTTAAGCTTGTGGCAGTGGGGCTTCGAAGGGAAGGCTGTATCAATCCTACTCACCGAAAAATACAGGGCTCCTGTATTGACCTGCACAGAAGATGAATATATCAGTACAGTACTCAACTCAAGCACATTTTCTGAACTAAGGACTTGAGACCAAAGGACAAGCAGGAGAGAAGGGGGGCACATTGCAGCAGCACAACATCTCATATATCTCCTGACTCAGGGTCTGTGATCCCGGCCATTGTAAAAGGGAGACAACATAAGTTGCCTGCTGCACTCATGCACCAAAGCAGTGTCCCACTCATGTTCTGAATTGAGGGCTTGTTTCCTGCAGATGTTTTAAGGGGTGAGAAGCACAACATGTACGCCTGCTGTGTCCATGTTTCTGCACAGCTTAATGTAGTGGTGTGCTCTGTGTTGCCCGCATCGCTCTGTCCCACGACACAAGGGCACGCCGCTTGTGGTGCGGTAGGAGTGTGTGGGTGTCGCAGGAAGCTGCACAGAAAAAAAAAGAATTTTAAAAAAACCAAACACATTCACAGCGGCAGGCAGAGAGGTTGCTCCCATGGGGCTCTCCTGCCTAAGGAGCAAACTACACTATGCACACCAGCCAGGTGACAAAGCAGCATAGATGCTTTATGAAGAATAATACAGTATCTTGTTAACTAGTATGAACAAGACTATGTGCTTTATTCAAGGAAGTCAATGTTAGGTGTACAAATGCACATTTCGACACATACCTTTCAGGCACATTACCTCTGCGTCCTTTTTCTTCGTCCCAGTACTTACTTTTAAGGTACCAGCCTCTTTGACAGAAACCCTTTAGGTGTCGACATTTGAGGAGAGACACACAGCTTGTAGATGTTGGGCACACAGCTTGAAAATGTTGTTTGGCTATTTGCCCACCCATTCACTGCCCATGGCCATTCTACCCCTCCCGCCCAAAACTCCTCCTCGTTGGAACTGTTTGAGCTGGCTTTACTCAAGCTTTACCATCAAACTTGTTGCTCAAGCGCCTGCCAGCGATTTTTCAAAGCAGTTATCGGAGACTTAATTGGTGCTGTAAACACACTACTGGCATAATAAAAACATCATAGCCAGGTCTGCACTCAGCCACTTAATTTGTAAGCGCTCTGCATTTCTTTAATTGAAGGGCTGCCGAGAACAAGCATTGGCAAAACCAACAGTTTTGGCCTGTGTATAATATTAGTAACTTGCCGGGCACTGTTAAGATGCCCAGGAATTTGCACCATTTCACACCTGCAACTATCAATGGCCAGTTAATACCAATACGACTGTCCCTGGCAAATGCCTTTCCCATGCCTAAACAAAAGCCCAAACTGTTGGCATTGCTAATGCTTGTTGTATCAGTGTGCTCTGTCGTGTTCCATCTGCTGTCTGTCACATACACACCTTGTACCCACTGACTTTCCATACGTATTGCTCTTTGTGGTTCTTTCTATTTGTGCCTCTTTGATGGAAAATTGTATTTGAAAGGTTGCATTTTTGATTTATTTAAGGAATATGTGACTGTGCATGACAAGGACGTATTTCGTTGAAATTACTGTTCGCGCTCTCTTGAATATAACATTTGACCAAAAAAGTGTAAAACCCAATTGTGATGTAGTCAAGTGGCGCAACGGCAACATTCTGCCGTCGCACGTTTTAACAAATAAAGGGGGCGGTCCCGCAACATGCCAGTGCCCTTCGGGAGCCTGATACGTGAAGACCTGTGTCTGAGTGTTCCTTCTGGGACGGGTGTGTGGAAACAGAAAAATTGATATGAGGCCGGGAAGCCCAAGGAAACACACCAACACAGGTTACAAAGAACATACAAAGCGCTTTATTCAAAGGTACAACAATTACCAAAAGTCAATTGACATACGGATAGCTATTCGGCCCTCAGAGTAACAGAACAAACTATCAACGGTAGTTTGCCACGTTAGTGTGAGAGACCGTACATTGGGATACTCGGGTTTTTATACTTTTTATCCAGCTCTGGCCAACCCCCTCGCGGGTTAACCATTCTCAGAACCAGGCCTAGGGTTCGTTGCCAGGTCAATCCCATAATGTATGCATTTTTGATCAGTTCCGCTGATACAGTTGTTCATTTACACATAGGTCAGGGATAGGACAACGTCTCAGTTCGCGACCCCAACAAGTGGCCTGCAGGCATATTACTTATTCATGTGTGCGGAGGTCACAACGGCCAGAATCCCACTCGAAATGTCATTCGGCCTCCATTTTGTTGTTCAGGGTGACTTCCACACTACAAGAGAACCTAAAATGGCGGCTAAATCCAAGATGGCGATTTACACAATACGTTAAGGTCAAGACCTTGCCGCGGAATCTATTTACACAATGTTTTTTAGACAACTTGGCGTAGGCCAACATACATTCAAACAATGCGACAGGAGGTATAATATTATTTCAATTTCCACAGACCCTCCTTTTGGCCTATGCCAAGTGCTAAACATCATTCCTAATACTTTTGACTATGTTGGGAGTCTCTAGGGGACAGAGTGTGAAGGTGTACAGACGGAGTCAAAACATTTGGTACGATCTCGGTCGGTAATAAAGGTTTCAAAGGATAGATTTTCTTCGAAATACCAAAGTCCTACAGCAGCAGTTGCAAAAATAACAATAATCATTATCAAAACACAACAGTACGTTTTCGGGGCCCAGGCACATTGTTCATTGTTCGATTTGGTCACCCCCTTATTTACAAGTTCAGTACGGGGAGCAGCGGTGAAGGTGGCAGGCATCGTAGTTTCTCGATCGACGGCCCCAATGTTCGTTGCTGGCGACACTACGGTCGCATGATTTCTTAGTCCTTCCCAACCCTAGCCAGCAGAATCCCTTTTGTTCAACAAAACTTTCTTATAACAAGACAATTTTCCAATCACTTCCTTTTTTCCAGAGGCACGAAACTTGTGCCGTAGTTCTATTTCCTTGGTCGAAGGTTGTACCTGATGGTACCCAAAATTGTCTGGTCCGGAAGCAAAGTATCGTCACTTCCTGAGGGAAGCGACGTGTCGGTGGCGACAGAAGTCGCAGAGCTCGAAACAGTGTTTCCCGGAAGTGATTTTTCAAGAGAGTGCGGAGACGAAATGGACTGTTCCCCAAGCTCCTCAGGCTCAGAGAACTTCTCCGACGCACTCACAGCGATGTTTGCTACTCCAAGATCAGAGACTGTAGCATCAGCGAGGGGTTCTGCTTCTTCTGTAGCATGTGGCGTCGGGTGAGGAAGTTTCTTGACGTGCGTCGCGTGAATCCAGTTCTTCTTTCCAGCCACCCGCACTGCTGTCCTGGTGACCAATAACACCTGATGGGGTCCCCGCCAGCGAGACGCGAGACAGGAAGACCTCTCGTAGGCCTTCACGAGGACCCAACTTCCAGGCTGTATATCGTGTCCTGGGCCCGTGAACCGTACAGGTAAAGCAGAATATACCTGGTGATAAATGAAATACAGGTTCTTAGTTAACTGGTTACAGCAGTCTACAAGCAATACATTTTCCACCTCCCTCAGGGCTTTAGGTTTCGGGAGACCCCAAATGTTAGCAGGTCTCCCCATTACTACTTCAATGGAGAAAGCCCAGTTCTAGTCTGAGGCGTGGTACGCATAGCTAATAACACAATGGGCAAAGCGTCTGGCCATTTTAGTTTGGTATCAGCACATGTTTTTGCAAGTTTATTCTTTAAAATACCGTTGTGTCTTTCTACCAACCCAGCACTTTGAGGATGCCTAGCTGAATGAAATCGTTTCTCAATACATAGGGCTGCACATATTTGCAAAATTACTGCTGCGATAAAGTGAGGACCATTATCCGACCAGATTATCCTCGGGAGCCCAAATCGAGGAAAGAATTCTTTTACCATAATCTTTGCAGTGGTCATGGCGGTAGCATCTTTGACGGGGAAAGCCTCGACCCATTTACTGAAGGCACAAATAATTACAAGAACATATTTTAGATTATTACATCGCTCCATTTCAATAAAATCAAAGTGTATAACCTCAAAGGGGAAAGAAGGGGGCCCAAAACTTCCCCTTGGAGTCACTGTCCCCTTACCCACATTGTGCTGCAGGCAGATCATACAGTTCTGGACCTGCCTCTTTGCAGTGTCCAGAATCTTGTCATTCACCCAAACCTGTTCTAACATTCTCGTGATCTGCTGGGCACACACATGCGTAGGACCGTGTGCCATCGTAACCATTGCCAATACATAAAAATCAGGAAGCAACCATTTCCCTTCGGACATATCCACCCAACACCCTTTGTCATCCAGTTTCCCCATTCCCTCAGCCCACTTTCTAGATTCTTCCATTGTGGCATCAGTTTGAATATCTCGCACAGACCCAATACCCTCATCCATTATGCAAGCATCTCTCATTTCCCTTGAGGCATACATGTCCGTGTTAAGGTCTGTGGCCGTTTGTCTGGCTATCAAATCCGCAAAAGCGTTCCCTTTGAAACACATCATCTATGACCTTGCGATGTGCTGCACATTTCATGATCGCTAACTGTTTAGGGAGTGAGAGTGCCGAAAGTAATTGCACTATCAAGGGGCCATGCTGAATCTTGGTCCCATGTGAGGTCAGGAACCCTCTTTCCGACCAAAGTTTTCCGAAGTTGTGAGCCACCCCAAATGCGTACTGGCTATCAGTATATATATTGACTCTTCGCCCTTGGGAAAGTTCACAAGCTCGGGTCAACGCTATAATCTCTGCGGCCTGCGCGGAGTTATGCGAAATTCTCTTAGTTTCGACAACTTTGCTCAATGTAGTAACTGTATAAGCAGCTGTAGATGTACCATTCGAAAGTTTGAAGCAGGAGCCATCGCAAAACAGCTCCCCTTCCGCATTCTCCAAAGGAGTATCTATGAGATCTATCCTGCCCTTCGTTTCTTGTTCAGTGGTATACAGGCAGTCATGTAATTCTTCGTCACCGCAAACAGTGTTTTGCGGGAAAGGTAAGAGTTCAGCCGGATTAAGAACACAACACCTCTTAATTTGAATATGAGAGGCAAACAGAATTAGTTCATACCTAGTTAACCGTGCTGAGGTGAGGTGTTGCATTTGAGTTTTGTTCAATAGAATATCAACAGAGTGAGGTACCATCAAAATTAAATCATGGCCTAGGACCATTCCCTCACTGTGTTTTACAGACGCGGCAGCAGCAGCGACAGCACGCAAACATCTTGGCAAAGCGCATGCGACAGGATCAAGGGCGGAGGAGTAGTAGCCGCACGGCCTATTCTTCCCTCCGTGTTCCTGTGTCAACACAGCCAAAGCACATCCATCACATTCATGCACAAACAACACAAAGGCCTTGTCATAATTTGGAGTACCCAGAACCGGTGCCGAACATAGCGCGGTTTTGAGAAGCTCAAATGATCGTTGATGTTCCGATTCCCATGGCAGTGGCAGAGAAATGCCCTTCTTCGTCAAAGCCAACATCGGTTTTATCACTAGTGCGAAATTCGGGATCCACAACCTACAGTAAGAAGCCATACCTATCAGGGCTCCGACTTCCTTCTGTGAATTTGGAACAGACATGCCAGAAATGTGTTTTATTCTTTCAGGTGTCAATCTTCTCCCTCCTTTGACAGGAGGTAGCCTAGATAGGCAACCTCCTGACAACAATATTGAAATTTTTTAAGCAAAGCTTTGTGACCATTTTTAGCTAGATGAACAAGCAACAGTATAGTGCCTTCTTTACAGGCACTCTCAGAGTCTGCAGCCAAAAGTAAATCGTCAACATATTGAAGCAGCGTGCAAGTAGGTGGCAATTCAAGGGTGTCGAGCTGCTCTTTCAAGGCTCTACTATAAATACTAGGACTTTCAGTATACCCTTGAGGTGCCCTTGTAAATGTAAATGAGCGTCCCCCCAAGGTGAACGCAAACAGATATCTGCTTTCTTTATGTATAGGGATACTAAAGAAGGCGTTTTTCAGATCCACAACGCTGAAGTGCGTAGCCGTAGCAGGGATCATTGTTAATATAGTCGTCACATCAGGCACAATTGGAAATTGTGGGGCGACCACTCGGTTAATAGCACGAAGATCGATTATAAACCGGTATGGAATTGCATTGTCGCCTTTCTTATATACGGGTAAGATCGGACTGTTACACAAACTACCTGTAATCTCCTCGATCACCCCACGATGTACAAAATCGGAGACAATGCATTTCAAAGCACGCTCGCCTTCGACTGATATTTTATACTGCGGAATGCGTGGCAGTTTCACCCCATGTTTCAGAACTATTTTAACGGGCTCAATCTGTAATACTCCAACATCATTGTCGTCCACCACCCACAAACATTCCGGGACAATGCTAAACTTGGGAGGTAAAGGTCGAATCAAGAACTGAGAGTTAGGAAGTTGCTGAGGTGAAACCGTTAGCCGTACTCCATCCGAAGAACAATGAATCACTGCGTTCAATTTCTTTAACAAATTCAACCCCAGCAAATTCTCTCCACAGTTCGAAGTGAGAAGAAAAGGACAATGGTCCATAAAGGGACCCAAAGAAACGGATACCGGCGTAGAAACCGGACAAACAGTTGGTATACCAGAAAACCCTACGGAAACATTTGTTTGCCCTGACAGTGGGATGTTTGGGACCCGAGAATGATCAATGGAGCACTTCTGTGCTCCAGTGTCAATCAAAAACTGGTGTTTCCTATTCCCTACTAATAATTCAACGTAGGGGCCTTTTTGATTAACGGGAATAGGCGAAGGTTCCAAACCCTGCTTCGGGCAATCCTAATAAAACAGAGCCTCATCAGAAGGAAGCTCTTCAGAAAGTTAGGCAGCAGAAGGGTGATCAAATATGTTTCTCAAGTCCATACTCGAGATCTGATTTTCCTGCGAAAAAGGTTGCTGAGAATCTTGTAAAAGCTGACCTCTATCAGGGCCCCCT
This sequence comes from Ambystoma mexicanum, assembly GCF_040938575.1. Classification (NCBI taxonomy): domain Eukaryota; kingdom Metazoa; phylum Chordata; class Amphibia; order Caudata; family Ambystomatidae; genus Ambystoma; species Ambystoma mexicanum. The sequence goes on along the minus strand of NC_090929.1, from coordinate 972,755,769 downwards.
GCTCCAGGGCGGCCCCTAGGTCGTCTACCCATACCCCCAAACGCACTGCTTGACCTCTGGCGAAGGACGGGGCACTGTGCTCGCCAATGACCTTCCTGGCGGCAATAAGCACATTGATTAATATTCACAGGACTAAAAGGAGTATTTCCTTTTGGGGCGTACTGACCTCTAGTCTGTTGTACCCCCTCTGGGGTTTCTAATAATTTGCTGCAATAATACTTTGGTTTTCAAATCTCACTTTCTCTTTTCAATTTTCTCCTTCTCATTATTAACACGGTTCTCATAATACTGAGCCATGTGCAAAACCTCAGATTGAGATTTTGCCTGCCAAGCGCTCTCAGAGGACATAATTTGTGACTGGATGTCAGGTAACAATCCACGTACAAATTTGTCCACGAACAACCTCTTCCCCGACTCTGTACCTAAATCCTGTCCACTGAAGTCAGAAAATACCTGCTCGAATCTATTAAAAAATCGGTGGCGCCTTCAGGTTTCACTTGGACACAAGCCGTAAGCTTGTCCCAAATAATCCTCTTCTCTGGAATTATAGTTTTTAGTTTAGCGACAATCCTATCAAGTAAAGTAAGTATTACCTGTGGTGGTTTCTCACCAGCTGGTCTTTCTCCATCGATTCTAATCATATTTGCCCACGTATCTCCCAGCCCCGGCACATCATCTATTGTCCGAACCTGTTTCCATACATCTACGGGCAGGAATACAGGGAATAACAAGTCAATGTCACTCAAGGTGAACACGGAGGACTGTAAAACAGACTCTATTTCTTTGTAAAACCCCGTCGGGTTTTTCCTAATATCGGGAACTGATTGTCTAATTGTGTTCACTTCCTGTCGTGAAAACGGGACGTGAACAAATTGCGATACATAATGTGCAGGGATATCCACAGCGGGGGCACCAGTCCCAGCGTTGGCGGGGATCTCAATTTTCGGGACAAAGGTCAGAGGAACCTCTCTCACAGGCAACTGAGATATAGGTACCTCCGGCCGCTTACTAAGCAATAGAGCCAGGTCGAGCGCTAAGGCAGCTGTAGAAGTGTCGGGCGAAAAAGCCCTTTTACAAATCCCCAATAATTCTATGGGGCAACTAACCCTCTTCCTTACACATTCCTCTTGGAGGTGCTGTACCATCACCTGAATTACCTTTCTTTGCATTTCTACTGTATACTGACTATACGTGTCATACACTTCGTCTGGCGGTATCGATGAATCTGCGATCCATCGAACCGCATCTTTGGTACAAATTCGTACTTCCTCAGGTGCCGCTCTACGGCATGGAAGGAACCGTTTCTGTACATATATTCTATCGTCTTCATCATCCTCATCTCGTGCTATTTCAACGTCTTTTCTGAACTCAAACAATCTTTCAACATGTCCATATACTTTCTGCTCGGTGTCCCTCGAAAGTGCCAAAGCATTCAGATCTCTCACCCCTTGTGGAAGATCCGAATTTTGTAATCTACCCCACATCACGCACAAATGAGTCCCCAAACCTTCGATAAAAACATTTTTCTCGGGAAAACTATTCAAATTAGATAATGTAGAAAAAACATTAGCTTCATCACCTTTCTCCATGCAATGCTTAGCCCATGCAAACAATTCCTGTTTCTTATCTGCAAAAACAGTACTACGAGTCACAATTTTTGACCCTGCACCTTGATCAACTTCAATCAATATAGGGCCACTCGGGAGCAGAGGCATAGGTAAATTTAACAAAGGTGCAACTTTCGGTGCAGAGGGAAGAGGCGGTGCAATAGGCGGAGGAACAACGACCAAAGTACTAGGAACAATAGGTTGTATAGGGGGGACAGGAATAACAATAGGAGCGACAACAGGAACGGGCAGAGCGCCCAAAATAGGGGCATACGGAGGTGGCGCTAAGGCATCGGGCCTGCGTTCATTTAATAACTTCTCAATAAATTCCTCAGAATCATGGAAATCTTTAGAGGGGTAAATTTTCTGGATCCCGAGTGAAAAGGCTCTATCCATATTTTTAACTGATTCTGACCGCTTTTCTTTATCATATAATAATGCTTTTTCAGCGTTTGTTTTATGACGACGTGCATGTTTATCCCTACTTTTAAGCTGCTGCGATGCTTCTTTCTTCCAATTTTGTAACACATCAAAGGCTGCTGGTCTAACCTTTTTCTTTAACAAGATTGATTCTAAGTATTCAATACGGGGGATCTCAAAAGTACCGTTGATTGGCCACTGAAATTCGGAGGCATGTCTGGTCTGTCTGTGCCAAATATCATTAAATACTATACTTCCAATGCCATACTTACAGTACAAAGTACACGCCGGCGACCCCTCCTGTGGTGCCGGGCGGCTAAATTCCAAGGATTGTCGATCGCTGCGGAACAGAGCCTTAAAACAGCTAGACAATTTCCCAGGCATTTCACAAAAAATTGGTGTTACCTGGTTCAATAATTATGTCTGCAGATACAATACGCCAAATTCAAATTGTCAGGGTTAAATTAAGAGCCGGGTCACGACTACACCTGACCAAACCTAAGGAGGACCGTACGGTTTACCAAAGAACTTACCTAACTAATTTTACCTTGCGTTTGGTGGTTTCGGCAAATCTGCCCGCCTCAAAATTGGACCCTCGTCAAGATGCCGTGTCAGACCACACGACTATCGTCCAAGGATCGGATCGTGCAGCGCTGCCAAGGTATCACGTCTCGATCGGTCGGGCCCGCAGAATCACACCGTCCGATCCCAGTTCGATAGTCTGCGTCAACCTTCAATGATCCGGCATCAATCTTGAGGGTCCCTATTCGGACGCCAACTGTGGAAACAGAAAAATTGATATGAGGCCGGGAAGCCCAAGGAAACACACCAACACAGGTTACAAAGAACATACAAAGCGCTTTATTCAAAAGGTACAACAATTACCAAAAGCCAATTGACATATGGATAGCTATTCGGCCCTCAGAGTAACAGAACGAACTATCAACGGTAGTTCACCGTGTTAGTGTGAGACCGTACATTGGGATACTCAGGTTTTTATACTTTTTATCCAGCTCTGGCCAACCCCCTCGCGGGTTAACCATTCTCAGAACCAGGCCTAGGGTTCGTTGCCAGGTCAATCCCATAATGTATGCATTTTTGATCAGTTCCGCTGATACAGTTGTTCATTTACACATAGGTCAGGGATAGGACAAGGTCTCAGTTTGCGACCCCAACAAGTGGCCTGCAGGCATATTACTTATTCATGTGTGCGGAGGTCACAACGGCCAGAATCCCACTCGAAATGTCATTCGGCCTCCATTTTGTTGTTCAGGGTGACTTCCACACTACAAGAGAACCTAAAATGGCGGCTAAATCCAAGATGGCGATTTACACAATACGTTAAGGTCAAGACCTTGCCGCAGAATCTATTTACACAATGTTTTTTAGACAACTTGGCGTAGGCCAACATACATTCAAACAATGCGATAGGAGGTATAATATTATTTCGATTTCCACAGGTGGAGCAAGGCATACACACGGGGGTCCCGGAGCAACGCAGACCACAATATTGGCAACAAGGATGCAGCTGGGCAAGGGCAAGGTGCTCAGATGCTAATTACATCTCTGGCAACCTAATCCGCCATTTTGAAGTCCCAACGGCTCCACACGTGGAGTGCTTGTGTACCGTGTGGGCAATTTTCAAAACCCACAAGGGCCCTTACACACACAGATTTTTTTTCCCCTCTCTTTTCTCCTATGTTTTCTACTTTGGTATGCAATCAACAATTTGTCTGCCACACTGAAGTGCCTCACAGCAGGGTGTGGTCCCCTGCAAGGGACAGAGTGCGACAGCGACAGAAGTCCCAGAAGTGCACCAGTGGGTCCAAATTGCGGCCTTCTTTCGCAAAGAGGGTGCCTTTGCAGTTTGCAACCATGAGCCACAAGGATGACCTCCAAGGAGCTGGTCAGAATGCAGCAAGGCCCCCTCGGGCGAGAAGGACACCACGCCAACAAGGGACACTGGCCCTGATGCCGGAATTTGACACTTCAGGCAATCCCTTGAAGCTGGGACAGAAATGGTTGCTCTGGATAGAAAAGTTAGACATGTATTTCAGAGCGACCAGTAAAACGGATGAGGCCAAGATTGCAACCCCCATATACCCTGCTGGGCCACAGGTTTACAGTCTTCAAGTCTCTCACTTGCATCGACAACTCCTATCAGGCAGCAAAAGACAGCCTCAAAGAACACTTCTTGCCACTAGCTAATCAAGACTATGACAGGTTAGTTATGTGCAGCGAGAAACAGAAGGAGGAGGAATCCCTGGCCCAGGTCTATGGCAGGCTCTGTCCCCTGGCAAGTACGTTTGAATGGGAGAATGAGGACGGTATGGTGAGAAACCAATTGATACAAGGGTGCGCTTCGGAGAAGCTGCGCTGACAAGTGCTGCATGAGCCTGGTCTGTCGTTGGCCTGCATTTTGGAAATGGCCCGATCATATGAGCTAGCAGAGAGCAGCGCAACAAAGATGGACGCTGCGATTTGTTTGCTGAAAGTGGAGGACACATAAGCAATAGGGCGCCCGCAAAGTGCTGGTCTGTCAAGACCTAGATGGCCCACGAGGAGAACTGAAACACTGCTGTCCTGCCCCAAATGTGGCTATGACCTTCCGCACGCAGGGGAATGCCCAGCAAAAGGGAAGAGTGTGCGGATACTGCGGAGCAGCAGGTCATTTTGCACGGGTGTGCAAAACTCCCACGCCAGTGACTATTCTCAGAGGGCCCAGCAAGACACCCAGTGACACTGCACGACGACAGAGGCAGGTCGGGGTTGTCGAGCAAGTAGCACCGAGCCATGATCCGGCAGAAGAGGAAGAAGATATATTTTTCATCTCAAGTACAGACTCCATAAAGAAGAGGAGGAAGAGACAGCCCATACGCACAGTATCTGTGAATGGAACAAAGACACTAGTACTCCCGGGCATACAGCGCTTTTGAAAGCCTGGCCGAAAATATTCACATTTGGCAGTACCCAACCAATACCTCTTAAAGGCATGATCGTTACCAAAGCGGCCCACGAAGGGAAAGAAATTTGGGTCAAGTTTTTCATCACAAACATAAGCACTCACTCTCTACTGAGCTGGGTGGCGGCAGAGACCTTTGGTATAGTACATTTTGCTTTTATCGTTTATGCCGAAGACATAAATTAGGTCCTTGAAAGGTTTAGGGCAGTGTCCGAGGGCATTAGCAAAATACAGGATGAGCCCATCAAGCTGCACATTGACGAGACGGTATGCCCAACTGCACTGAAACACTGTTGAATCCCTTTTCATCTCCAACAACTGGTGGAATTGGACAACATAGAAAAGGTGGAAGGTGCCACCTCATGAGTGTCTTCCCCCCCCCCCCCATCGTGGAGGCAAACAAGCCAAAGCAACAAAGGCTGGTACAAATTTGTGTCAACATGAGGCTTCCTAATGTGGTCATTAAGCATGAACCTCCATGTCATCACTCCAACTCCCGATGACATGGAGGGAGAACTGCAAGTTGCAAGGGTGTTTTAAAAGTTAGATCTGCGGTCCAGGTACCATCAGCTAGAGCTCCACCCGAACTAGAGTTATATTACCACCTTCACGACCCACCAAGGCCTTTACCAATACAAACGTTTAAGCTTTGGGGTCTCCTCCACAGCTGCTGAAGTATTTCAGAATGTCATACGGGAGCCTTGGCAGGTCTCGAAGGGGTCATCAATCTCAGAAATAACATTCTGGTCTACGCACATGGCTCGCCTCGAAAAGACTCTGGACAGAATCCAGACCCTTGGACTCGCTTTACATCGTGAGAAGTGCGAGTTCCTGAAAGATAGCATAGAATTCTTTGGATTAATTTTCCATGAGAAGGGAATCTCCCCGGACCCGCAGAATATTCATGACATTCAGGAGGCAAAACCACCAGGGAACGCATCTGAAGTCAGCAGCTTCCTAGGGATGGTGACATATTGCGGTCGCTTTATACCAAACCTGGCGAGCCTCTCTGAGCCCCTCAGGATGATGACCAGAAAGGACAAAGTTTGGGAATTGACCGCCAAAGAGCAGGATGCCTTTCGAAACCATCAAAATGGCACTCACGGGGAAGGAATCAATGGCGTTTTTTCGACCCGACGAAGGAGCCAGACATCATCATCGACGCCAGCTCAGTCGGACTGGGAGCAGTGCTATCGCAACAGGATGTGCAAAGACAGATGAGACCGATTGCGTATGCCAGCAAGGTGCTCACCAAAACAGAACAACGCTACTCCCAAATCGAGAGAGAAGCCATGGCTGTCCAATGGGGATGGCGACATTTTCGATCTACATTTTGGCCAAACCAGTTACGGTAGTGACTGACCACAAACCACTGCTTCCCATCATGTCGGGGTCCTCTTTGAAGGCGCCGCCAAGGATCGAATGATGGATGCTGGCCCTGATGGAGTATGGGGTGGTTCTGACATACCATACATACAGCCCACAACCCAGCTGACTACCTCTCACGCCATCCGAGGGACAGAGGGGAGCAAGAAGACACAGCAACAGTAGCGGTCGAAGAACATGTTCGCTTGGCAGTGGAGGCCGCCAAACCAGTTGTGCTCACCGTTCGGGAGGTGGCAGACGCCTCGAATGGGGACAAATGTTTTCAGGTGGTCCGTGCGGCTATGATTAGTGGCGGATGGAAGAACGTACTGTCCAACCCCAAGAGTAGAGAGGCGCAGCAGGACCTGGAGCAGCTGTGGTGCATGAGACATGATCTGTCGGCAATGGAAGGATTGATCTTAAGAGGACACCAGCTAGTGATCCTGCAAGCACTAGTGGGAAGGGTTATGGAGCTGGCACACTGTGGCCATCAGGGAACGGCCAAGACAAAGTCAAGGCTACGACTAAAGGTTGTTTCCGGGCCCAGTGGCAAAAGTGGATGAACATGTCGCCAGTTGCATCTGATGTCAAGCGAATGCCCCAGTAGTGATCCGCTGTGGGACATTGTCCACGCAGTCAGTGGGTCCACGGATAGGGGGATACATTTTCTAGCGATGATAGACCAATGGTCTCGATACCCCGAGGTCAAGCTAGTGGACTCCACGTCATTTGACCAGGTGGTGCAAGTCATGGAGAAGATGTTTGCAACACGGCTTCCCGAGGATCATATGCTCGGACAACAGGCTGCCATTTCAAGGGGAGAACTTTGCTGAGTTCATGGCAGACTGTGGGATCACACACCGGAGAGTCACACCCGTCTGGCCCCGGACCAATGGAGAGGCTGAACGTTTTATGAAAACATTTAATGAAGTGTTCCGCATAACTCCAATTCCTGAGGGAGTTCAGAGCAACACCTCACCGGTCCATGGGTGTGGCCCCTGCAGAGGCACTTTTCAAGAGGTGTCCCCGAGGACTCCTCCCAGAGACGGCGAGATGGCCTCCGGGGACCACTGACGACAATAGAACGTCTGAGGATACATAACAATGAGGAAAACCTCTGACGGCATCTCAAGCCACCAGACATAGTTGTAGGGGACACCGTACTGGTGCGTAATCGTCACCCTGAAGGGAAGTTATCCCTCACCTACAAGCCCTCCCCCTTGGGGGTGGTCCAGGTCAAAGGCTCCATGGTGACTGCCGCCAATCAAAGGGGGAATGTGACTGGTAATTCCAGTATTTTTCAAAGGTTTGGCGGAAAAGAGGGACTAAGAGAACGAGAGGGGAAAAGGTCCCCTGACAGGAGCCAGTGGTGTGGAGCAAACACCAGAAGGTAGTGCAGAGGATGCAGTATCTACACCAGGCGTGGTAGAAGGAGATGACATGCAGGAACCAGCCAGAGGACGATATCCCCGCAGAGAGAGCAGAAGGTGCCCGGCACGATTCCGAGCCTATATAATGGGTGACTAGGTTTGAAAGCACCCGTGCCAAAGCAAGTCACCTAGTGCTGCCCACGTTGGGACCAACCCAGTTTGGAATGTTACCATGTTTAAGTTTGTCCTGTTTACACTGACTATATTTTGAAAAGCTGTATTTTCATTGTTATGAAAAAGGAGGAATGTGATGTAGTCACTTGGCGTGACGGCAACATTCTGCCGTCACACGTAACAAATAAAGGGGGTGGTCCCGCAACACGCCAGGAGCCCAATACGTAAAGACCTGTGTCTGAGTGTTCCTTACAGGGATGGGTGAGGCAAGTCCTACACGTGTGTGTCCCAGGACAACGCAGATCACAATTCTAATGTTGGAAGTCTTATATGGCGTGTTAAAGCCCCTCAATCAGGAGGATGGGTGAGATGCACAAGGGTGGCTCATAAACTCATAGATGCGGGACCACGGACTGCGAAGCTGCATATCTTCACCTGCTGGACAACATCTGGACAATAGGATATTCATTACTTTGTAGGTATAGATAAAACACTGTTTATTATTCTGAGAGAAAGCTTTACATCAACGGCTTCCTCGGTGCCAGTCTCATATTTTAATACACAGCTTTCTCTCAGAACACCGGGACCTGTGTTAGCAAATAGACAAGAAGATTTTGTTTATAAATAAACATATTTATTATGGTTAGCCTATAAATATAGTACCACAAACTGACACAGGTGGTTGAAGGTAACAACTAGAGCATCCCAAATATTGGGAATACTGATATGTGACATTTGTAACCTGCTATTAGATCAGGGGGCTTGATAACATCAATGGATTGATTAGGAATATACTGTGTCCGTTCACTCGTCCAACATGGCGCACAGAATTATTTGTGTTCCACTGGGCTGTTGACATGCAACTTGGACATAAACGTAACGCGTCGCCAAGTTATTAAACTAACTATGGCATGATTGGTGTAAGGAAGCACAAGCACCAGCGCTTACAGGGTCTTTACAAAGAAGGAACGTTCATCCTAGATTGCAGTAAGATTCGTACACGTGAGCAGGCTACAAGGGGCCGGACAAGTGCTTATGGATGCACATTGTGTAAACAGGGCTGCACAGCGGCACGCATGCTGTCAGATTATGACCTGAGCATTTCCACCAAAAGATAAATACGGTACTCAGATCCACAGGTAGAATCGTTGGTGGATGATTGCTTTTATTCCCCTCATATTGCTCATTGTTGATGTACTCTTCATTCGCTTTGTTGCTTTTATCAATTTGAATTAGTTTGCTCTGCAGGCTGCTAGTGGATCCTGCATTGATACATTTACATGGAGATACGAAATATGATCTCAGTTAATGGGAACCAGCATCGTGTAATATGACTGAGGGTATGGGGCAATTGACCAACTTTCAGATAACCTAACAAGACAGACGCATGAATGGTTGTTCTCTTGTTATCCCCTAAAGCCTGGTTCATCAGCAACCTTATGTGACATAATTCAGTAGGTTTTCTTTTCGTTGTGTTGTGTCCTGAAGAACCATGACAATTGTAGTATGGTCAATGCTGACTGCTATCCCCTCTATTAGAATGCTACATGTGAGATGGAACTTCTACTGCATGTAGGTTCTAGGTTTAGCAGTTGAAGGGACTTTCAGGATGGGAGCTAGACCTGGGTGGATGCATATTTACTGCTCTCCTGTTTGCCACCTTCTCTTTACCCTGTAACATAATAAACAGAGTTTCCTTTTGTACCTCTAGCCTTATCCTTGCCTCCAGCATGACTTTCCTGAAGTATGATGACACTTCATTTTGGTGACGAAGTCCAAGAACCCACAGAGAATAAGAAGCTCAAAGTTATACAGGCCACTGGAGAGGACTTCTAATACTGTCTTGGTGAAACTGCAGATTTAGAAAGGTAGCCGCCTTTGACCTTGCAGGTCCCTTTTTGCCCCGTGGAGATGTCACTCAATGGAGAGTGGCTCTGAAAATGTGGCAACACAGGAGCAGGAGTTGGTGGAGGACTGCAGTTACCAGAGGCCCCACTGCAGCAGTTGCAAGTTTGTGGCGAATGAGCGCCGTTGCATTAGCCAAGCAGGATCCTGGGACATGTAGTCCTCTCCTTATTGCAGGGAGCCGGCCCCTGAATGGAGATCCAGTCTTGCTGGGGGAAAATGTCAGAGCTTTGAAAAGTCCTATGTGAGAGCACTGGAGCAGCGGAGCAGTTCTGGATCCATTGATTTGGGTCCCAGGGGGCTGCTGTTGGCACGCGCAAGGCGAAGCTTATGCGTTCTAATGCAGCCGTTTGGCCGGAATGCATGCAATTGCGCCCAGCACCATTTTCCCTGCTTCAAGCATTAGAAGAAGTAAAGCATTTAAGTAAAGGCCTTCAGTGCACCTGGAGGCGTGATGACACACAAGGAAGGAGAGAGCATTTATCAGTGATGGAACTTGGGAGTTTTGAAAAGACTGCGCTGGTTGCAGTACACATAAGGAGAAGAGGAAAGTGATGAAGTACGGAACTATTAGGCTGTCGTAACTGTACCATTAAAGAGGATTGAAGTATTAGACTACTTAACAGCATTGGAAGAAAGAAACGATGTGCTAGGGAGTTGCTTTGCAGGTACGGTGTTTTAGCTAATATGGCGGCGCTGTGGTGAAGAATTTTAATTTGTATTAATGTGAAATGTTTGCAAGCGTCATTTTGTCGATCGAGAAAGTAAATGTTTTCTCACTGTCATGGAAACAGCACCGGAGAGAAGTCCAGTTTTGAATATACAGTAGCACAGGGCCCCGCAGCAGAGGGGGGTGGGGGGTCCACGGTCATTGGATTCATAGAGTACGAGCAGAATTAATGCACATCCTGCAATCGCATTCATTAGCACCTTTCGGCATGCTCTAGCCAACAACATAAGAGTGCAGTTTCACAGTTAAATGAATCACAGGCTCCGTGTTTTGAAATCTAAAGCAGCACAGGCCCCTCCCAAGTCAAAAAGGAAGATCTTCCTGGAATCATTCTGAAGTCATCCAGGGACACCATCCTAGAGTCACCCATGGTTATTTCAGTGAGATCATCCAAAACCATCCTGAATTATGTGTATAGGCCAAAAATATTTAGCTGTGATGACTCGAGTGATCACAGAAACTACTCCAGGTTGAGATCTGATTACTTCCAGTAATTATCTTGTATTGCTCCAGGATGACCCCATTATAACTTTCGGATGGGCAGGGATTACTCCAGGGTGATCCCCAAGACTTCAGGATGGGTGGTGGGGGAGGGGGATTACTCCAGAGGGACCCCATGACAACTTCACGATGGGTGAGGGATTACTCCAGAATGACCCCATAACTTCAGGATGGGTGGGGGATCACTCCAGGATGACCCTGTGACTTTAGGATGGGATTGGAATTGTGAATGATTATTGCAGACAACTTCAGGAGGAGTTATTTCATGTTGCTTCCAAACGATTTAGGAAAAGGGTTTTGATTCCTTGTGTGCAAGACATGTGGTATTACTATAGGGTGAGTCTAGTTAGACTTAATTAGTGTACTGTAAAACCGCAAGGGGATTTGCAGCCGTTACTTTCCATCTTTGCCTTCTAGGCTAGAGCACTCAAATGTCATTAACTAAGTTCACAGATTTATAAAACTACAAATCCACCCCCACAATGTCACAAACCAACCTGTAAACTCCCTCATTTCAGTTCTCACCTCTAGCAAACATAGTATTGCACCCAATAAACTCACAACTACAAATCACTGCACTAAAATACACACTTTCAGTGACCTAAACAGAATCCGTTAAAGGTCTACCTGCATGACAGACTGCCGATCACTTCACCCAATATTACTATGAGCAGCTAGAAATTAGTTCAACCATTCGCCACACCCAAGGAAATACTAGCCGACCCCTAACAGACATCAACAGCACAAAAACATGTACAATTTACAAGTTGGCACCAACCTACAAATTCACTAGATCAACTATATAGTTCTACACACGAGCACTTGAGTCTTCAGTTACAGATAGCAGCTTGTGAGCTACAATTACATTGTCGATTAGTAGCAGGGGCTGGCATAGCAACCAAACTCAGTTGTGGGGATGTCCCAATTCCATTGCTTTTAAAGACCATAATCTGAATTATTGAGCATGCGTGTGGGAACGTGTAGGTGTCACTTCACTGTCCAAACAGACTTGGCAGTCATACTGTAACAAGGACACACTGTTGAAAAGACGTGGTGATAGAGTTGAGCTTGTCAAATTAGATCTGCCGACAAAACATTTGTAGCAGACAATTGATTTACTTTATAGTCCAATATTTTGTAGTCGTTGCGCAGCTACATCTTTGGGAACTGCAACATTACATAGAGACATCTGCCGATTTTACTGCTGTGCCTTTCAATTGCCCAGGTGAAGTAACAGAGGCGGGTTCTGAGGAAGGGATGTAGGAGGAATGAAGAACACTAGCCATCCTTGCCAACAGACTTACGTATACCAGCGTTTGTGAACAGCCATTAATACGTTTGGGAATAGTCTGCACCCATCAGCTTTTACAATATAATTCTCTTGTTCTTTTCACTGCATCTTTTTCTTGTAGTTCTCGCAACAGGTTTTCCAGCGCTTCCCAGATTCCATCAGTAGCTGCTTTTTCTCTCCTCTGCCTTACTTTTTAAGGCCTCAATGAATCCCTCTGCATCACAATATTCGTCAAATGTTTTCTGTGTCTTAATAAACTGTTACTTGGCTGTGGGTATGAAAAAGGCAAGTTGAAACTTCAAAATGTGACTATCAATACAACAAACTTTTTTTTGCATGAGCTGTACACTGGGGTATGTGAATCTCCTTAAGCGCTATCCTATCCATCCCCTTGGATTTCTGTTTATTCTTGCACACCTTGGTGCTTTCCTCGTTCCCCATGCAGCTACCCACATCTCATTGTAGCTGCACACATACTCTGAACTGGACTACAGCCCAAGGGCGTTCAACCCATAGCACTTTGCCAATAAGAGAAATCATGTACACCATCTATACTTTAGAGAGTTACTCTAGAGGAAGGAGATGCTGTAAAAGTGGTAGACATTGTGCAGCACTCATGTTTATGTGTGAAAAAGGGGAATGCCTCTGCGTAGGGACACATGTACCTCCTCCCCTAAACATCAAAGAGATCTAAATTTATAAAAATAAAAAAACAATGCTTACCTGCTGACTAGAAAAGCACTAGTCTTGAAATGCTTTTCTTCACGTATTTCTCTTCCACTTTCATCAAGACCCTATATCCGCCATTTACAATTAACTTCACCAGGAATTGCCAAAGGCTCAAATTCAGAATCAAGAGAAGCACATTAAAAAGGAGTACCATGATTTGAGTTATTGCCTAACAGAAGAAATAAAAAAACTAAATTTAGTATGCTCCAAGTATTTGTGAACCATGTGTGTACCCAAAACAATTAATTTATAGTGGGCTTGCTATGGATGTTCCTGCCTGACGTATCCCGATTTGTGAGTGAAGCGCCTCTTGGTGCTTGGTAACTTCCTCCAAGACTTTCACCCATTGTAGCTTCAACTAGTTGCATCTACTCGCTAATATAATTAGAGGTGGGTGATCTGGAGAGGAATATGTTCTTAACTGCAGAGCTCTTGTACCTAAGATGCTGCAGGGTCATTTTGTAAGGACAAGCACCTGTTTCACTTTCTTATATAGAGAGTCCCAGCTTGCAGATAGCAACATGTACAGGAAATGATAGGGACCAGAAATAGCCGAGTATGCAGGGACAGAACCCATGACCAAAGTGATCTTTACTGGGGGAAACAAACATTTTATATTATAGCTTAGCAGGCATGAGCCAAGCACTAACCTCCGGAAGGGTCAGAACCCCCTCCCCCTCCTCATAAGCAGCACTACTGTGCCATAAATTATGCATCACTGGAGCAGTGGAAAAATCCTGCAAAAAAGTAAAAGCCATGAGTACATTTTGCAGAGGCATGGTTTCTCACACATGCGCCATGGCCTGATACATGTAGATAGCTTATTACTTAGAGGGTAAGGTGCACCTATCTGAGTAAGGCATGGACCTATTCACGCAGAACATTGTGGGGGCATTGAAGCAGTAACAGCGTTAAAGCCAGCGAGGGGCAGGCAGTAGAAGCATTTATCCCCTACTTGGCAACGGTTTGAAAGCAATCAGACTGATCAGTAGAACAGTCATAGTGTGGAACTAGAAAGGGGAAGGGAAGGAATCGCAAAAACGGGGCCTCTGTATGCTGACCTTCAAACTGGGGGGCCCAAAGAATGCCCATCGGTGTGGTGCTTGAAGGATTAATAGAAAAGAACAGCCGTTGTGGCGGGGGGCCGGAAACTCTATATTTACGCAATGGGGGGTGGGGTTAAGAGCTCAGCATAAAAAGGCTTTAAGACCACTGCCTTAAAGGAATAATGTGACCTCCCACTTTCAAATACCAAAGCAATTAACAGCACTCCTTTCACGCCCAAGTCAGAAAACTCCTGCTACCACGCCAGTCCTCTAATACACAAGGCTGCTGAAAAATCCAGAAAAGCAAGAAAATAGTTCAAAGCTCAACAACATCCAACGAGAATGAACTGGTCCCATCATTAGAGACAAAAAAGTAAATAAATAATTTTCAAAAACAACCACCACCATAAAATGCATTCACCCCAGATCATCATGAACAACGATCAAAAAATATATTTCCAAAAATTAATGACAGTGATCAGTAGCCCTAGCAAGCATTCAATAAAGATTGATTACAGGCAAACTATCTTCAATTACCTGCTATGGGGAAATGGTTCGAAAAAACAAAGCATTGAAGGGGTAATAAAAACCCTCCAGGAACCTCATCAACCTATATAAAGTGACATAGGTATAACTAGAACATGCAGTAATCCCGAGTCTCTGAAGCTTACATTTTTATATATTAAATCATGTAGCGATTTCCCCAAAGTGTTGAACATAAACTAAACATAGATGGAGGGGAGCACGAGTCATGGAGGGAATTATAACACTGTCCAAAGGCTGGCACAACTAGCCCTACTGTGATCTGAAAAGGCAATAGAAAACGGGGGTAAACAAGCCCTCTATATGTTCTTTAAAATTAATTGTGTAAAAGCAATACAACAGCTATGCCTTTATGGTATGGCATCCGTAACTTCCAGCAGTCAAAAAACAATACTCAAAAGCATTACAATACAAAATGACAGTATTTGAATGCCAGACAGTTTGCTTTTCATGGGGGGCAGCTTTACAGAAGCTCTTTAGGGCTGCTTAGACATTAACTTGAGAACAGAGTACCTGTACTGTACACTTTTTTACATTACACATCTCAAACCGACGCACATACACAATCTTCCCCAGCTTTAACAAGATAGAATTGGGAGGGGGGGGGGGCAGACTCTCCTTTACGCAAATTCAGTAGCTGGATAATTAATGGATGCCACTTTTTAGTTGGCTGGTATTCAAAGGCTTAAGTGAAAGCAACAATCAGGTCACAGGCATTGTTAAGAGAAATAAATAGATGAGGGGCACCTGCCTACTGTTGGTTAGAAGAGCCTTTTTCTCTCCCTTCTTAACGAGAGCTTGGATGGCCAATATCTGCAACCATTCTCTGTGCGCAGAATCACAACAGCAAATCAAATTTGGAGGTTTTGTAAAGTAAAGCCCAAAGCACCCTGTGCCACCAGAAGCAGGAATCAAAAAGCGCATTCATCAGGGCATTTCAACCATCCCCAGCATGAGACTACACCTGGCGGTGTGTGCAGCACACCCCGTACCACACAGAGGCTCAGTCTGCCACACACTTCAAAACTTAGCCAGACTTCATGCCAGCCAAACAAAACGTTGCCACTTGCCACCCTGCTTCAGAATTAAGCAATATTCAGAATTAAGCAATATTGAAGCTGCTGAAACGGTCACACGCTTCCCACGAGCCACACATCAACAATCCCCACACAAGGGAAATCTATGCCAGCCGGCGTCTGTGTACCGACATGTAGCTGTCTGGGCAAATTATTGAAAATTACAAGCACTGTGCCCTTTATACGAATTCTCATAGGGGCTACACGAAACTGCAATGTTCAGACAACCGACTCAAATCTTGAGTATCACTGGGCCTGTGCAACTCTTTCCTTCAAAGTACATCACTGGAATGATTTTGCTCGTACCCACTGACAGTGCGGTCATGTGTACAAGTTGTATATGCACCGTACCATACACATAGCAACGCTGAACACAAGGGCACCGCAAGCATGTGGATAATGATGCAACACTTTAAAAAAAAGTAAAAAAGCAACCAGGGATTTTGCAAAGGTTTGTTTAGTACGTTAAGCTTCTGCCGTTCAAGTCCACACATCCACTGCCCACCAGGGACCAGGGAGGGTCCAAGTGCTCTTCCAAACTAGCTTTCAAAATATAGCTGTGCCAGCAAGTTAGCAATTAGGTTTTTAGCCTTTTAAAAAAAAAAAAGAATTCTTGCTAACAAGATATTCTCTCTAGAGCAATGGTCTTCAAACTTTTTGACCCTTAGCCCCCCCCCTAAGAAAAATGTACCTGACTTGGGCCCCTATATACATGGACTCCAAAATGTTTATCGGTTGCTAACTGTTATTGCCTGCTGGTGTAGAATGGTGCCCCAAATGGAGATTGTGGGTGCCTAACATCAAATTCTTATCATTGCTTGCAATAATTCAATTATATTAGAGGGCAAATATTTGTAAACACAGCATTCAGAACGTTTTGCTACAGAGGACTTGACTAAAGATGGTGTTCAATATTTATTTGTGAAGGGTGGGCCTGCCTTTAATGAGCCAGCCTGTCACTATTGGGTTCAATTTTTGCAACAGCCAACCACAGGTTTTCTTGCAGCTCCAAAAGATATATTTAGTCTTTAGGGCGGCAAATGCTGAGAATCCAATTTTGCAAAGGTACGAGGTGCTGAAAAGGTAACAGTACATGGATTGCACATTTGGATAAAGTTGGAAACTCTGCATTTTGCCAAAATCCACCCAAAGACAGTTTTTTGAATTGGCTCTCCAGTAGGCAGTCACTTTGAAGATCCATTAGTTCCACCTGGCGGTGTATTAGGAGGTGGGCACCTACGTCTACTAGGAAAGGCTGAACCACTTATTGAGGTTACAATTGTCCCCTAGAAAGTATTTTAAGACAGGTTCTGAGATGGTTTCCTAGTAATCCAGCAACACATGAAAGATAATACTCGTCTCCTCAAGAACATCTGCTAATAATGGAAACACATCGCAATGCAGACATCAACCCTCCTCTGCCAAAGCTCCAGCTTCTTCTTTAGTGCTGATATTTCTGCATTCACAGACAAAGAGGTTTCTGTGCCTTGCAGGGAGAGGTTCAGAAAATGTAGCTTTTCAAAGATGTCACCATAGTAAGCCAACAATACAAGCCAGTGTGAATAACACACAGGCTCTTTCGTCTGGTCTAATCGCAGGAGAATGTTCCCGAGTTCCTAAACGCGACTTAGAACCTTTCATCTGGAGACTGACCTCCGTGTGAAACAACAAAGCAACATGTTCAGCTCCCATTTCTGCACATAATGTGGCAGACGGGCTCTTGTGGGGTGCATCTTAATAAAATGTACAATGTTTACAACAGAAGTCAGCACCTCTGACAGTCCATTGCCCATATTGCACACAGGCAAAGCTTCCCGGTGTATTACGCAGTGTCCACAATATATGTGGAGCTACTGTCAACACTTTTGCTTTTAACCCAGCTCTAGCATCACACATTGAAGGAGCACCATCCATACAAAATACCAACACACGCCTCCCACTTTATGCAGTGGGAATTTAAGAAGTAGTTAACATGTCAAACACTATAGATGTAGTTGCTCTGCCCTGAATTAGTTTACAAAATAAAGAATCCTCCAATATTTATTTTCCATGGCAGCACCTCACATAAGCAACAAAATGTTCGTGGCCTCACCCCACCGTAGGGCAAACTGACTGTTTCAAGCGCAATATCAATTCTGTACTGATATCAGAGGGCAGCGATGCAGCAGGAAATTGTGGTGTCAGATATAGGGATACTTAGCATTTCTCTGCTGCACGTCCCAAAAATTACCCGGTTTGTACAGCGAGAATTGTTAGCAGAATTATTTTCTCAGCATCTGTAAAAGGTTTTTGGCCAGATAATGTGGTAAGCAGCTTCCAAAGCAGTTGCATGTACTGAGGCCACATTTTTAAGTGCCTTTTTGCTTTTGTATGCCTTGCAGCTGCTGTACAAAGAAATCCCTGGTCTTTTTTGCTAAATCAGAATGTTTTGTTTCCAAATGCCACCTTAATTGTGTTGGCTTCAGGCTTGCTAATGTAGCGCAACAGACCACACACTGCAGCTTAACTTCTCCAGCAACTGTGACCCATGTGAACCCAAAGTCCAAATAAGAGAAATCTTATGCCTGTGTTTTTGCATTTCTTTTGTCTGTTTCCACCATCCTCCTGGTTTTTGTTTGAGATTCCTACCATCTTTGGGCACTAGAAAACGATCCGGTTCTGTGATATTTCTGCATTTTATCACCTGAACACAAAAAAGAGACAGATTTTTTCCAGCCGTTTTTGTATTGGCTTTAAAATGCAGAACTATCACATACTTGCCCCCACCCACCACCCCGACCCCACATCAACACACGTATCCTCCCCACACAGTTCAAAACTCACCTCCGCTTCCTGCAACAACTCTGCTGGGGATCACAGCGTCTGCCAGTCTCTGTGCACACTTGGGTGCAGCAGGGGTTTGTCAATTATGACAGTTCGATTTAGAAAGACCGCTCTGTGTGGTCACGGAGTTGTCTTTCTAAATCAAACCTCCCCCCGCTCCCAATCGGTACAGTGAAAAAGATCTTTTCACTTAGTACCAACGATCCATCTAAAAAAGGAGCCTGAATCTGAAAACATTGCAAACCCCCACTTTAGTGCATGTCAAGTTTTTTTTAGAAACCATTTCAAGTTTTCAAAAATTAAAAATGCCTCAAAAGATTTAAAATGGCAATCACAACACGCAAAGATTTAAAAACTAACTATGTAAAATGGCTGGGATTTTTTTTTCCTTTAAGTCCCCCCGCAAGATTGAAGAAACAATGGCAAACACCACATGCAAAGACTCAAAAGGAACCATCTGAAAAGCTGTGGAGGGGAAAAAAACTGCACAAAAATGGGTCAGAAATACTGGTTGGATTTAAAAAACACACACACATTGATACAAGTCTCAGAAGACTCCCTGTCCAGATCGCAAAGCTCCAGCTCATTTTTAAGTGTGGCCTGGACTAGGCCACAGATTGGCGGCGAAAACCACAACTGGATGCACGTTGCACAGGGCCGAAATAAACCCAGCACTTCTACTCAACCAATGGTAGATAGGGAAAAGAAATCCCAAGCCTGCGTGGCTGGGTCAAGTGCTTAACTGCATTTTCTTGCTGGGACACAGGTGGTTAGGTTGACACACCGGCGCTTGGAGCGATGCTGCTGCAATGAAAACAAAAAGTTAGTCATGGATACATGGGTCTACCAGGGATTTCAATATTAAGATTAGATAAGCAGGGGTTAAAACCGCTCTTGGGCGTTAGGCATCAGCTAGTAAGCAGGACCCAACGCTGGGAATCCAGGAGAGAGTACACAGTGCACTGTAAATGCAACTCCCACAGGCGGGAACTTTCAGTACCGCCCCAAACTGAAAATGAGAAAGGAATAGCCTCAAAATAGGTTTCAAATCCCAGATTGTGACTCTTCTGTACCTTTAAAATTACGCCATCACCCACAGCAAAAAAAACTGCTTTCCTACCGTCCACAAGTCCTACTACAGATGTCAGGATTTTTTAATGGTGCCACTGCTGCTGGAGACTTTGCTGTCCTAGATGGGATGATGGAGCCAATTTGTGTTACTGCAACTGAAAAAGTATAATAAAAAAAATATAGCAGATTGACTGAACCAATATTTGCACACTATGTCAGTCAGTGCACATCCCCCCCTTACGCACACAAAATGGACCTAGGGTGCAGGGTCCTACCAGGAAATCTACAAAGTTCCCGATAGGCCAGTCCACCCCAGCTGGCAGACTGAACAGAGTGCAATCGGAGTATATAGTGACTCATACTCAGTCACAGAGACAAAAAATGATAGAGCAAGAGAAAGTGCATCACCTTGTTATATGTTACCCTTTCTATTCCCTGCCTAGAATAGTTGAGAAGTCCAGCCTGCTGGCATTCCAATCATTCATCTGCATAGCTTACATAGAATCCAACAAGGTAGTGCTTAACGCACCGAGCAAACTTTTGGAAACATCGAGTAATAGCCATTTAGCTTGCACTGCAGTTCGGTGACACTGCTGAAGTAGCAGCAGACTATGCCAGACACGAGGGCACCTGGCTTCTCTGCAACATACGGTGCCCCATGCAGGCGAAGGCCTGACACCCACACTTTAAAATCAAACAGTGGTGCACACAAATTACTGTTGGTAATGCAGTGATTTAATACATTAAAGGATGCATAGACTCGCTCTATAGTAGATGGCTACCGGGGTAGCTCAGCAGGTTGACAGACCGTTTGAGACGTTATATATGCAAAATATATAATTATGCGTATTAATATATGGTTGTTGTGTCTTTTAATATGTTTAAGGTTGAACTTAACCAAAACAACAAAACTTGTAAGTGCTATAAAATGTGTTTTGACCAAGGCATGGGCTCGGCAATGGGTTGGGGCATTTCTGCCACTGTAGTGAAAACCAAAAGTTGCACCCATGAACCCAGTTTAATTTCCTAATAAACTGCTGTCAGCACAACGGAGGCATTTATTTGTGATTAACTAGTTTGATAGACATAACATCTTTATAAATATAACCCGTGATAAAACACAAAGCAAAAGGGCACACAAATTACACAGTATTGGTGTGGTGCTACGAAAAATAAAAACTCAAAGAAAACCAGTGAAAGCGAGTTTCAGCAGTATTTGAGTTTTGAAATTACTTTTTCTCCTATGAACGTGTAAAATGCATATTTGAACAACAATGTGTCCAGCATGTAGAATGCCTGCTTTCACCAGTAAACCCTCCCCGCCACAGTGATGTTCATGGCCCATTGATTCCTGTGGTGTCCCTTTCAGGCCAGAAGAAAACAAATGGGATGAGCAAACAGAGCCAGGAAATGCGCGAGTGACGGCTGGGGAAAGGAACACCGCAAAGATTAGGTCACCGAGCACTAAGCTTCCCTCTGCAAAGCTGCGGGCTTGGTAAAGCCTGGTCATGGCTGTGGCAGGCCGGGTCCCGAGATCCGGCCAGACATCTGATGCCGGATCTCAGACCCAGCCAGAGCCGTCCATAGACCAGAGGGGTGATGAGGCAGAAGGGCAGACAGTAATTGTTTAGTTAAAACAAATTCCTGGGTCTAAGTTCCCATCAGTAGCTCTCTAGCCCTGTGTGTGAATACCTCCTGCACCCATAGTGTGGTACAACCATCCCTGGTTGGCGATGGTGTTCCGCCTACAAAAGGTGTAGAGATCCTTGCCCTCAACTCTCGCACTACTTTCCTCAATCTAGGTGATTAGGTGCACATTTCATGGAGGTTGGTTTTCTTTTTAATATTACCGCCCCCAGTCTATGTGTCTTATAGTTAAAACTGCTTTGACCAAATGGTCAAAAACAATCAGTCAGTAAGTTAACTTCTACTGTTAGATAAAGTTAAAAAGATGTTTTAATTGCTGGAGCCCTCTTCTCAGGCGTATGTAGGGTCTCGGAGTTAGGGTCATCAGCCCTTCAACTCTTAAATTTGTCAACCGGTTTCAGCGGTACTAATAACTAGCCGCCTTCTTCAGGATGGAGTATCTTGCATTCTCGATAACAATGGGATTTCTTCAAAAGTCTCCACATCTTGAGGGTTGGAGAGATTCTTCGGGTTACCCATGGGTGTTCCGGCTTGTGTCCCGATCCCTGTAGGGTTACAAAAGTGGACAATAGGGGATAGTGAAACTACTGTCTATCTTGTGTTATAGACTTTAGGACATAGACAGGTAGTGGAAACCCATTGACTCCCACTGTCATTACCGAGGCAGAGGGGCAGCCAAAGCAGGGGGGGGGCGCAGGTGTTATATGATATCTGGGCCCCCCATGGCAGATTGCTGGAGCACAGCAATCTGCCAGGAGGGATCCGAATAGCATACAACACCAGCAGTGCATGCTTCCATCCCCGCTCGCCTCCTCTCCCCTGTGGCCCCCAAGGGCACAGGAGAGACCAGCATTCTAGTGATCATACCCCTGGCTCGCCTCATCTCCCCACGCGTTTGCCTTTAAGTGTCCACAGGGGGAGAGGGAAGCAGAGGGACTGGTAAAAGCCTGTAACGCTTGCTTCCCGGCACCCCTTCCAACTGCTGTGGGGGATGGGGGACTAAGCCGAGAAGCAGCATCCCTCACCAGAAAAGAAGACACTTGTGGCACCAGTAGGAAGCGACAACACAGCCTGGATGTACAATCCAAATGCAGGAAAGCCCACATCCAGGCTGCGTTTATTTCCTGTTTCATGGCCACACCCCATCACGTCGCACTGACTGAGCATGTGCATGGGGGAGGGGGGGGTGCGGTGGCTCGTCATGCACAGTTAGGTGAGGCAAAAAAAGTATTTCAGTGAGACAACGCAGGGAAATGAATACGTTCTCCCACCTAAAATAATTCTAGCCCCAATGCATGCCTATGGGGAAATTAATTTCTCCCGAATTCTCCCGTGAAATCTCCCTCCTAGGTGCCTCAGAATGTTGGCATGTATGTTGTGGTACAAACAGACTCTGGCCCGACTGGCCGGTACAGCTCAATCGTAAAGGCAGTAGTTACAAAAATTATGCCAAGGGAACTTCTTGCCTTCCTAGCATTGCAGAAAAAGAAGCAAGCATTCAGGAGCAGTAACAATGGGAAGGACATGGGGCTTAATTTCCAACTGGGTGAGCTCACTGCCGTTTGAACAGTGAAAGCCGTGTTGTACAGATAAGGTTGAAGAAACATGTCGTACAATCCGACTTGATAATGGCAGCGAATCTGCCCTGAAATTCCCTGGACGTGCATGGCACGAGCATACATCACTTCTGTTTGGGGGCGGGGGAGCCGGAGATGGGAATAATTCCAGCCACCAAGACACACAAAGATCCGCTGTTGCTGCAACCAAAATCAAAATAGGAAAAACAAACCCATCGGAACCTAAATATACCTGGCGTTTCGAAACACTAACGAGATGTGTTATATAAGCGCCTTAAAAATACATAATAACAAATAAATACCTGCTCGTACACGCCATGGAGCGCTCCTTCATCTGTGATTATCTACCATCCCGTAGGACAACGTGCTGACGTCGAGCCGATTTAACAGAAACACGTGTATAACGTCATGACGCTGTAAAGGCATTTTAGAAACTGTCGGCAAACTTTTAATCAAAGACGCTAGGCAATCGGGTCTCATACGGACTTTAAACGTGCGATTGATAATTAAAGCAATATAAGGCCTCCGTTTACGAAACACTCACTTCCTGATTCCAGGCAGTATCAGGTGAGTGCACGCGATCCAGCTGTCGTAGTGATGTTTATATGCATTTCTTTTAGTATCCACTAACTTAGACGTTCTCACCCCTTTGTTGTATTGGTAAGAGGGGCCCTTTGGCAACATCTGGAAATGCACTTTGAAGCTTTAATTCGTTGTATTGTACTTCACAAATGTTGAAATCGAACATTGTAAGTACGTGATTTTCTAAACATCCGGTTTTGAAATTACACATGGCAGCCTGTTGTTGACAGTATTGTAGACATAGTAGCTGCTCTGAAGCTCACGTACAGTAGTACAGTTTAGGGTCTGGAATGCGCACAGACGCAGTAACTGCTGTGCAGCTACTACACAGAGCGTGGCCTGGGGTAAGTGGCTATATTTTATTTTTATTTTTTACGTTTGTAGAGCGCACTGCAGCCCATAGACATCGAGGCTCTATTATATTGCGCCGGATAATGACTGCAGACGTGCCACTGTCTCTAGTTCCAATGTCTACTCTGAGAGTAATGATTCCCCAGGGCTAATGGCTGCAGATCCGGTACTTTCCCTAGGTCTAATTACCCTTCTGTTTATAACTGCAGGCACAGTGTCTGTTCTAGTTCTAATGGCTGAAGACACAGCAAAAACACCCCCGTGAATATCGGCAAGCACTACCTTATCTAGCGCTGATGGTAAAGGCCCATCACATCCTCTGGCTCTATTTATTTATTTTGGATTTATAAAGCGCCCAGCTGCCCGAGGGCATCGCTCTGTAGCTAATGTCTTCCGATATAGTACGTCGTACCTGCTCATCAGCTACATCAATACCTGCCTTCGGGCAAATAATTACAGACACAGTACCGGATCTGGGATACCGATGACAGTACCTCCTAATTCGTTACATATAACAGAATACCTGCCCTGGGCCTTATAACTACAAATACAACCCCTGCTCTGCACAGTACGTACTCTGGGGCTAACGATTCCAGTCACAGTATATGCTCTGCAACTAATGATATTTAACATAATACCTGCTCATGAGCAAAGCAGGGGTTTGCACAAACAGTAAAAAACCCAATGCACCCTTTTCTTCTCGTGTGTCCTTTTCCATTCCTAATTCACCTCTGACACTTTGAACCACACTCTCTGAAATGAACATGCAGCGTAAAGAAGTGATCAGTAGGGATAACCCATCGTGCTATGATTTTCAAAACGTGTTTGGTGTAACTGATGGGATGCTCATTCACTACACTTGCGCCAAAAAGGTGGTGAACGGTGCACAAAGGACATTTCAATGAGTGCATCAAAGTTGTGCACATCATTGAGGTGCTCTTTAACCACCGAATGCACAACTGCGCAAGGCAGAGGGAGGAAAGAGGTTTTTGGGCATTTGCAAGTCATTCCCTTTTTGTTTTTTAAAGAGGTGCACTTTTCAAAGCACAGGGGGGAAAAACATTTCCCTCTGCCTATTTGGAACAGGTGCGGGGGATGTAAAATGTATGGGTAGGTCACTTATGATCCCCTCACGCAATGAGTGAGTGAATGCAGTGTGGGAATAAGCGAGTGAATGTTGAGTCAAATAATGTGGGTGCGTTCGTGCTGGGCCAGGGAGCTGAATTTGGCCGGTGAGGGCAGCACAATAATAATGCACTTTTGAAAAAGGTATTTTATTGGTATTTGCAACAGTAAGGACAGATGTAACCCCCCTCCCCCCCGCCCATCCTTCACGCCCCCACCTTCTCCCCTCTTCCCCCTTGATCCCTACACATGTAACCAATAACGCACCCAGTGCCGCCCGCATCCCCCCCACCCCTGAGTCCATAAACGATGTAGATGTATCCTGGTCCCAAGTTTCTGTGAGTGGCTAGCTCTCTCGCCAGCCGTTGTATGGGCCCTTGCACCATTTGAGAACCCCCCCCCCCTCATAGTCTTTGTCTCCCCTAGAAACTTCAGCCATATCTCCTCCCAGCTTCCTGTGAAGGCGCCCTCCCCAAGAGGACCGAGTACTCACACCAGCCATCTCATTTTCCTCAGGATGCAGGACAGTGTCCCAGCCTGAAAGAAACCTTTAGTTATCCCCTTGAATAGAACAGGTAACCCACTTTCATGCCACAAAGTTCCAGATTTTACTAACCCATTCGTGTTCTGTGTGGGCAGCTTTTTGTTTCCATTTGTCTGCCACCACAAGCGTTGTTGCCATTATCAGGATGATGTATGTCTTGCTTTTGAGGGTAGATTTTCCAGAACCCCGCCCATTCCCAGGATGGCCATCCTTGTGTTGTCTGGCATCTGACCCCCAAAAAATACTATTCATTGCTGCATAGGTCATGTCCCAATAAGGCTTTAGGACTGGGCATTCCCACCAGATATGCTTCCACAATCCCAGTTCCCCACATCTCCTACAGCAGAGCGCTGATGCCGTTGGTTAGAATGTTTGTCGTTTTTCTGAAGTGAGATGCCATTGGACCATTATCTTAACCCACATCTTCTGAATCTGGATGCCCTGCAGGAGCTTGGGGCTATCTGCCCATAACGGATTACAAAATTCCCCCTTCAGCGGCTGCCCAATGGCAGTTTCCCACTGCTCTATATAGTGCCATGCCTGTCTACTTGCCCCTTCTGCTATAATCCCATGTAACCCTCCTACAAAATGCCTGTCCACGTGTGTATCGTTACGAACCGTTCAAAGGGCGTGAAATCCCTGGTGGTCGCTGACCTGACCATTGGGTTCGTAAGCCAGTGCCTCAATTAAGAGTAGTTATACCTCTCCCACTCATCCAGCTCGAAGTCCTGCTTTCACTGTGCAAACGATTTAATGTCCTGATCCGAGAACATAAGATGTGGAGAAGAGGTGGGCACCACGTTTTTCTTTTATGTGCTTTTTTTCTGCAAAACTTTTCTCACATGTTGTTGTGTTTTTTTATAAGTTTATATTTATACAGGGAGTCCCCAAGTTCAAAATAGCCCAATGACACCAGAGCTATATTTAATATTGCCAAAGCGAAAAACAGGGTGGAGGCCACCCCGTAAAGCATGGTGCTCACTCCTTGCTCCTAATTGGAGCTAAATTTGTTTGTTCGTGTTAAATCAAACACTTTATAATGTGTTCAAGCATTCTTTTCGTTCATTCACTTTTTGTTTGCTGAGAAAATATACATATATAACGCTCAAATATTTGGGAATGTTCTGAATGAATTTTGCAACTTCTCTGTGAGTTTTGTAAAACTGTTTTAATCACACATTCTTTTTAAGGCAAAAAAAGGGGACCCCTGCTCTTTTGTATCTGAGCTATTACCAATGCATTTCGGTGCTTAGCACCATCTTCAGGGCTATATTTTTACAATTCACAACATTCAATTTTAAATCACAACATTCAGTTTTAAATCAACATTACATGTACCAATAGACATTTCATATCAATAACATCAAATGTACATACCACCATTTTGAAACACATTGTGATTCGCGTTCCGGTTCGTAGTGAAACAAAAGAAAGAGAACGACAGTATTGTCAGTTTCCCCGTCTGGTGACTCAAATTAATGTAGACAACCCATGTTACTTTAAACCCTACATGAAGAGTTACCTTGGCCTTTGAGTTCAGTATCTTCTATGCCTGTATCATTACGAGTGAGGTGGGAATCTCCCTGCAACAATAGTAGTATGGATCACTAAGCGTGTGCCTATGTACTCTTCTTTCCCGTATTTACCATAATCCTGGTTGTCCTTACCTCTCAAGCTCATCTGGTCTGCTCCTCCGCTTCGAGTCGCTGCAAAACGAATGCACGCAATCTCTTGTTTTTTTTGGTTGCGATGGTGACCTGGGCGCCGTCCATAGGCCGGAAATGGCCGTCAGGGACGCGCCTCGCGCCCCGCTTCCCCATGGTAACGGGTAACCAAGAAGCTCACCAAGTACCCCTTTTTTAGAAAGAGGACAAAGAGAACAAGGAGGGGGAAGAGGAAAACAAAAGGAAGGACCGCAGACAAGACTCAAACAGAGAAAAGTCTAGTTTTGAACTTACCCTCGAGAAGACTAACAGCAGGAAATCAAAACATTACATAAGGGGTTTTTGTGCCTACTTACAGCAGTTCCCTCTTTGATACGCGGGTAGAACTTTTCAAACTAGTAAGAAAAATAAAGTTGAAAGTGTTCTTCAATGAACTGTAAGTATCGAAAATGAAACAAACAGAAGATGGATTCAGAGAATTCAGAGGTAAAAGCGGATTTATCCCACCTATTAATGTGCCATCAATTGAAATCTTTCAAAAACAGACCATCAAATACCTTGAAAAGATCAATTTTAAATCTAAAGGATATGGCGACATGAAACCTCACCAGTTGGAACTTATAAAGAAACTTTATGGAGATGAACAACTGACAATTAGGTCAGCAGACAAAGGAGGATAATTGGTGATATTAGACACAGTGAATTACAATGCTGAATGTAGAAGACAGTTAAGTGACCCCCAACACGTACGCAAGGTTAAATGCAGATCCAACCAGTGAGATCAAACATAATCTGGTGGAATTGCTAGCAAAGGCTGAAGATCTAAGATGGATAAACCATCATACCAGAAAATCTCTAAGAAATAATTTTCCAAAGATCCCACGTTTTTTACACATGCCAAAGGTGCATAAAGACCTGATAAACCCACCAGGTAGACCCATAGTCGCTAGCACAAACAGCATACTACAACCATTGGGAGTTTACATAGATTACTTCATGCAACCACTAATACAGAAAACGAGCACATATGTAAAAGATACGACACATTTTTTCAAGTACTTTAAAGACACAGTATGCTGCGAATAACATCCTTTTCATCATAGATTTAAAGAGCCTCTATACATCAATCCCGCACGACCAAGGGAGAGCGGCAATGGAATGGCTGTTGCTTCAAGAAGAGGAGATCCCAGCTCAGAAAGAATTCATTATGGCACTACTAGAATTTATAGGTGAGAACTCCTACTTTCAGTATGATGATGAGTTTTTCCTACAAACAGCTGGTGCCACCATCGCACCATCATATTCTAATGCATTCATCCACAAATTTGAGGTAGACCATGTTTTGAGACATGAAGGTTGGAAAGAAAAAATTGGACTTTGGATCCGATATATCAGCGATATTTTTGGTATCTGGAAGGACACAGAATAAGACCTACAAAGATTTCTACAATATCTGAATAGCATAGACCAACGTATTCAATTTACATTTGAATTCTCCAAAGAATCGATACATTTTCTGGATGTGAACATCAGTAGTAGTACTACTGGCTACAAAACCAATGTATACCAAAAACCAATGGACAGAAACAACATCTTAGACAAACTCAATTTCCATCAACCCAGTCTAATAAAAAACTTACCATACAGCCAAATGCTAAGAGTGAAAATAATTGTGAGTGACCCTAGAGACTATGAAGAAGCAATAGCGACACTGGGTGAATCGTGGCTATACTAAAACAGAGATTGAAGAAGCCGAGACAAGATTGGAGAGTCAAAAGAGAGAAGAACTACTAAATCCAAAACAGAAAATTGAGAAAACACCTCCTATGGTATTCGTATCAAAATACTCTAAACAAGGCAAACGGATTAAAAGTATAATAAAAAAGAACTGGAACGTGTTGGCATTGGATGAAAGATTTGAGCTGCTATTTAAAGAATTACCCACCTTTGCTTACCAGAGGAGCCAAAATCTTAAGGACAAACTAGTGAAAACTAGAAGCTTGAACATTAAAAAAGACACTATGAGGACTGGAGCACACCCCTGTTTAAATTGTAGTAATTGTGGATATGTACAAAGGGGGAGTATAGTCAACCATCCACACACTGGAGAAAAAATAAAACTCTTGTCACTTCCGAACATGTGCAACAAATAATATAATCTATTCCAGCAAATGCTCAAGATAAGATGGAATGAGCATCGTTCATGTATACAGAATCACAATAAAAACTCTGCAGTGGCACGACACTGGGACATAAAGAAGCATAATCTAGCGCAGATTAAATTCCAAATATTTGAAGTCATTAAGAAAAGAGATCCACACATGAATGTCCAACGAAGACTAGACCAGAGGGAATCCTTCTGGATTGATAAATTAGGAACATTATCTCCGAAAGGACTAAATGAGGAGATAGACTATGCTTGTTTTCTGTGAAGATGTTTTTGAAAATGCTGTTTAAAATGCTATTTGTCAATATGGCCCACAAGTATACTTTTAATGATTGAATTTTAAATCGGCAAACAAATTTTGGTGTATGCAGGATCATATCTATCCATATGTAAATTATACCATTGTTTTTGTAATCATTAAGGATGTACTATGAAAGGAATGGTAACATTGGGATATGCAGAACATGAAAGTTCATGTGCATATGGAGGGTGGCTTTAGAGTCACCACATAATGCTAATCGAGAGTAAATTGACATACGGGTTTCGTATTCCACACTTTGGGTTCTGTTATCATCTGGTATACAGTCGCACTGTACACATTGTAAGGGTCAGAATAGGGGAACCGAGCGCCCGATGTCCCCTCTACAGATACGGACAATCATGCAATTTAGCAATGAGTAATTGATTTCATTCTCACAATAATCTCTGTCCATCTCAGCTGCCCAGAAAATGCAGGCACGATTTAGGAACTGACATTTCCAGTAACGCTACATGATCGCACTGCGTGATTTGAAACGATATTGCAACATTAGGCAAACATAAGACCAACAGGGGTCCATTAGATATGAGACGCACTGTTACATAATTATTTTAGAAACGGCATGATGCGAAACCTTAACAATTAAGAATCTGCCCGAATGCTGATACGGGTGCCATGGTGATCACCCGTCCATTTCCGACCTATGGACAGCGCCCAGGTCACCATGGCAACCAATTAAAAACAAGAGATTGCGCACGTTCGTTTTGCAGTGACTCACAGCCATCCAGATGAGCTTGAGAGGTAAGGACAATCAGGACTATGGTAAATACGGGAAAGAATGGTACACAAGCACACGCTTGGTGATCCATACTATTATTGTTGCAGGGAGATTCCCACCTCACTCGTAATGATATAGGTGAAGAAGATACTGAACTCAAAGGCTAAAGTAACTCTTCATGTAGGGTTTAAAGTAACAGGGGTTGTCTAAATTAATTTGAGTCACCAGACAGGGAAACTGGCAATACTGTCATTCTTTCTTTTGTTTCACTGCGAACCGGTACGCCAATCGCAATGTGTTTCAAAATGGTGGTATGTATATTTGATGTTATTGATATGAAATGTCTATTGGTACATGTAATGTTGATTTACAACTGAATGTTGTGAATTGTAAAAATATAGCCCTGAAGATGGTGCTAAGCACCGAAATGCATTGGCAATAGCTCAGATACAAAAGAGCAGGAGTCCCCTTTTATTTCGCCTTGAAAAGAATGTGTGATTAAAACAGTTGTTTTGCAAAACTCAGAGATGTTTCGAAATTCATTCTGAACACTCCCAAATATTTGGGCGTTCTATATGTATTTTCAAACAAAAAGTGAATGTGAACGAAAAGAATGCTTGAATACATTATAAAGTGTTTGATTTAACACAAAGGAACGAATTTAGCTCCAATTAGGAGCGAGAACCAGGCTTTACGGCGTGGCCTCCACCCTGTTTTTCGGTCTGACCCGAGACCATAGTTTGCTGCACCTTGCCGCCTCCACACATTGAAGGTGCCTCTTTCCATACCCAGTGTGAACTGGGGATTCCTAAACATCGACGTCTGTGGGGAGGGGAGGGTGGTCAAGTTCACCCCCCGCACCAGCTCATACCGCTAGGGCCCCTATCCTGCTATGGTACATGTTTGCATGTCTATCCCTCTTGGGTCGCCACAAGACCTCGTCCAGCGGCGAGCTCACCACTACTTTGTCCATTCAACACCCAGAACTTCCCGCAGTCGCCCCTGAACCAATCCCGGCTCACTCTGATTTGAGCCGCAAGGAAGCCCTCCCTTCTGGGAGACATTAGCATCTGCATAGCTACCTTGGTTTTCTTGCGGTTCCAGATAAAATACCCCACATGTTTTGAATGGTCCTGAAGTAACCTTGGGGAACCCTCGCTGGCAGGGCCGTGAAATAGTACAGGTTTGTCAAAATCTCAATTTTTAAGGGCATTTATCCTCCGCATCCAGGATATGGATAAGGGCACCCATTCCGTCCGCAGGTGGTGCAGCTTTTACGCTAAAGGCGTGTAGTTGGCATGATAAAGGGCACCCCGAGAACCAGCAATCTGGACTCCCAAATATCTAATGCTGGTTTCTGCCCATCTATAGGGTACTATACCCCGCAATTCCTGAACGTTTTCTGAGGGCTTTTCTGAGGGGGCTGTCAAGTTTAATAACTCTGACTTGTGGGCATTTATTTTTAACCCTGCCACCTCCTCAAATAAAAGTTCCTCTAAGATCCCTGCAAATGAGGTTTCTTGTTCTCTGACCAACAGGAGCATGTCATCAGCAAACGCTGCGACTCTAAACTCCTCCCCGCCAAGGGAATCCCCCTAATATTCGGGGAGGCCCTAATTCTGGCCAAGAGTGGCTCCAGGTGGATGAGGCATCAGAGCATGGAGAGCAGGCAACCGTGCTTAGTGCCTCGTCAGACCGTGATCTATGGGAAAGTTGCCTGTTGATTGCCAGGTGCAAAGAGGGAGTTCGGTAGTTGGCTCTTACGATTGAAAGGAATTTAGAACCAAATCCCATAACCTCCATGGTATGGAAGATGAATGGCCATTCGACCTGGTTGAATGCCTTCTCAGCATCCAACGCTAGTATAAGTGCAGGGGTTCTAGATTTATTTACTTTTTCAATCCGATGACCGACCCACCAAATGTTATCCAAGGTCTGCCTATGTGTAGTCAATCCTGTCTGGTTGGGATCAAACAGTTTGGGGAGGAGCTTATCCAGGCGTGACGCCAGAACCGCTTAGTGACATCCTTACCCGGCTTTTGGAGCAGCACATCCTTGGCTTCTTCCATTGTCGAGGTGATGCACCCTGGCCTCCCTACCCCCTCAAAAAAGTTGAAGAGCTGGACTAAGCGCAGTATCAGTGCCTCTCTAAAGGTTTTGTAGCAGGACTCTCGAAAGCTGCCCGCGCCTGGATTCTTTCCTGATGGCAAGGCAGCTATAGCCGCCCTTACTACTTTGGGAGTAATGTCTCCCTCAAGTTCTTCCCATTCTTGAGGCGGGATCTTAGGGAGAGGGCACCGGGACAGGTATTCCATTTGGGCTCCCTCTGTGTAGAAGACCTGATTCTGTGAAGACCGAAATGATTTCCTGTAGAGCAGTGCTTTCTTGCCCCTCCACCTTTATTTTAAGGATTGTCCTTGATGCTTCTTTTTTCCTAATCGACCTCGCTGACAGGCGATCTGCCTTAGTGGTTTTGACATAATACCTCTTTTGGAGGTAGAGCAATGAACACTCTGCAGCTCTAGTCTGCAAAACATCTTATTGGCCCCTAATCAGCTGATATTCCATTTGCAGCATACTCGCAGCGTTTTATTTTGTTGCCATTTGACCCATTATTTGTTTGTTTAGCTTCCAGTTCCTCCTGTAAGAGTCCTAGTTTTTTGTCCCTCTGGCACTTCATCACGATGAGCTCCCCCCTTAATGTAGCCTTAAACACGTTCGACACTGCCTGGTCCTTTACACCCTCTGTTGCGTTAAGTGCAAAGTAATCCAATATTTTATTCTTTATGTCCTCACATAGGACTCCATCCTTCAGCATGTGGCTAGGGAACTTGCACCTCGATAGGCCTGGTTTGTTCTGCCCCATATTTAAGGTAATCGCTATGTGTGCATTGTCTGACGGGGCAATCACCCCTAGCTCTACCCCACGACACTACCCAATAGTGACCTAAAAATCCATGAGTAATCTATCCATGAGAAGGATCTATGAATGCAGGAATATGTGTAGCCCCCCTCCGTTCCCTCCATTGATCTACCAATGCCAATTGGGCCATGTGTTGTGGAACACCCTTGCGCTCCTGTCTTCTCTTGGATCCCAGGCCAGATTAAAGTCATCTACCAATATTATCTGCTCTTTGTCAAACGTCTCCAATTTGGTCGGTGTCCCCCCGCAAGAACCCATCTTGCCCCGTATTGGGGGTGTAGATTGCTGCCACTGTATATGTCCCCCTCTCCCATTGGAAGGATGGCGCCAGATACCCTCTGTGTCCCCCTCTGTAGCTATGACCTGGAAGCCTGGGATGTCCCAAATGGCGATTACACCCCCCAACCCCGTCTTCCCAGGGGCGTTCGATTGGAACAGATGCAGTACCCTTTGAATTTTATGCCTGTCTCACCTGCAAACGTGCGTCTCTTGGAGTGCTACAATTCCCACAACTTCCCCTGCCCCAAGAATTGTTCCACATTCCTTCTCTTAACCAGGGAATTAAGACCCCCTGACGTTTAGGGCGGTCACCTGAAGCACTTCTCCCTTTCCCATGGTCTTCTTACCGCGTGGCTCGCGCTAGTGAGTGGCTGCCGTTGGATCCTCCCCAAATCCCCTTCACCCTCCCACCCCCATCTTGGCAGGCTACACCAGCCTCTAGTTTCCCCCGACCCATCATGTCTGTAATTGAGCCCTTGTAACAACCCATAGTAAACCTGTGCAGGTCCCCCTAGACCCATGTAGATGAACCAAGACATCCTGACCACCCACCTCTCCCCTGGTTCCTTTCCCCTAACTATCTCCCTCAGGCGGACTACAACATTCCTTCCTGTAACCTCCCCTTTTCCATCAGCGTGGCACTCCAGTGTTGATGGGCGTGTTGGCACCTTCCACTCTGCGCGGGGGGGGGGGTAAAGCAGACCCCTTGGGCGCTGTTTAATTTAGCCCCTTGTCGAAAAACTAAGTCCACTCACATTTACCTATTGACCGGTACTCTTGCCAGTCTTTGTTCTTGCCTTGGTGACCCTTCGTCCTCAATCTTCAATACCCTCGTACCTTCCTTGCAGGTGGTTACCCAATGCTGTTTCCCCTCCGAATCGGACAGTAGTCCAAAGGGAAAAGTCAATTTATAGCATATGTCTGCTCGCATTAGGGCGCACACCACTGGGTCCACAAAGGTGGTCTGGGCTAGGTCCTGGAATAGCTGAAGTTCCGAGCCATTATAGCTGATTGATCTGGCCCTCCTGACAGCCCCTTCTCCTTCTGCCTGTACTCGTGTAAGCCCACCACTATAGGCTCTCCCCTCTCTGGCCCTACTCTGTGTATGCGTTCCAGCTTTATCCCCGACCAGTCTTCCACCTCCAGCAGGTCGGCGAACACTTACTGCGCCATTGTGCGTAGATTCTTGCCCGCCACCGCCTCAGCAATGCACTTTATTTTTAAGTTATATCTTCTCGAGCGGTTTTCAAGGTCTTCGCTATGGGTCTCGAGGTTCTGCGTGACCCTTGCTAATTGCTCTACCATCTCGTCGATCTTACTTGTGTCCCCTGCGACCTCTTGTATGGTGCTCTCTGCTGCATCAGTCCGCTCCTCTAGTTCCGTTATGTTCCCCTTTCACCTTTTGCAACGATTGGGACAGTTCCACTCGCATCATGCTCAACTGTGACTGAATGGTGTTCGCTATCTTGTCCACAAAATCCTGAAGGCATTGGCAAAGGACCTCCTGGGTGACCATTTAATCTTTTGTAGTGCCTACCAGCGCTCCCAAATCCTCTCCATACCGGGGCCCCTGGTCTCCCCCAGCCAGTACCTCGATGTCTCTGCGCCAGAGTCTCTGCAGATTGCCCTCCTGTGGTTTCTTCAGACTAGGGGGTAGCTTGCATGCTCTTCCCCTTGTTAGTGCGCAGGCAGGTCTGATGGGGGGGGGGGTGGAAGGGCGAAGCACTTCCTCCGCCTCTTCTACCTGATATTGTTTTGCATCCTTAGGACCTCCTCTAGCCATTTTTTCAGGGTGTTGGAACCTCTGCCGCATTGTGGGTCTGCCCTTGACTGTGTAGGGGGGTTGGAACTTCCCTCTAACGGTGCGCAGGTGAGCCACTGTTTGTCCTTCTCTAGTTTCAAATGACCCTCTTCCTGGCCTTGGTACCAGGATCACTCTGCCCTGAACCCAACCAAATGGTCTCTCCCTTATTCTTCCTTGCCCACCACGGATGTAGATGGAATCTTTAGCCCTCTATTCGGCCTCAGGATTGTCCCGGGGAGGCTATGGCCCCACCAGTCACTTTCCCCTACGTGTGGTCTGGATGGGGGTGGATTGGCTGAGGCACTGTATGCAGCTCCAAAATGTACCTCAACACTACAGGGCCTCTCCTGCTCTTCTCTGCAAAGTGCTGGCTTCAAAGCTTGGGCAGGGGCCCTCCCGCCACGTTCCCCCACTCCTCACCGTCGCTCTTCTCAAAGCTGGTGATCACTACCTGCTGATCACTTCCTGCACTGGCCAGCCTCTTCCTGCTTGCACCCTTTCCTTGGGCCAGGGCACACACTGACCTGTGATGGTTCTCCCCCAAGAGGAGGGTGGGTGAGAGAGGGGTAAGGGGGGGGGGGTAATCCAGCCCCTCAAGGTCGCTGTCTTCCTGCCTCTTGACTTTCGCTCTGCATCCCCTCCGGGTGCTCTTCTCTGCTGTGCAGCTCTCAGCAGTGGGCTACGGATATGGCCCCTCAGGATCCTCCTGATCTCTGGTGCAGGGGCAGCTTGGTCCAGCCTCTATCTTCCCACTGGTACTCGCCAGCAGGGGAGCCCCTGCTTCACGAATCCAGCCCAGTGGGCCTCCAATATCGCAGGCAGCTCCTTCTTGATGGGATCCCCCTGCCGTCCAACAGCGGATGCTTTCCGCCACCCCGCCTCGCATCCGCACTGGATCCTCCGCCGCCCTGGGTCTCCCTGAGTGTTTCTTCTTGCTCGCTGTCTATGAGCATGTCTCTCAGCTTGGCCTGCACCAGCCACGGGCACAGTGCCCCTCAGACACTGGAGACGAAGGCCGCACACCCGCCTCTCCCAAAGTCCCCCAGTGATCCGAGCTGTTGCACACCACCACCGCAGCCTACATTGATAAATCCCTGCCTGGGGAAGGCTCTTTTAATCTATCTTTATTGTCTTTGGCCCCTTGGGGTGAGAGCCCCATCATCACACTGCTCTTCCCCCGGCAGCAATCTTGGAATCCCAATCACGATGCACTTTTTAATGGGTATACATCGTAGATGCCAGTGCAAAATGCAGTTTTTTGTTTCCTTTTTATAGAAAGGATGATATGTTCGTTTATGTGGCTGCAATGGCATTTTGGGGCACCCAGTCTAGTCATTCTTTGCTGTGGCATGACGTTTATTTTACTGGGATTCTATGACAAAGCAAGCATGATGAGTGTTATTATGTGTCTAGACTGGCATTTAGGGCAGCCAGTCAAGCCATTTCTTACTGTGGCGTGGCTTTTTTCACTGGGTATCCAGGGTAAAGCAAACATGATGAGAATTTTTACGCATCTAGACTCGCCTGCATTGTGCAGCCAGTTTGGACATGTTTTCTTGCTGTGACAAGGCATTTTAAAAGGCAAAGCCAACAGGAGTGTGGGGCAGAGCCATGGTGGGCATGTTTTCTTAAAGTATCATTACTGGCATTAGGTTATGTTAAGTTGATTTGTACCGCATCACTACCAAGCAGGTGCAGGCTCCAGGTGCTTGCGTGGCTAAGCAAAAATGTGGGGTGAGGGGGTTAGTGGGGAAAAGGGTGAGAGGATGGGTTCAGAACTCTTTTCCTCTCACTTTCATCTACCCCTATTCTTCTATGTGTGAAGTTGGATCAATACTCCAACCTCCTCAAGAAATACTGT
Organism: Ambystoma mexicanum; assembly: GCF_040938575.1. Lineage (NCBI taxonomy): Eukaryota > Metazoa > Chordata > Amphibia > Caudata > Ambystomatidae > Ambystoma > Ambystoma mexicanum. The sequence continues at coordinate 972,718,595 of NC_090929.1, read as the reverse complement.
GACTAGGAAGAGTGAAGGAAATATAAAGGTAACCTCCCTGAGAGACACTGAGATGAGGAAGATGTGCAGAGCAAAGCAGAATGCCCCCACAGAACCAACATGAACGGTCTAGACAACATGGAACAAGTAAGACCAGCCCGGAGGAAATGGGGGCTGATGTTTGTTAGACCCTCACAGGAGGAGCCGCAAGCCTGGAAGACGTTCAGAATTGAGCAGAGTGGAGATCGCTGAACGGAACACTAGAGAGCTGGAGGAATGGAAGCCAGGTGGAAGCAAACCACCGAACCTTGCGGTCATGGGGAGAGCCTCCAGGCACCCTTCCTTCACCGCTGCAAAGCCGCAGCAGCCAGAGAGGACCTCGCGAGAGAGAGTGGGAATACGGGAGACCGAACGGGCTGCAGGGGCACTCTGTACGGTTAGAGAGTACCCAATAACGAACCCAGAGGTACCAGGGACGTTTGGGGCAGCGGCAAGAGCGCGGCCACCCAAGAACCGGAGACTGGCACCCATGTATGAATAGAAACTGGCTTAATTAAATGGAACCAAGAGAATATGTGGCCGGTTAGTGAACCAGGTATATCAGCTGCAACCTACAAGGAAACAAGAAGGGTCTGGGACCCACCACCAAGATATAAATGTGTGAACTGTCAATTTATTAGACCGCTTATGCATGCTGATAAGGCGCTAGTGACCCCCGATCTACTGAGGATAGTGATATAAAGAAGCTGTAAACCAAAGCCGGGTATGGGGAACCTTGTATCTAGATTTTGTGCAATTTGGCATCGGGACCTTGTACTAGCCATTGATACCAGCCAGGCATGTAGCCGGAATGGGGATTATGAGTGCCAGGTTGTATTTACAACTAGCTGCCAAAATCGACATTGATACGCTTGGATTACTTTCCTGGTGTGACATTTCTGTATGTAGAACAATTCAGGACAGGGGTGTCTCCACTCCCCTTGATTTCATTTATTTCTAGATAAGAAATGAGTTGCAGGCACGACTCCTCTCCTTCCCAGACGAACCACCCATTTGCTCTTTATTACATAATATAAAGGCTTAGAGCGAAGGTTGTCCCGTCGCCCAAATATACAAGTGCTTAATGTCCGAAAATCTCATGGGGGTGGGATGCTCCCAGATAGCAATGGGAGGGGGGCGGGGTAGAATGCTTAGGGAGGACATTCAGGGGGAAGACTGGAAATATATTTTGCACCAAAAAGGGTCTCCTTGAATACTAGACTCAAGCCAATACATTTCAACTCCATACATCGAACGTACTACACCCCAGCCAAACTACAGGGGTATTGACCCGGAACGTCAGATGAGTGTGCACGATGTCTGGTCAGTGTTGAATGAAGGCGGAGGCAGCAAATTATTAATAAAGATGATTTATTAAGTATAAGTCATGTAACAGCAGGCACTGCTTTCCTGGCCGCTCTCTCAACTGTAACTCAACCCATTCCAGAACTCCCACACCAAAGTAAACATTCATAGAACCGAAGCCCCTGACCTCATAATGTAAGTCAGAGATTCTTAATAAACAGATTAGCAAAACATGAACTGCAAGATAATAGACATGAAAGTATATACCACAGTATGAGCATTTATACCAAGATATGCAATATGAATATGACAAACAGTAAATCTTCTAAACCTAACAGTCAGCTCTGCACAATTTTATGTACCTAGCCTGGGTATGCCCGCCCATAGCTACGTTCTGGGGAGAAGTTCTAGCAAAGGTCTCTCTCATTGTGAGAGTACAGGTGGGGCGAGGAGGGTGGACCCACTGGTGGCCCTGCTGGGATGTACAAGAATGCAATCGGACTGCTTCTGGCACAGGCTTGCAGAAGGGTGGCCCTCGCTTGGTGGAAAGGCCTAGAGGCCTAGTTGATGACAAGGCTAGAAGACGTGGCCTACTCTTATGACCTTGAAACAGCGTTTATATGCACTATACTGCTTCATGCCCGCCCCGAATGTCTGGGGGCCATCTATGCAATATTTTCTGTCCAACCCGGACCGATCGACTGATGGGGCATGCTGTTTGACTGTCCTCTATATGGTATATCTGATTCCGATGGTTTACTCTGTTGAGTCAATTATGATATACTTTGTGGTTTCTTTGGATGCTCCAATGTTGTTACTTTTTGTTATCTGTTTCTGTAAAAGCAATACAGTATAAAAAAGTATATTGGTTGCATCTGGACAGTGTGGGCTTGACTGTTTTCTGGTTGGATAATGTGCTTCGCATCATATAGGATTAAAGGACGTAGGCTTAAACCTGCTTTGGGTTCAGATTTTTGTAATGTCCTGGGTATGTATGAGGAGCCCTTCCCTTCTCTGCAAGCGCTGTATCCATTGCCTGCTGTACCCTGGGCCCTTTAACTTACCTAGCATCTGAATTACAAATCGGAAAACACTATGGTAAGCCTGGGAAGCAGTCTGGAGCATTTGGAACTTTTTCTTCACATAGAAATTGCAACTTTATATCACCTTCAACGTTAACTGGAGTTGAGAATGGGCTGTTTGTTTATTTTTCCTTTGTGTGAAACGTGAGTCTGTTTTAGATTGCAGCATGTGACTTCTGTATTCTATGGAAGCATGAATCATGGTTGAAAAGATTTCTATTTGCATTGGGGCAGAAGAAAGACATTTACTTCCCTGCTCACTAGGGACTCCGAATTTTTTCCCATCCGGGCCTGGTCAATGCTTTATTTCTTACGTTGGTGGATTTGAGTGTATGGAGGGAACCTTTGGCTGTATACTATAGCGGTTTCTTCTCCTTGTTCCCACTGGGTATCGGGGACTGGGGCTCTGTCGCCAGCCCACACAAGATAATAATAAAAACATTACTTCTTCCAAATGTGGAACAACATGAATTGCAACCATTATACAGTGGTGTAAGCAAGTGGTTGCTTCCTACCTTGTGTGCTTGTGTCTACTTTCTTCTTCTTCCTTGCCCTCCTCCCTCCTCGACAAAAGTGCAAACTGTCTTGGAATAATCTGGATGCTACTTTGTCGCTTAGAAACATTGCCACGTGCGTCTTTGGATTCTTTGTGAAAGGATGCCTGGGGTTGATTTCACATTGGCTTTTGTCTGACTTTCCTGACTAACTTATTTGTCCCACCAGCTCCTAGGGATCTTGCACTGTTGCAATTTTTCTTGGACTGTGGAAATAGAGAATGCTGTGTAGTTTTAATGGTACATATTGCAATAGGAATAGCATAATGTGCTTAAGTACAGGTTTATTGAAAACTTGGAACATCCATGTGTTGAGACCAGCCTTTATACCCACAGGTACTAATTTGATGACTTTCCTTCAAGGGATGGTACTACTCCTTGTCTAAGAGTTTGACATGGATCTCTGCAATGAGCTATTCAACTTTTTCATCATAGTCAAATGCAGCTGGTAATAATTCATATCTTCTATTGCCCACATTACACAGGAAATCACTTTGTAATTGTGAAGTATAAATGATCTCGAACACACCTAATCTCATATGCCAAGTGCTGGTTTTGGAAATGTGCTTTGGAGCTGAATTTGTTAAATTTCCTCCATCTTATCTCACGGTCTCTCATAAAGAAAGCCTTTTGCCACAACAGTCCATCCACCTCCCAAAGCGCTATCCACTCTGAGACTGCAGGTGCTGGCCCTGATTGGTCCATGAGTTGTGAAAAGCCCACCCTGAAAGCCGCTCGTAAAAAAGTGTTTTGGGGGATGACTGTTGCATGTCCTCTTTTAGTCCCAGTGGTGTGGCTTTGAAGGAACCTGCCTTTCATCTACAAAGAAAGCCCTTTCTACCATTGAGCCTGCCTACTTCCCATAGAGCCATCTTCCCTGAGACTGCAAATGAAGGCCCTTGATTGGTCCATGACTTGTCACATGACCAGCACTCGCTACAGTGAATAACATGCTAGTCAGGGAGTACATCACAGTGGATTGGTGAAGGGAGGCTGGCAAAAGTACAACACCACATAATCCCTTGCCACAACCATAGTTCCAGTAGGCATGGCAACGCTTAACACTTTACTTGACACCCTAATTCCAGATTGGTCCTGCTCCCGAACGGAGACCAGCGATGCCTCAATTCTCAGCCTCTTTTCAAGGCCTAACACTCCTTGTAATTTCTCTGAAATGTAGTAAGATTCTCAGAGCAATTCTGCTTTGATCGGCACATGGAAATGTTCTTGTATGTTGCAACCCATGATCTCTTTATCAATATGCCCTTATAGTACACATCTTTTCATACAGCACTGTTAAATGTGTGCTTACCAGTGGCGTAATACAAAATGAGGACGCCCCCCTGCAAACCCTGCTGAGGGCACCCCCCAACCATCTCGAAGTGTATCCTGCGGCACAGACTCTCAGGCCACCACTAATGCTTAAAGGATTGTGGTTGCTGCAGCAGCGTGATGTAAACTTCACTAGTTGATGTAAGGTTTTTAATGAAATCTTAAAGCTAACCTAGACATGAGTAGCGCCTGGCCCCTTGCCCTCAAATATTCCAGCCACCATTGTGTGTGGCCAATAACATTATTATGCACATGGCAGTAGCAAGGCAACTTTTGTTGCCAGGGGGCTAGGTGGCTCCTGAGTCGCTATACCCGGTACGGCGTCCTTTCATCGACGCCCGCTTTTACGAAGGGTTTTTGCTGAAAAAACTCTTAGAAATTTGTTTGAGGTGGGAAAGGGCATATAAAGGGTTGGGGGGGCGGGTCGGGGAATATAAAAAAAATAGGTAGAGGATGGGGGGCTTAAGGGGATCACCCCCAAAATATTTTTTAAAACTTTGATTCGTTTTTTCAGCAAACACTCTTCGTAAAAACACCTGTTGTAAAAAAACAGTGTCGGTGATATAGAACTACTATACCCACAGACGACACCACTAAAGGGGAAGTCTGAGGGCAGATAACGCACAGTCACCCGCAATGCAAGGAACTAACAATCAATTTATACAAAAATTGCACGATTATGTTGCAAGGTAAGCAATCTTTGCTACACAGCCTAGCAAATACAATCCCTAGCCTTTTCATACGGACCCCTTATACGCAAGCCATCAGCATCTTCATCCAGCACCGGGACCTTCCTACCTACACCGGGGGTGTGGCCAGCGCGCATGCTGTAAAGCCGTGAATCCGAGGAGCTCCTGCCCGAGATCCTGACACGAGCGGAATCGCGCTGTAAATACAGCTATACTCTTTTCGAAAATAACTTCAGCTGAAAGGGGAACCTCTCCCCCGTGATCGGACCCCACTTTCAGGAGAAATCGGAAGCCAGCTGGCCCTGAACGAGGCCGGGGAAGAGGCGCCCCTTGACCACCCAAGATGGCGGCGCCCAGCGGACTCTGATCCGGAACAACGCGAGCCCAACGAGCCAGCGGGGAACCACCCACGCTGGTCCCTCTCCACACACGGACTGCGCTGGGGCGACGGCTTTGTCTTAGCCCCCAATAACCGGACGGCGACGCCTCGAGGCACCAGGGAGCCGGAACTGAGGTGCGACCCGCGGCAGGAAAGGAGACGGGACACTGCGGCCGTGGACCTCCCCCTTTCTCTTCGCTGTCCGACGGAGCCCCTGGCCGGTGGGGGGAGGCAGCGAAGTCACCAGCAGCTGCGCGGCCCCGCGACAGGACCTACAAAGGTAAAGACGCCCGCCTTTGGAAGGAGGGAGGAGCGGCCTGGGACTCTCGCGCGGAGCAGGGCTTGCTACGCCGGGGCACACTGCAGCTCCAGGGAGGCAGCCCAAGTAATGGACAAGCTGCCATAATTCCATACGTGGAAGGGGTCCTGAGAACTAAATAGGGCCCTGCCAACTAAGGCGCGCTGGAGGCAACCTGGCACACCTTAAAAAGAAACTTGTCTCTGGCGTGGGCGGAGGACCACACAAAGAGGACGATCGCACGTGTGGGACCCAGGGGGCTGTTGATTATTGGCATGGCCTAGGGACCAGCGGGTTTCACTAAGGGCCCCCCGTTCCTACACAACGCTGAAAACTGACCACGCACCTTGGAACGGCATAGCATGGTGCTAGAGGTGGTCTAGGGTTGCAATTGAACTGCGCATAATAGACTGCCTAGACGGCGGCATTCATTGAGCTGAACTATAATAACCACCTGCTGAGCGGTAGGGACAGCACACTGGAGATGTCACCACCAAAAAACAAGACAAAATTAACAACAACAATGGACTCTTACACGACGGTTAGGCCCAAACAGCTGCAGCAACAAGAGCCCACACCCAATGCAATGCCACCACAACCGGAAACAGAACCCAAAGATACACTAGTCCTCCAAGCTATTGCAGCACTACGCACCTCTATTGAAACCAAAATAGAGGAAATGAGGGCGGATATGCAGCTTATGCGTCAGGATGCCCGTAACCTAACTGAGAGAGTAAATACGAGCAAAGCCACCCTGCACGACAATGTAGCAAGTACTTCCGACTTGAAGGCAAAGGTAGTGGACTTGGAGCAGAAGGGACGCGCTCGGCGCAACAACATTAGGATTTTGGGGGTTCCTGAAGACATGGAGGGCCCAGACCAGACAGACTTTATAGAGACATTGCTCCTACAAGAAATAGGGGCGGGAAAACTATCACAAGGGTTCTCAGTGGAGCGCGCCCATAGATCACTTCAAAAGCGCCCCCCGCCAGGCTCACACTCACGTCCCATAATAGCGAAAATTCTATATTTTCGCGACAGAGAAACGATACTACGGCATTCCAGAGAAGGCGGGGAGATCAGGAGGCAAGACTCCAGAATAGTCATATACCCCGACTATACTCCCGCGGTCCAGAGAGCCAGAAACTCCTTCATTCCAGTGAAAGCCAGGCTTCGAACGCTCAACCTCAAATACATGCTACTCCACCCATCTCGCCTCAAAGTTCTGTATAAGGGAAAGGCAACTTTCTTGGAGACCCCGGCGGCGGCAAACATGTGGCTCGAGCACAATAACTTAGCGGAGAACGGAGAGGAATCACAGCAAAACAGATAAAAGAGAAACAAGCATTAAGAACACGAACGCCATTACAAGGCCCCATACTAGAGTCAAGATGGTTATTTGAACAACGCAAGGGGCCGTTTCAGAAAATGATACAGCAATGTAGGGCAGGAGCACAAAGAACCACAAGCAAGTACACCGCTGACCCACCCCCATGAGGACAGTGCGGGTCAAATGCCTGCACACTACCCGCGTCGAAAGGCCTGGAGTGGCCTAGAAGGCTCGGGAGCCCCCGAGCGCTGCAAGTTGGAAGCAACTGCTGGGGGCAGTTCACTGTTAAACGTTTTGCTTTATTCATTCACCCGAATGAAAGTTACGAAAGTTGGTAAGTCTCCAGACTACACTGGAACAGAAGCGGGAATGTGGGCGGGAGAGGGAGTTACAATGTGGGCAACCCCCCCTCCGGGACAGGGAAACTGGCAAAATCCACCCTAAAACACCATGGCCGGAAGAATAAAAATAATGACATGGAATGTTAGGGGCCTCAGCACTTACCTCCGTAGGAACAGGATCAAGTCATATCTGCTCAGGAAAAAGGTGGGAATAGCGCTTTTACAAGCAACGCACTGTACAGCGGAAACCATGGCCAAACTGCAGGAACACTGGGGCGGGCAGGGGTTTGGAACAGCCTATTCGAAATATGCTAGAGGGGTATATACCTGGATTCACCCCCAACGCCCTTTCCGACTATCTAAGTTTGTGAGCGACCCAGAAGGTAGATATGTGATACTACAGGGACACATTGAACAACAAGAGCTATGCATAGTGAACTCGTACTTCCCTAATAACAACATCACGGCCCACCTGGCCTCCATGTACGCTAAGAACACGCACTATAGACATAGTTTCTTCATCTGGGGAGTTGATTTCAACTGCGTGCGCAACCTCACACTGGATAGATCATTACCACCACCCACCGCCACAATGGCTGCCACGACCGCGCTAAACACGCTGATTGATAGATTAGACCTGGCCGATATATGGAGGGAACTCCACCCCCAAACCCGAAACTACTCGTACTACTCATCCCCACATGACCTCCACATGAGGCTAGATTACATCTTTATAGGCAGAGAACACCTACCCCAGATGGGAGGAGCAGAATACCTAGGGAGAACTATCTCAGACCACTCCCCCTTAACAGTAGAATGGAACCACACCGGTCCCAGATCTCCTATCCCTATGTGGCAAATGCCAGTAGAGTCCCTGAGAGACCAAGCATTCAGAGATGAACTACAAGATGTGATCGACGACTACATAGAACTCAATAAGGGAAGCGTAGATCATGTAAGCACAGTATGGGAGGCCCTAAAGATAGTGACCAGGGGCGAGATCATGGCAAAAGCGGGTGGCATCAGAAGATTACTACGGGAGGAACTGGCCCAGGGAGAAACAGAGATAGAGAGGCTTAGTAGCGACCCCACAGACCCACAGCGGCATGAAGACAGGCTCAGGGCGCTCCGGGAGGAATGCTCGAGCTCTTGGGACAGACTTGCTAAGTTTGATTGCGTCGCTCGAACGAACAGGGCGCATGTAGAGGCGGATAGACCCAGCAGGCTCTTGGCCTGGCTCTGCAGAAGGGAACATCCCCGGCACACTATCACCATGATTCATGACGCACAGGGCAATACACTTCAGACCCAACAGGACATAAATGAGACCTTTTAAAACTAATATACACAACTATACTCACACGAAATTGTAGTTCCCGCGGACCAGATATCAGACACCTTGGAGTAGATCGGGTTGCCTAGACTCTCTTCAGCACAAGCCGTGGCCCTAGAGGCTGAGATTACAACAGAAGACATCGCCGAAGCAATTAAGTTGCAAGCCACATGTAAGGCCCCCGGGAGCGAAGGGTTACCCGCAGAATTTTACAAAACCTATGGCCCCTCCCTGATACCACTTTTGCATGAGGTTTTCCAAGAAATATATGAACGAGGCATTTTACCTAACAGCATGAGGGAAACCCTAGTGATCCCAGTCCTCAAACAGAACAAGCCGGCTGAGCATTGTGATTCATATCGCCCGTTAGCCATGCTTAATTACGATGTCAAACTGCTGACCACAATCCTAGCTCAGAGGTTGTCCAGGCTGATAGGGGATGTTGTGCACATGGACCAATGCGGGTTTGTGCCAGGCAGGAACACGACCATGAATTTACGCAGACTTCAAGACATCCTCCAACAAACAGACACAAGCACTGAATCCTATGCCCTGCTATCACTTGATGCCATTAAGGCGTTCGACTCCATATTCTGGGAGTGGCTGCTTGCGGTCCTGAAGGAATTTGGATTTGGCCCGAGATTCATTAGGTGGGTCTGCATACTGTACACCAAACCACGAGCAAGAGTAAAGACTGGGAGACACGTATCAGAAGTTTGGGACATATGCAGAGGCACCCGGCAAGGCTGCCCGCTATCTCCCATGCTTTACATTCTGGGGCTGGAACCCATTGCTATTTACTTCCAGAAGCAATTATTTGATGCCGAAATAAGAATAGGAGAAATCGATCACATCATCTCCCTCTATGCGGATGATGTTCTACTGTACGTTAGAGACCCACATCTCAAAGTCCCAACCATGCTGGAAGTCCTAGACAATTTTTCCAAAGTATCAGGCATACAATTTAACAGAGTAAAGTCCTGCTTATTCCTACTAGCAGGCCTTAAAGACAGAAGCGCGAAGGAGCTCCCACCGTTGGGGATACACTGGCAGACCGCCAAGTTTCGCTACCTAGGTATTCAGATTATGCACACCCCTCAATTAATGCATGAACATAACACAATAGCTGTAATACCCAAGTTACGCAGATCAATGGCCTTTTGGGCAAAACTCCCACTGTCACCAATGGGGAGAGTCTCGATAACTAAAATGATAATCCTCCCCAGGCTCCTGTATAGATTCCAAAATGTACAATATTTCATTAAGAACCCATAATTCGAGAATTCATCTGGAGGCAGGGTAGGCGTAAAATAGCACATTCCACATTAGTCTTGCCATATGCCCAAGGAGGAATTCAACTCCTGCATTTCGAGAAATACTATTTAGCAGCTCAACTTAGCTTTGTGTCCAAATGGTTGGCCGACGAGACCACATCTGAGACCCCCTTGCTACAGTCCCTGATCTCTCCACTGCAACTAAAAGAACTTATTTGGGCGCCAAGTCACCTACTGAGAAACGCACCCTTCATAGCCACTCTGGGGAAACAAATCTGGCTACTCCCCGGAAATACCAATGATCTGGGACCTATGTAAAACAAACTCTGACCTGCTACACCTCAGGGCCTGGGAGAAGAAAGGGGTTTACATGTGGGGAGACCTATATGGCGAGGGCTCCTTCAGAGAGTTTAGCTCACTGCAGGACATGGGATACCCACTAGTCATTACTTGTGTTACCGTAAGATACGTGAACTAGCTCGACATAAGTGGGGCACCTGGCCAGAAGAACCCGAGTCTGATGCTTTCACTACCCTACTGTATAACTTGGACAGAAACTGGTCTCCCAAATATACAGACACCTCAATGATAATCCTAACCCGAAAGGAGGGACGCTGAAAAACAAGTGGGAAGCGGACACTGGCCGAGAACTGTCGGATGGAGAATGGGACAGGGCGCTAGCATTTCCCAAGGCCGTGTCCAGAAATCACAGATTTCCCCTTATACAATTAAATGTCCTGCATCGGACATATCTAACCCCAGACAGGCTAATGGCATTCAATGGACAAGCGAACCCTAACTGCCCATGGTGCAAAACGGACAGGGCAGACCTCATACACATGTTTTGGGAATGCAACACAGTACAATCCTTATGGGCTAAAGTGAAGCAGACTTCCGAGAAAGCGTGCACTTCCAGCTACAGATGATCTCCTGAGGAATGCCTCCTAGGGACATACCCCAGACCGGCCAAACTTAAACATCAGGTGAAATTAATGGACTTGCTGTGCATAGTGGCAAAAAGACACATCGCCATGTCCTTGAAAAAACCAGCAGGACCCAGACAATAACGCCTGGTATAACAAACTTGTAAGATGGGTTAACGCACAGACAAGGGCATGGGAGGACAGCGTCACTAGATCAACCGACGAGTCAAGCGCCACCCTGGAGGCATGGAGGGAGATCAGCACTATAATCTACCCCTCAGACGATAAACCCCCATGAGCATATATTGAGTGGATCACATTGGACTGCCGGCACACAGAAACCCGCTGGGGTGGCCCCTGAACACCCAATGCAATGGCTAAACTTAGGCAACCCCCCACCCCCCTACCTCACAACACGCCCGCTGAAGACCCTGAACCTGGATGATGAAGATTAGACAAGGAGACAGTTCATGTTACCACGTTATCGTTTGCAATTTTTGTTTGCCCTCCCTCCTCTCTTCTCTCTCTCCTTCTTTTCCCCCCCTTTTTTTTGTCTTTCGTTAACCATTATATAACACTAACGGCTGCGCATTGTATGCAATATATGATTTGACATGTGTCACCCAGTTATGTTAAATGCCAATAAACAAATTTGAAAATAAAATTAACACTACCTACACCACTGGTCTACCTGTGCTTAACATAAACAATCTAATTAACAATATAGCTGGACATCAATAATTCCAAAGCTATAACAATAAAGGCCCACATTTAACATGCTATTGATAAATATAGTATTCAATTAATGTAACAATGAAACCTCGTTTAAGGGGAACAGCATGGTTGCATGGGACAAACTCCTCTTACCGGGCTACACAATCCAAGTAGTAAATGGAATATCGAAGCATCTGAGGTCTCGTATCCTTCATTTATGCAGACAAAAGCCCAACAACAAATCATTCCCACACACTCCTCTGTACATAAACTGTGACCGTCTTCAGTCAAACAACTTTCTGATCCTGTAGCCACCTGTCTTTGGCTAAACTCTGAAAACAAAGCAGCAAATGCCCCCCTCAACACCATTATTAATTTAGGTTTCAGCAAGTGGATCAGTAACTTCAAAAATAAAAATGGATCCACTTAGGACATTATATTTTCCATAAACCGCCCCATCAACACCTCAATCCACAGACTGGTACTATGTTGAGACGACCATCTGATTACCAGCCCTTAAATGACCATTGACAAACACAAAAATAATCACCACATGGCCTTGGGCACCAACAATCAAAATAAGGCAAATTTAGAATCGTAAAAGGAAATGATCAATACAGGAAATCATTGATAAAGACCAACCAACAAAATGGCTACAGTGTCTTAAACAGAATTATTAGCACTATTATCCCCGAGTTAAAAATCAAAAAATACCCATCAAGAGAAACTACGTGGCTCAATGGTGAGTTTAATTTAAAAGAAAGGCCCGAAACACACGATGTAAATGGCACAAATCCCTAATAAAGCAGGACAAAAGTATATTTCAAATAGATGTGCGCTTATGGCTACTCCAAAATATACAAGAAAATGGTACTGCAGAAATCTTATCTACTGAGCCAAACGCCAAGCAGCCAAAGCCTTCAAAATATTGAGAGAGCTCAGTATCCTGAATCTTAGCAATGCAACACTCATCCTGATCCCGTGTTTAGAAACCACTCATTGGTATTAAATGTATTGTAAATAAACAATCAAATGCAACAAATGACTAACCTAATAGTCAGAAGACATACAAATTACCATCAGTACTCAAAAAATGGGCAGCAGAAACACCACTCTCATAACCATCTTGAGCAAAACAATGTAAGCACTTAACCCCATCCTACCAAAGGACAGCGCCAGAGTTGCCAGTTCCTTAAAAATGTCAGCGGAGCAATGTGGGCCTCAAAATTTCTAGTATTTACAATGCTTTCTTTACCGCTGACGCCATATCAATCCACAAACGCCACACTTCTAAAAAACAAATTTGACCCATCCGTTCTGTTGAACTATAGACTCTCACTAACATCCCTTACATGGCCAAAATAATGGAAAAGATTGCCACTACCCAAATCATCAAATTCAGTGAGGTTAAAGTTTCATGAATTATGGATCCTAAATTCAATTCAAATGGGCTTTTATTGAGAATGAGCTCTAATGACCCTTTTATACCTTTCCCAGCCCTTCTTCTCTGCCCTTGTGCACCTCTTAGCCACTTCGCCTCCCTTTTCTTTCACTTTTTTTATGCCCCTTACGTACGCACATATTCTTTTACACCATTCTTTGTCAATGGTTGGTTTGAGATTAGGGGAGTGGGGGGGTTCAGTGGATATTTGCGAACATCAATCCGGCTTCCCATCACAAAGCAGCACTGGAACCGCCCATTTGTTGATGAAAGAACACCCCCTGAAAGCACAGGAAAATATCTTACTAGACTTACCAGGAACCTCTGACATGTTGGATCACAACATCCTCCATAACTACAGTCCTAAGGAGCAATTGGATGCTGTCCTTCTTCAGGAGCAGATCAAACAAAGTCCAACTAAGCAATTTCACCATAGGAGGTACAATATTAGAAATATTGGTAGCCCTTTCTTGCTGTGGATGATAAATGTACAAATGAAGCCTCTCACTGACCCACACTACCCCTTCTTGAACTACTTCCAAATATATGCAGACAACATGCAAACTTCCTTCAACATTGACTGCAAACTGCATCCACCCACGCTTTACAAACTCTCTCGGCATCATAAAAAACGTTTGCCTAAATACTAGCCAATCAGAAAAATTCTCATTTTCTGCATAGGGTCCCTGAAACTACCTTTTAATTACTTGATTGCACATGGAAGGGGCAAATCACTTCTCACCAAGTAAAAAACCTGGGTGTCCTAATGCACACATCTTTTTTTTCACACCACAAATAAGTGAAATCCTGCACAAATCACACGTTCAACTTCACATTCGCATAAATATTGTACATAAGGAGTGTACTGCTACTGGGGGGGGGGGGTGTGGCCGGTAGCAAGCAGTGAAGTGGCCCTCAGCGCTTCTGCCGATAATGATCTGCCCACACCGTAGCTGAAATCGTCATTGGACACTGGAAACGGGTGGTGGAGTTGCCACGCCCGGTGGTGAGCAGGAAAAGAATGCTTGCACACCGAAAGATAGTGCGGCAGATTGAGGAGGAGCAAATGCCAGTCCAACTAGGACCGTATGTAAGATGGCGGCCGCTGTGTGTGCTGAGATGGGGGACTGAGCGAGAAACTTTCAGTAAAGAGCGGTTGAGCAGGGACAAGCTCTCATGTGCAAAAGAAGTGGTTGAGGCAGCGAAGGTGCCTGGCGGGTTTCCTTGGCGCTGCTTCTCGGAGCACTGGCCGGCTCAGAACAGCACTTGGGGGGGGGGGGGGGGGGGGGAGGGAGCAGAAAAATCGGCTCCCCGGCGCTGGCGGCCACGATCAACAACAAAGGAGTGAAGGAGCAGCCTGCAACCGTGCCTGGTAGTGTAGTCTGGGAGAGCAGGCCCAGGTGAGAAGTCTTTGGGGGGTGGGGGGGCAGTCCTGCAAACCAGTCTCCGATTGCAGGAAGATACTAAAGGGACAACAAAATCCTAATTGAAGAAGAGGGAAGCCTCAACGGCGATGCTGTGTTAGGCTGAAGTGGTGCACTGTGGTTCTCCCCAGCTGAGAGGCAGTGTGCGAGAGATGGTAAACAGGGGAATTCTGCAGCGGAGACAGTGTGTGACCCTGAAGTCCTGCCAGGTGATGGACATTGGGAGATAATAACAGAGCAGAGGGCAGCGCCAGGAAGTGGGGCGGAGGACGACTGTCGCTGAGAGTCGCTGCACCAACATGGTTCCTCGGCAGCCCTATATTCCTGCCAGGAGCGGCTGAGGTGTGCCCCTGTTGCTTGGGTGCTGTGGAGCTGCTGTGGAGGAGATTGCACACTGGTACACGATTGCAGCACTTGCTGGGCTTATGCCTGGTTGGTCCGGACGAGGGAATGGCAAACGGACCACGATAGGGGCCTACACCTGCAGCTGGGAGTATAAGGCAATATCTCCACCTGGACACAAGACTGGACCGGTGTCTGAGTCCCCAGCACAGCAGAGCAGGGGTGAGCAGGAGGTCCTGTTGGCTGTTGCTGCCCTGCAAACATACCTGGAGTCTAAAATTGATGCTGTCATGATACACGTGGGACTGCTTCGTCAAGACGTCCGCGCCCTAGCTGATAGGACGGGACAGATTGAAAAGAAAGTGGATGACAACACAGCAAGTATCCAGAACCCACAGGCAGATGTCAAGGAACTGAATCTGAAGGTGAGAGTGCTGAAAAACCGAGCCGAAGCTGCAGAGGGCAGGGCCAGATGAAATAATGTACAAATACTTGGCTTGCCAGAGGGGGGCAGAGTGCTCTGACCCCACCATGTATGTAGAGAACCTGCTTTTACAAGAAGTGGGCCCAGGGCGCTCACGCAAGGCTTTACAGTAGAGTGAGCTCATAGATCCTTAAGCAAGAAGCCCCCGCCCAGGTCGTGCCAGAGACCAATCATTGCCAGAATCAAGAATTATAAAGATTGAGAAGATCCTGGAGTTCTTGAGAGATGGGGCATGATCCAAAGAGCGTCGGATAAACTGGCTGTATTCCCAGACTACACACTTAAAGTCCAAAGGCGCAAAGCTCAGTTTGGTCCCACGAAAGAGCATCTCCGGTGGGCCGGACTGAAGTACATGCTTGTTTACCTGGCTCAACTCAAGGTGTACATAAAGGCCAGTCCCTCTTCTTTGATAGTTCTGAAGAGGCACATGCATGCATGGACATGACGAAATTGCCCCACTGGCGGAGTAGCAACACCACAGAGGAACAGGCACTGAGAGAGACAAGAACCTATTTGAACACACTCCTGAGCACAAGGAATGACAACGGAAATGTAGCAACAAGCTACACGATTTAGGCAACACATGGAGGGAGATATACATTATGGCAGCCTCATGAGGAGCTGTTGAGGTACTTTTTGGATGCTGCGTTGTATGGCAACAGTGAGTTCTTCAGAAAGCGGGAGTGCAAATATCGGCAACATTTTTTTGTGCCTCCGCTCCGTGGGTCTGCCTTGCAGAGATGCATCTGGCGAGACCCAAATTCGCCCGCCCACCCCGCGGTTGAACTGTACCTTTTAGGTTACTAGTTGGACAGTATCCAGCCGCTGCTTGGGGTGCTGTTAGCAGGTTGAGTGCGAGAAGCAAAGGCACCTCGGCATGCTGGGCTATTGTTGGGGAGAGGGGTGTTTGGGAGTGAGTTTGTCTACTGAAGGGAGACGCCCTCACCACATGGAGTATGCCCTTGCATCTGGGTGGGGAGGACCGTGGCCGCGGACTTGACTCCTCCAATATCTCAGGAGCCCCTCAGAGGCTAATGACCCCTTTCTCAGATATATTTCTATGTACTCGGAGAATGACCCTGCCGGGTACTCTGATCTAGAGGAGGCCTTGTCCCTGATTAAGTTGCCTCGCTGGAGTAGAGAAGCGGTAGAAGTTAGAGGCCCGATGAAGAGTTGTAGGCTACGATTCGAACATTGCATACTGGCAAGACTCCTTGAGCGGATGGCCTGCAGAGCAAATTCTATGAGGAGTTTGCGGATGAACTGGTCCAGATGCTCCTTGAGAAACAAATGAGGTGGGTGTGCTTCCCCTAAGTTTGAGGGAGTCCATCATAATACCTATACCCAAACTAAATAAGCCCCAGATGGAATCTGGCTCCTATACACCATGTCCATGCTAAATCGGGACAGCAAAATACTCACTGCTTTGCTGGCCAACAGGTTGAGGGGTGTGATTGCCGATCTGAGTGTATCAGACTCCCAATGCCCCAGGTAGGAACCCCTCCTGGAACTTGCGACACCTACACCACATAATTGATAAGACTATGTCCCTGGGAGATCAGTATGCAGTGGAGTCACTGGACGCTATTAAAGCGTTTGACTACGTCTGGTGGGACTGGCTGTATGCCACTATCCAACGGTTTGGCATTGGGCAGGAATACCTAGTGTGGGTTAAATGGTGTTCATTGCACCTAGGACCAGGGTAAATACAGGCCGATACATCTCAGCAGGATGGGAGCTTAAAAAAGGCACCAGGCAGGGGTGTCTGCTGTCCCTGATGCTTTTTATTCTCACGATTGAAACCATTTCAGCGTTCCTCAGGGAAGAATATGCAGATGCAGGCATCCAAATAAATGGAGTGACACGCGATTTCCATGTATGCAGACGATATGCAACTCTATGTGCGACAGCCAGAGGTCAATCTGCAATACATGCTAGATGCTCTGGACCGTTTAGCTGAACTCTCAGGCATTACCATTAGTCATGAAAAATCATGTCTGTTCCCGCTGGCCGGTCTTAGGAAGCGGGGAGGAGAGCAACCTCCAGCTGTGGAATTAAGGTGGCCCACCGACACCTTC
The DNA here is from genome assembly GCF_040938575.1 of Ambystoma mexicanum. NCBI lineage: Eukaryota > Metazoa > Chordata > Amphibia > Caudata > Ambystomatidae > Ambystoma > Ambystoma mexicanum. The sequence continues at coordinate 972,701,254 of NC_090929.1, read as the reverse complement.
CAATACTTGGGCGTTGACGTCCGTCATGATGTCAAGACTGAGCACGAGCGAAATACGCAAGGCGCCCTAGACAGAGTGGCAAAGCCAATGGACTTTTGGGGTAAGCTTCCTTTATCGATGATGGGTAGGGCAGCGCTCTTAAAGATGGTGCTTCTCTCCCGGCTATTATACTACTTTGTGAATGTACCATATAACATAACATACAAGTTATTTCACAAATTGGACACTATGTTTAAGGGATTCCTTTGAATTAAATTTCCTACCCGGACAATTGCAGTGGCTGGATGGCAGATGAACCAACGCTGGATACTGCACTCTTACATCCCGCTGTAGGGCACTATTTGAAGTAGATTTTATGGGTATAGGGGTGACATCTTGTTCAGCCCACTCACTGTTTTGACACTAGGCAAGGAATTGTGGCGCAGGGCTTGGCGAGTGTTGAGTGTGGCGGACCCCTTTTCCCCCCGGAGATCCCTTTTGATTGCCATACTGGCTGGTCCACTGCAAGGTGTATTGGGAATCAGTAGACATTGGGAAGGCAACAGAGTGGTCACTGTGGGTGACCTGCTTCAAGAGGGGAAACTGAGACTGAAAGACGTTAGCAGAGCAATCTGTATACACAGGGGGCAATTTCTGTTGCACATGAGCCTGCCACGCACACTGGAATGGAGGTGGCTGGAACTCTGGGAGGGCTTCAAAGGAAATACTGGGCTTGAATCAATATGTGATCTGTTCGAGGGAGGACACGTTGTGTCCAGACTCTACGAACTGCTCCTGGACAACATGCTTGCTCTGGACGTAGTACGGACTAAGTGGGAGACAGACCTAGGTCGGTCTTTCTTGAATACTGAATGGGCAAAGGTAATGCCATACCCAAAACATGTCTATAGAAATGCTAGGCTAAAACTCCTACAGCTGTACATACCCCACAGAGCATACTTGACGCCCTGCAAGAGCTCCCGGGTTTAAGGGAGCGGATAGACCATATTGCCCCAGATGCATGGATGAAAATGGAGGCATGTTGCGCATGTTCTGGTCCTGCTGGAAAATACAGGGGTACTGGGCAGAAATTGCAAACAAGGTGTCTCGTGGAGGGATAGACTTCGATATATGGTCTCCGGAGACATGTCTGTTGCCGCGCAAGCAGGGTCAAAGCACATTGCTAAAATGAAGGACCTTGTGTACATGCTGGCCAAACGCAAAATTGCGATGACTTGTACGTCTGCAGAGGGCCCTAAAGTGGAGGGAAGATGGAATGATTTGCAGAGGTGGGCGCTGGCTGAGACTGTGGTCTGGCATAGGGCAGTGTACCGAGGACTCAAGGAGTGTGGATGTTACATCTTGGAATGTGCTAACACAGACTATATTCGCGCTCATTGATAATGCACCAGCAGCATCTAGACCACCTTGAATGGGGCTGGTTGTGCAGAAATATGGAGGTTGGAGGGCACTGCAGTGCGACATACACTGGGACGATGGGTTTGGACAGGACAGGAAGGCAATGCTTACAAATTGGGGCAGGTGGGGAGTCGGGTTGCGCATTAGAGGGGGGTTAGTTGTTTTGTTCCAACTATCTAATATATGATGTTGTATATGATCATGCATATGTAGTAACAAAGACGGTTAATAATTACATTTTAAAAAAAAGTTAACGAATAATGATACTTATCTTGAAGACAAAAAAAGTGTACCACTTCTAATGTTGAACCACTACTGGCGATGTTTAACAACGTTAAGCTGACCAATTCCTAATTCCTATCTGATTTTCACTAGTGTGATGTCCTCTACCTATGAATCGATGAAGCAAATAGCCGTCAACTTCATCTCATGCAACATCTGGTAAAACGCCCGATACTAGGACTCCAACCTTTTGACCACCTTTCCTTTGTCAGCCATGCTTGCAAATGACTGTTAATTGAAGGCAAAATCTCTCGCAAATCCATTTGCCTAATGCACAGGACTCAATACCTAAGAGGATACTGGTTACGCCTTCCTTTTGCACTGACACCGTTCAGAATTGTACATCGTACCAGCTAGATGCTTCGCAAGTCATCTGCATTGACATCAGAGTGTTTTTTACTATCAAATATATTTTTGTATTTAATCTTTTTCATAATTGTTTTCAAGCAAACTCTAACATAAAATGTGCCTGTATAAATATAGATAACATCTTTAGACATCAATTCAACAAACATAGACAACACAATTTGTGCCCAGCGGTTAGTACGATGTGATGGGTTTAAAAAAGAAAAAAAGATTATATAGCTTAAATCCACCGAATCCTCAAGGACAATTCAACACATTTTAAAATCATCAGATCCACACCTAGCACACCCAGTACATAAGGCAGAGGATGTCAGAAAGATCTTGCAACCTACTCTAGCCCTTCTCATGGTCTTCTAACTGATCTATAATGTGCAGGTGTGAATTGGTGTGGAAAGGAAAATGATTGTCCTTTGTGGAAAGGGCACTAAATCTAGTCTGTTCTTGATCGACACGTTGTGTTTTGGCCCTTCTGGTGAGATATGCTTATCCTGAGCGTTCGAGCATGGTTTTCTTTTGGGCCTTCAAGACAAAAGATTTCTTTCTGGATTTAAGAATCAATCTGTTGAACCCCCTGTCCTTTATGCAAAACAACTTGATCTTGTTGCAGAATGTAAAGGGCAAACTTCTAGTTTCTCCATGCCATTTCGTATTCCGTTATTTGTCGTGCACTCCGCTACAGTTTTATGAAGCTTGATTTTTTATTCTATCTGGTTCTCAGCGCACAGAATCAATTGTGTTTGCATACTCGAGGAAATGACTACTCGCGAAAGAAAACGCACATATAAAATACAGGACTCCAGGACAAGGGACCTAAATACATTTGACCCCGTTCCTGAAACTATACAATCTTGCCAGGCCACTGATCCGCCAACAAAAACAGACCGTTAGCCAGTTTAAAAAAAAAACAAGTGAGTGGGAGGGTGGCCGTTTGCCGAATGCTCTGTCTTTGCCCATGTGCTAGAATTCCGTTCCACTTAACCTTCGACTCCACAACCCTAGATTCAAGCACAACATTAAGAAATTATGTATCTGCTATAAACTAGCCCACGGCAGAAGGAGACCCGTTTTCGATTTGAATCCCTTTACCACCTTTGCCCTGTAATATGAATGCTCTTAACTGTGTACCCATTCAGTCTGATGCCCGATATGTTCTGTACTCCCTTTCTTCACTAGATCCTGTGTAAAAGATGTGCCCTCTGCATTCCAAGGACAAAATATAAACTATTCTAAACTTGCTAATTGTAGTTTGCCATTACAATATTTTTGTTAATTTTCTTTCTTTTTAATTTGTAGTTGAAGAAACAGCCTGGAAGTGTGAAGAGGCTGTCAAGAAAGAAAAGCTCATTAGCCTAAAGAAGTTATGGAGTTGCCCAACTATAACAGACAGCTGTTGCTACAGCTGTACACGTTATGCAAAGAACAGCAGTTCTGCGACTGCACAATTTTCATTGGCAACATGCACTTTCGGGCGCACAAACTCATCCTGGCTGCTGCTAGTCTGCTTTTCAGATCCTTGTTAGATGACACAGACACCATATCAATAGATTCTTCTGTTGTGACAGCAGAAGAGTTTACTATCCTACTAGAAATTGTGTACACTGGTAAGCTTCCACCGGGCAAGCATAACTTTACTAAGGTAATCTCAGTCGCAGATGCCCTGCAAATGTTTGATGTGGCTGTCAGTTGTAAGAAATTACTTACTGACCTAATGAAACGCTCAACTCAAAGCCAGATGATGATGGATTATTCTGTTCGGTTACCAAGTGCACTTACAAAAGCTATGCCTCGAACACCCCAAGATTCTATAATTGGTGATGAAGCAAAGACCCCTTCTGAATCTGACAATATGCCGGTTCTTTCATGTAGAGTACAATCGCAGCCTTTGACAACTTTGATAGCTACAGAAGAAGCTTCTCATTTGACTGTTGAAGCGACCAATCCAGAAGCTGCTGACATGATGGTAGTGACTGAGAACTTTGGAAAGAAAGCTTCTTTTGATACTTCAGGAACAGCAATTTCAGAAAAAACACACTCCAACGCTGCAACAAGTCTAGCAAATGTCAATGCCAAGATTGACATGGCCACCTCTGAGGCAGGGACTATGCTGAAGTCCTTTGAGGTAGTTACTAGTTCAGCAACCTCTGTGGCAGTGGCTGGCAAGGCACACTCTGAGATATTGGCTGCCTCTGCACTTGAAGCATCGTCTAGCCCAACACACTTTGAGGCAGTGTCTGGCTTGGCACTCACTGAAGTGGGACATGGCCCTGAAAACTCCCAGGTGATGACTGGCCTGACACTTTCGGAAAAACCGACTGTCTCTCAAACCTCAGAGCCAGATATTGGTACAGCAACCTCTAAACTAACCCCCTTCCCGGCACCGTTTGAGGAGAAGACTGACATGGCGCCCACAGAAACTGCCCCACAAAAATATATTTCAAGGTCAGTGTCTGATGTATTGCCGTCTGCGATTGTAGCTGTCACAGTGGAATCGGGTTCCCCTTTAACCACTCCAAAATCTACAGAGCATCCACTAATTGAAAACTTCCTGGGGACTGTAGCAAATTCAGAAGAAGTGGAAAGAGTATCCCCCCATTTGAAATCACTGGTTGCAGCTGCCTACGATAAAGCAGGAGTCAACATGAAGGAACCACATACATTCACAGATTCAGACAAACTTGATTCCACTTCCAAGCAGGACGGTGAGGATGCCAGCCATACTGAAATAACTCAAACTAAAGTCCTGCAGCAGCAAACCCATTCAGTTTGTAAATTAACCAGTGAAGAATTGGTTGCTCCTGCAGTCTCAAAATGTATCACAGGTATTGGTGACAAAGCAGAAGACATGGACGAGGAAGTGGAACCTCCATTGAAAAAAGGAAGATTTATTAAACAAGGTAAACAAAAATGTGTTCCCACTGGAGACAACTTTTTTCTTTAGTTCTTTTTTTCTTTTTTTTTTTTAATGAACTATTTAAATTGGAATTGTTGATTTTAGTAATACATATCCTGTATTTTTCTTGCATGATCATGGACTGTTTTGTTCTCAACACAGAAACCATTCGAATTATCCCTTCAAAGAAATATGCTTCAATGTGGATCATAAAAATGGCATTCGAAAATGTGACATGTTCTTTAGGAAAACACATTTGTCAAAAGTAAACTTTCTTTATTACATGTTATTGTCCACTAGCACTTACATCATTCATAAACAGGGGAAAAAGAAGAACATATTCACAAATAGCCGGGTGAGTGATGAAGGAATCTTTGCTAAATGTACACAGTTTTAGACCTGCAATGGCTTCTTTATGGTATCTGATGCAGTACGGAAGAAAGGAAAGCGCAAAGGTACATTTTGTCTGTTAGTTTATTTTTTCCTAAAGTCTAACTGGGATGTATGGGGACTTCAGAAAACTATCCCTTGGTATACAGGCCCCAACTTCTAGTATACGGCTGTACTACACAAGGTTTTGGTAGTATGGCAGAGCAGCTAGGCTTATTTTAGGAGGGAGGTGTGAGCTGTAGGTAAATACAATGAACTTAGAAAATACATTGACCCAAACAAAACTCGTACCCACTTGTAGTTGTAGTAAAGTAGATATTTTATATACACAAAGTAAAGTTATATTCAGGTAAGTAAGTACTATTAACTAATCAACACAATAGAAAACATAACCAATACTTCAGATGAGTAAACCAATAGCAGGGAATTATGGTAATTAAAATCAATTGTTCTAGCAGCTCAGAAAATGTTCTGTTGTAGGAATAAAAAGGGTTATTCAACACCAACAATAGCATTTCAATAGTTGTAATACTTTTCAGGGGCCTTACGGCTTAAGCAGTCCATCCCTATCTAGCAGTGAGTTCTTCAGAGTCAGATTGGAGGTAAAGCAGGTAAGACACAGCACTAGAAAAGGCAACGTTTCAGAGGACTCCTCAATTGCAAGTAAGTAGTATGCTTTTGCAGTCACATTCTTTATTCATTCCCCAGACCTCTACATCCTTTTTATTGCATCCAATATCCATTCCACAGCAGAAAATCCTGGGAAACCAACAACAGATTTTGTTTCAAATATGATGTATTTTGTGGTAGAAGCAAGTGAATAGCTGTTGTGATTTGAAAGTTTCTTTGGGGTTACTGGATGTCGGGTCTGTCTTTCAGAAATTCTTTGAAGGTGCTGTATTTTAGTAGTGCTTAGGAAGGGTTATTTAGCAAGCTCTGTTTTGGTGCAGTAGCTACTGTCTAATCACGGAGGTCCATATCCTTGAATGAGCAAACTGGAGGTGGGTTATGCAGGGGAAGTGCTGTAAAAGATGACTAAACTAGGACACAATTCCAGCATTTCCTCAAATCTCTTGGATACAGGATACTGGAAATAAATAGGGTTGACACTAGCTACACAGGTTATCATGCAAGATAAATAATTTTAAACTTCTGCCTTGAGCCTTTCACCATTTAACACAGTCCCTTTAACCTTTTGTGACATGTCCCGCCACAAATAGCCACTCTGTCCAAGGGTGTTTTATTTTCTCAATGCAAACAGTTTGGCTTTTGGGTTTTTTGTCAGAGAGTCTCATGACCAACCATGATCTTGGGCTCTACAACCCCTTGGGTGGGTACATATTATTGACTGTGCTTTTTGGTCCATTTGAACTCTACCATAATTCCTTATGGTGCATCATTACATTAATTATTTTTTTCATTTTCTTTTTTTTTTGAGGCGTTCCTCTTTTCCTCCATTGACCTCAGTGATGGAGTGACTATTTTGGTTCCACATTCTACTTCAAACACAACGTAAGACTTGTGTTTATTCATTTGTCTACTTGGAACTACATTGGCACAACATCTTGTTTTTGTATTTGGTTTTGCATTTTTCATTTTTCTTTCATACCCTTTTTTTGGAATTGTTTCATAGGATAAGCCTTCTACTTTGGATTCTACATTGGTGGTTTCTTACTGGTGGTCTTCATTATTACAGACCTGGCTTCTTTTAAAACATTTTCTCTAATCTTTGCTCTTCCTGGAACTATCGTGATGAACCTTGTATCCTAAGGATCATCTCTTCTCTTTTTATTATTTTTATTTCTACAGTGATTGCCCTGACGAAGGACCCTGCAAGGTCTGAAATGTTTTGGCTTCAATATTGTCTGTCGGACTGTTAATTTAAAAGGTTTTTTTTCAACCGTTCAAGTTCTACTATGCAACAAAAGTAGACTGGCCAGTTCTAACAGTAGGTTTTTTCTAAAGAGTGTCGCCATTCCTGGAGGAACTTACCCATGGTCCTTTCATGGCAAACTTTGTCAGATTCTCAGGGACAACCGGGATCTTAGGGGAATTTGGCACTAGGGCTGTCCCTTTCTCTAGTCTTTCTTCCCCGGTCTATCCCTCCTCCCAACCAAGGTGTCCATACAGAGACCAGGTGACACTTGTCTGTTTCCTTTCTAATGCTGCAGTGATCTCCCTAAGTGATGGCTACCTGCCTCCCTAGAGGCCTTTTCACTGTCCCTATAGTAGCCCTGCTTAGTTTTCTAGTGAGTATATAGATGGTGCCTCTTTTCACTCAGTGTCCCTTTCTCCGCTCACATGCCCAGTCACACCTGACCCTCTCCTACACAGTTCCCAAGATGTTGTCCTCCTGACCACTTTACTATCCTTCCGGTGTTCCTCTCTGCCTTCCTACCTTCCTTCACCCTTTGTTACCTCTTTCCTCTTCTCACTGCCCCCTCTTTCTACACCTCTACTTGCTAATGCTACCATCTCCAAGTACCGCCTTATTACTACCTCCTATATTACCACGACAACCTCCTTCCTACTACTCTATCTTCTTACCACTACTACCTCTCTGCTGCTACTACCACCTCTCCCATTCCACTAGTGCCTCAACTACTGCCACTTCCTCTTCTACTATTTCTCCTCTCCTAATACCACTGCTACTTCTCTTCTACCACTACTTCTCCCCTTTTTCTGCTCACTAACATACTCTACTACCACCACCACTACTACCCCCCTACTGCTAGCACTTCTCAAGACCACTACTCTTCCATTGCTACCACCACTTACAACTACTGCCACCTCCTCTTTACTTCTACTGCACTCATTCCTCACACCGTTGCACAAACTCCACAGACCCCTCTCTAATAACCTCCACACACCTTCTGCATCTTATCTGGTCTCTCAAACGTCCTTCTCCACCTCCTGCCTCACCAACTACAACCCACTCTAAACTGGTCACCACTTAAATAGCTCCCCCTCCCAGGATTGGCCATCCCTCCCTGCCAATCACTTTGCTCAAGGTGGTGTGACAGGGGAAGGGCTTGGGGAGGCTACATAAGTGCTGGGAATCCTGCCTCCTTCTCCATGTGGTGTTACTGTGCTTCTGACATGTGCAGAATAATCTGCAGGGGACTGTTGTCCCGAGCTATCCTGAAGTTGCAGATCTTTGCTCCATAGGAACATCCTGGTGATTTAGTCAGGTTTTTTTATTAACCTGACCTTCGTGGAGGCCTTTGTTTATTAACCCCTGGTGTTGCACTGGTGGTTCATGAACACGGCATCCAGCAGAGACACCCCTGCTGGAGCTGCGCTCCTTTGTGCTGGTTCCAGGCATTGCCCGCGGCAGCCCTTGTGCTGGCTCTTCCCCTCCTCTCTGCCCGTTAAAAAGCCGTACACGCTGCTTCCCTGTGTGACGGCAGCTTGAGCATTGGCTGGCCTACATGGCAAGACATCCTCTTGTGTTGCCCGTGCTCTGGCAAACTGTCCTGCTGGTTGCAGCATGACCTGCGGGCGCCATTGCTCTTGTTCCACATTGCGGAACCAGTGCTGCCATCAACACAGGCCTGGAGGGGTCGGAGAGGGCCTACCTGCACTTGCCTGCACTTGCTCAGACAACGTCCGGAGTGTTGGGGTTCAGCTCCCGCCTTCCCCTTATGAGTCCCAGGGACAGGCCTCGTCACACCTTTTAGTAGTGATCGTCGCCAACAGAAAATGGAAGCCAAGATTTTTTAAACGTAATCCATAACAAACCATGATATAAATAGTTTTGACTTTTGTACAGTGAACATTTTTTATGGTGCATATTATTGTCGTCAAAGGCCAATGTACTTGATTTATTTGAGAAGTATTGCCATGAAAGAATCCTGATTAAGGAACGGTGTAGCTGAAGCAGAGCAATAGGACAAGACTGATATAATAAAAGTAAGAAAAGCAGCACACTGGCTCCCTGTAAAAGACTGCATCACTTTCAAAATCCTTACTCTCACACACAAATGCCTCTCACGCACAGCCGCCTCATACCTGTCGGACACAATCACTAGAGTTACCTCCACACGCCCCACACACTCTTTATTCCAACCTCCTAGTCACCCCCCACGCCAACAGGGCTAAAGCAGGTGAGTTAGGATTCTCATACATAGCTGCTAAACTCTGGAATAAGCTTCCCACCACCCTCGGAGCAGAAACCTCCCTAAAGGCATTCCGCAAGAACCTAAAAACCTCTCTTTAACTAAACACCCCTCAGCCTCCTGCCCCACTACCGCATTGTCCATCACTGTATATTATGTTTCACTGCAATTATCAATTCTTTTGTCTACAACTGTGTCTTCCCCTGTAACAAGTACCACCTTGCTTCCGCCTCCTCACCATTCTTGTACCATCTTCCTGTATGTATTTTCCCAAATGTAAAAATTTATTTTTTTGTATGAGCTGTAACAAAGTCCTTTCCTGTAACAAGCGCCACGATGCCTTCGGGCTGCTGAGCGCTATACAAGAACGCATAAATAAATACTTTGGTTTGCTGTTCATATGTTTTCCTTCTTTAAGCCTCTAATTTCCATGGGTATGACTATTGTAATCTAGCATGATTACATCTGCTCAAATAATTAGCTCTCCAGTTTTGTTTCACCCACGCTTCTTACTTTTTTTTTTTGTGATTAGAAAATCTAGATTGAATAACTTTAAAATAAACTATTGGTAGACCCAAGAGGATTGCAAGGAGGGAAGTGCCCTTGACTTTTTACCGAAAGACCTCCTCGAGAAGGAAGGTATTTTGGAAGAGAGTTGGATGTAGTGCATGGAATGGGCTTGCTCCTATCACCGGCACCGGTACCAGCGGTGCTGTTGATGGGGGGGGGGCAATTATTTGCCGGTGCGGGCCTGAACTCCTGTCGGATCAAGCCTGCCAGTAGTTCACTGCCCCTACTGGTGAGGTCGGAGTGTGCCGGTCTGGGAAAAATGGCAGATCCAGTATTACCGGCCGTTTTACTGACCAGTTTCCCAGACTGGTACACTCATGAGGGCCATAGTGTATGAAAATGCAATTATTCATTAGGCCTTTAGTTACACAGTCACCATATAAAAATCACCGCTAGGTATTCTCACAAAACCTTATAAAACATATATTCACCCTTAGGAGAACTTGAATTGCATGTGAATCAATCACCAGTGCAATACAGGGGAGTAGTCCGATGCTGAGGAAATAGGCAGAAATCTTTAGAATCAACACAGGTAGCTTCCTGCAACCTTAAGATGGTTTGGGGCCTTGTGCCCCAAAGCCATCGGTTCTAAAAAGTATACCTCTTCGGGTAGGTTATTATAGGAATAGCATTGCTAGTGGTTATGATTAATGCAGAGAAGTCCAAAGTACAGGTCCAATACACTAGGGTAAGCCTAGGGAAGGATCCTTATCCCAGGTTCTTCCACCAAAGGGCAGGTCGCAGTGAGTTGGGGTCAGGAATTTTCCCCCTGGTCCCCATATGTTTACATTGGAGTAAACAAACAGGCCTGTTAACTTTCCCCTCTGACTGAGTCTTCCAGAGACCCCTGTAGGTGTTCCGGAATCCATTGGGGACACACTATCCAGTCCTTGGTCCATTTGAGGGAGGTGCATGGATCGTAGGTTCAGAGGTCACTTTAAGCGTCATAATTTAGGCTCCATTAGTCATGCTGCACAGGATCTGGCTCCAGTCAGCCAGAAGGCTCAAATGAGGAAAGATGAAGACCTCTGCAGAGCAGACCACCTCCGACCACCTCACAGAACTGATAGTGTTCCAACGGAAGTCACCATGGTCAAGCGATCACACAATGGCCAACACAGGAGCAGGCCGAGCACAGCTTCCCTTGATGTGACATGTCTGTAAATGCAGGAGCAGGTGACATGTGGCGCAAGCTGTAGATCTCCAACTCTCCAGGGCTCTGCTCGGAACGGTGAAGGCTGTTGCGAGGTAGCCCAGAAGAAAGCTGTTCAGTCGACTGATTGGTCCAAGGACACTTTCAGAGGCTTAGAAGGCACTGATCCTCTATCAGGGACTAGTTGTTCCTACCAGTAAAGGGTTTGCAGGTAGTCTTATTAATCAGGCAGAGGGGGAAGGCTTCACCAGGACAACAATGCAGCTGATGCTTGTTAGCTGCAGAGATCGTCTTCAGGTTGTTAGTGTGTGTTGCTCTTTTGATCTGCTGAACAGTTGCAGGAGCCCTCCTTTTATCCAAGATTCAGGCTGGGAGCAAGCCAAAGCCCACCAATGGTAAGGATCTGCACCATTCAAATAGCCTGGAGTTATCCAATCGACAGATCATCACATCTGCCCGGCAACAGATTATCCGGTACCAAAGGATGAGGATTGGGACTACAGTCCCAGCCCCCTACACTGGCTCACACAGACAAATCCCCTTAGGCTTTGAAAGCCACAGCTTTCCTCAGAAAAGGGATTTCAGTTTAAGGCATTTCTTGACCTGAGCAGGCAGGAAGAAAGCCAAAGCACAATATGGTCAAAGAAAAAGCAAAAATCCTTGTGGCACGGCCATATTAGGGACCTAGCCACCCTTTTTGCAGTAAATGCAAGAAGTGCACAAGTAAAATGAAACAAACAGTAAAAATATCCCTGCTGGCACAAGCTTGTCTTGAGCACATTGTCAAAGTAACTAACATGCCATTCTATAACTGGCCTGGCAAATTCTTAAAAATCACACTATTCCTGCGGGGCGAGTTCCTTAGTTTACATACTCGACCTAAGAGAAATGCACGCACCCAAAGGTGATGGTTGACAAAATATTCACCAGTGCTTTTTGTAAAGTGGTGCATGTCGCCATAAGCACACTTCATATTTGCTGCAATGCAGTCAAGCATGCACAGTGAAAATTGTATTTGCCATTTACTGCAAACAAAGTATTTGCAGTTTCTAACATCCCCATACTTGCCCGCAAGGTAGAGAATCATGCAAATGGTACTGCCCTTTATAAAAACTACTTGCCAATGCTAACGTGATCTCTGTAACCGGAAAGAGGCCGGCAGCCATTACAAAAATCACAATCCACTGCAATCTAACTGTGCTGGAAGCCATCCACCCCTTCTGAGTGCCTGAACCAATCAAGGAACATGACAGCAAGGATCCCGCAAACCCGCCAGTGCAAGCCATGCTTTGGTGAGGCTGAGCTCAACATGCTTGACATCCCTGTTCCTCTAAAACCATCAAGGACCACAATGACACCCTCGCTCCGGCCCTTGCTGATTTGTGGAACCACCCCTTTGCCTCAGGATCCTTCCCCTCCCCTCTGAAGCACACCCTTGTGCATCCTCTTTTCAAGAAACACGCAGCTGATCCTTCTTGTCCAGCTAACTATCGCCCAATTTCCATTACTCCCTTTCTGGGCAAACTCCTGGAAAAGTTGGCTGTCTCCATGACCACCAGTCTGGCTTCAGAGCTGCCAGAAGCACAGACACCTCTCTCCTGAACATCGTGAAGATCTGCTCTCTAACCTTGACTCTAACATTCCCTCTGTCCTCATCCTCCTCAATCTCTCTTCTGCCTTCGACATGGTCAACCATACCATCCTGCTCAACCGTCTCCGTGAAAACCTGGGTATCACTGATCAGGCTCTGGCCTGGCTGACCTCTTTCCTCTCTGATCGACCCTCCCATGTCCAACCTTGGTCCTTCCTATCCTCTATCATCCTCTCTACCTGTGGTGTTCCCCAGGGGTCTAACCTCTCGCCCTGGCTTTTCAACCAATACCTGGCAACTCTCGCCCACTGCATTGCCATTTTCTGCTCAAATTTTCAGTGCTATGCTGACAGCACTCAACTCATTTTCAAGCTGCCCTCGGCCACCTCCTCTCCTTCTCTAATCTCTTTTTGCCATTGAAGATTGGTGTGTTGCAAATGATCTTTGTTTGAATGCCAGCAAGACGGAGATCCTCCTCATCGGCACACCTTCACCATCCTTTCCCCTCACTCTCTGGCGGGATTCCCTTGGCCCTCCTCCTACCCCCACCTGCGAGGCTAAGAACCTCGGTGTCATCTTTTGACTCCACCCTTTCCTTCTACGCCCACATCTGAGGTCTCTAAAAAGTCAAACTTGATACTGCACCTCCTCGGAGGTACTCTGCCTTTCCTCTCCTTCCCCCAGAAGCTCATGGTATCCCAAGCTCTGGCTCTCTCTAGGTTGGACTAGTGTAACAGCCTCTTTCTAAATCTACCTGCCTCTACTCTCTGCCCTCTGCGACTAATCAAGAGCAGGACTGCAAGACTTTTCCTTGGCCTCAAGCCCTGGGATCGTATCTCTCCAGCTCTGAAATCTCTCCATTGGCTCCCAGTGGATGCAAGGATTAAATTCAACCCTCTGCATTGTCCACAAGGCTTTCTGTGGCCTGGGTCCAAAATACCTTTAGCTATCCCTCCGCAAATGCCTCACCTCTCGAGCTCTTCACTCCTCTACCTCTAACTCCCTCAGGGTCAGACGTTTTTCAAAGAAACAAGCTGTCTTCGGCTGGGGCCTCTCTTGAACAGCCTCACTGCCACTCTAAAACTTAAGGAGAACCATTGCCAGTTCCTGAAGCACCTCAAGACCTTCCTCTTTTCTTCTGCCTTCGATCCCTCTCTCCCCTGCTGATCTGTTCTCTCTTGGCACTGTGCACCTGGCCCAGGTACCTGCTCACCCTGCCACCCTCCCGCACTGCCTCCGGGCCACACCTTGCACTGGGGTCTGTATCTGTACCCATACAGCCCCCCCCTTTTTCTGCCTGCACTTACCAGACCTACCCTGTCTGCTGCCTTAAACCTAGCACTTGCTAATTGTTGGCTGCACTACCACTGTTTGTTGCCTTTATTATTATTTACCTGTTTCTTCTCTGCTTCGCACTTCCACTTCTCCCCCCTTCTATGCACTTGCGTGTTTTCAATGACACTGGGCTTGGTAAGATCGCTGTTGTGCTCTCCCCTGTTCCCCTCCCTTGCCTTGTCGCGCTCTGAAACACTTGGCTACGAGCGCAATAGAAATAAAATATCAATTGTGGAGTATGCTGGGGAGGTATTTCTGCCGACCAGTGCCGCAGCACGCAGCTCCGGAGGAAGGGACAATGGAAGGAAGTTGCACAGAAGGTGACTGCTGTGGGGGTGACACCACGCAGTGTCGAGGACTGTCCCAATCATTGGGACGACCTGCGTCTGAGGGTGCACAACCTCCTTGCTGCAGACCTCAGGCACTGCACAGGTGCAGGTGGTGGACCATCCTCCCCCCATCAAGCTGCTATCCTGGGCGGAGAAATGCAGCAGTGTGCTGCACGGTTTATAGTCATAATGTCGACAAAAAAATGTCGACAGACAAAAATGTCGAAAAAATAATGTCGAAAATAATAATGTCGACATTCTATACTTTTAATGTAAAAAGTCATAATGTCGAAAAAAAAGTCGACATTTTTTTTTCGACAATATGACTATAAACCCTTAACACTATCAACACCTCACCCAACACCCTCCTGCAACCCCCCCACACCCCACACCACCACCCTCCCACCCCTCATATGCAACACATTCTAATTATTTATTTATTTATTTATTTTTTCAATAAATAAATAACCAACAAAAAGTATCATTTACTATGGGGGGGTCCCCCCCCAACCCCCCCTCACCCAACACCCCCCTGCCACCCCACCACACCCCCTAACCACCCTCTCACCCCTCATACTCAACACAATCTAATTATTTATTTATTTATTTATTTATTTTTTCAATAAATAAATAACCAAAAAGAGTCTAATTTACTATGGGGGGGGTCCCCCCCCCAACCCCCCCTCACCCAACACCCCCCTGACACCCCCCCACACCCCCCCCAACCACCCTCTCACCCTCATTCCCAACACATAGTAATTATATATTTATTTATTTATTTATTATTCAATAAATAAATAAACAAATAAATAAAAAGAATATCATTTACTATGGGGATGTCCCCCCAACCCCTCTCACCCAATACCCCCTGCCACCCCCCACCCCTCATACTCAACACATACAACACAACAATAAATATATATTTATTTATTTATACAACATTTCGAAAAAATGTCGACATTAATGTAAAATGTCGACATTTTTGTATGTCGACATTATTGATTTTCGACATTAATTTGTCGACATTTTGACTGTCGACATTATTGATGTCGACATTATGACTGCACACCGTGCTGCACATGGAGGGGATTGAGGGCGTCAGTTCAGCGGAGGCGGGAGCCGCAACACCTGTTGAGGCTGGTGAGTACACAAAGTGCCCATATGTAAACCGCACAGCTGCCCACCCGTACCACCACTGCACTGAAATGGCCATAGCATTGCCCAAATCAGCCATACCCAGCACTAGCATGCCCCACCCCCATCTAGTCAATGTGGCGCAATGCAAGTCACATGCACTGCCTCCTATGCATGCCCCATACCCAACCACATGACAAGGCACCACATAGTGGCTCACATCCTGAGTGGGTGGGGGTACCGAAACGAGGGTCCCTGTAAGTACACCGGCACACATGTCACTGGACCGGCACACACATGAAGATATCCCATTACACTGCTGCCAGGGCTGCAGCACCCAACAGGCCTGTCCCCGGCAGGTGCTGCAGACCTGGCAGTCTGAGTTGCCATGGAAGCACCGGCACCATTAACAACTGTGCCGGTGCTTCCGTGTCCCCACTCCCATAGAGTCCTATTGGACTCTAAGGGAATGGGGATTAACAATTTCTGGCGCCTGACTTCCCGGCCACCTGACTTGTAATAACCTGGCGGCACCAGGAAGTCGGGTGCCAGTCATTTTTTATGGATTCGGTGGAAACCCACCGGTAGCACCAGCAGGGTTACCGCTGGACCCGTAATGAGGCCCAGTGTCACCTGCACACTGCATCACACCCATCCCCTGCAGGAACACCCATACACCCCTGCATGGACACCATGGGTACGTCCTTGACCAAGCACCCAGGCCCCCCTCCCAATAACCAGCACCTGAGAGCACTGATGACCAACTCATAGGCAGCCTGTACTGCCAAGTGAAAAAACATAATCCATGACGCAGACACTGTGCACTACGGCGGCGAGTACTGCATTTATGCCTGCCATGCTGCCACCACAACACAACACTGGTAGCTCTCACGCACACATGGGCACCCATCCAATAGTCAGTGCATGTCCCTTACATGGCCCTGCCAGCCCTACCACGAAAACCCCACACACATACTGGCATGCAACCGGGTCACACATCGACTCCAGGCACGCACCCCCAAACACCCTCCCAAACACCCTCCTCAACACCCCTCTCATCACATCCCAATGCCCCCACAATGTAATGCTGCATGATCACCATGTTGCATGTAACTTGTCAATTGTTAGACAAGCAGATCACTTGCATCCTGCCTTTCATTGACCCACAGGCACACGTACAACGGCCAACCAGATGCATCGAGGGGCACCAGACGTTTAAGGCAGACATCACAATGCCCGTCAACTTCCTGTGACAGTACATCCGGCAGTGGGTACACCCCAGCTGTGCCTGCAACAGGCAGCCCCTGTGGAAGACACCCCAGCTGCCACGGACCACCTGTCAGTAGCCACTGTGGCACAAGCACATGCAAGTGGCAACGGCATGGGGATGGGCACCACCCCAGCAGCCCGACTACCATGGCACTGACACCAGTGATGGGGATGCAGCGGGAGACACTGGACACGGGGGGGGGGGGGGGGATGGCACGGATCACACCCCAGGATGTGGGGGAGCCGTTCAGCCCCATGGGCCTATCAAGCCCCCAGTGCTCACCCTACCCCTCTATCAGGGAAATGAATGCACATCTCAGACGCATGGAGGAGCGTCGGGACACCTGCACTGCCCTGGTGCAGCAGCACTTGGAGGAGTCCTGTTTCATGAGGGAAAGCAACCAGGCCATTGGACATCTTTGTGCCTGTGTACTTGGCCGGTCAACTGCAGCCACTGTACATATGGCCAGGAGGGTCTGTGAGGGGAATAGCGTCTAGTCCACAATAGCTTAGACAATGGCACTGGCCCTCCAGGCATGCATGGGCCGAACCACCAATGACCACACACCGTTGGCCTCCACACAAGCTCCACTCCTGTAAGCTCCCAACCAGACATCCCCGCTTGCAAGCTCCTAACCAGGCAGCCCTAGTAGGCAATCCATGCACCTGTCTGGCACGGCACACAAGTCCACACATGCTGCTAAGCGTGGGCGCAAGTAGGGTGTAACCATGCACATGGCAAGGATCACACATGCCCATTGTACACTTGCACCGCGTGTGACTATTTGGGGAGGTGGGTGGAACGTTGGGGATGGGGGGGATAGTTGGGGAGGTGGAGGGAAAGTTGGGGGGGTGATAGTTGGGAGTGATAGATGGGGAGGGTGTAATGGGCCACCTGCTGTTACAATACTTCATGTACAATCCACTTTTGGGTCTGCATATAAATCACGACTGGACATTCTGTTTTTTGTGTGAGTATAAAGTGTTTAATTTTATGTGCTCAAAAGTACGTTCCATGGGTTGTGCACCATGAGTTTTGACTAGTGTTCAAAAGAAGTTGTGTATCGGTGCATCACGTGCATGTTGTCCATCCATGGCCTCCCGGCGGGGTTGCAATGGCATCCCATCATCCTCGTCTTCCCCATCATCATCATCATCATCATCATCATCCTCCTCCTCAGCAGGGTTTATGTCCGGGGCCAGTGCAATGTTGCGTCTAATACACATATTGTGCAATGTTGCACAGGTCAGGACAATCTTGCCCAACTTTATGGGGCTATACATGAGGGCACTGCGAGAACTGCTGAGGCAGCGTAACCTTGCTTTGAGCAGTCCAAATGTCCGTTCTATAGTGCCCTGTGTACGGATATGTGCATGGTTGTAGAGCTCTTCATGCATGTCCTGTGGCCTTCTGACGTTTGTCGTCAGCCATGGAATGGGGGGGGTATCCGGCTTCACCTGCATGGGAGTGACGGAAGGGGGATGGAATCATTGCGGTGCCAATTTCATGTCAGTGAAGTGTGCATTTACCCATTTCCCACGTTTACTTAGCACAAGACCTAGCACATGGCACAGATGACCTTAGTGATGGTGCAATGTCACATGTAATGCCATAACCCTATTCAAATGGTTGGTCACTCATTTGATCTGAGACTGTTCTGCGTGCTCACTGTCTACTGTCATACATTGCAATGGTCTTGAATGCTGCTATGTGTACTTTTGATGTTATGGAAACAAGGGTGTGTGGCTGCCTAGTAGGAGCCTTGGATCTGGTACGGTGCTAACAATCTGCCTACTGCACCCGCAGCGCCCAAGAGGCCTGACACTGCTGTGCGCTGCTGCCCCGGTAGGCATTGTGCTTTTGGGAGCACCAGCAATGTTTAAAACTGTGCCAATCCTCCCATGCCCATATCCCCATTGCGTACTGTGCCCCTCCATGGTAAGGGGGACTTGCATTTTACCAGCACCTGGCTTCCTGAGCCACAGCAACCTATAATGGCCCTGTGGCACCGGTAAGTGAGGTGCATGCAAGATGTCTGGAGTCGGGCAGAACAGGAATCCTGGGGTGGCTAATGGGGCGTGTTCCCTTTGATGTCTCTCACATATTGATGCCCAATTCCACTGCATTGTTCGTGCATGTTGTGTATTGCTTGCTTCACCATGCCATTCTACATCTTCTGAGTGCTCATATGTCAATTTGCATTTCTGCCATCACAGGTACAATTTTTAGCATGATGGTACACTGATGTACATTGATTTGGGATATGGGTACATGTGTGCAGTGATACGGTTATCATTGATCACACATGTTGCAGCATGGGTGTGGTTGTCATTCATTGTCAGAATTGGGTACTGTTTGAGGTGGGTGTATGCACTGTAATGTGCACTTGGTGCTTGCTGAACAGTTGTAAGGGATGGGCGGTTGTCGCTAGTCATGGCGACAATTGCCTTGGTCCCTATGCAGGGTTGTTGGCTGGGTGTTTTGTTAATTTTCTCACACCTTGCCATGTTGGCCTATGCCTTAATGCCCGTCTTCTTTGCCCATTGCGTCAGCCAATACGGTGTCCGTTAATGAGTTGTAATTTGCTCATCACTGCCATTCATTCCTGTGTGCCACATTCAGGTTCACATACATGTCACATGCATATGAGTATGTGCTCCTGTGACTGGCTACCTGCTGGTGGTGTGTAGGATTGCATTCAGTTGGCTTGTCTGTGATGCAGGCGGTGGGGAATGTGCACATGAGTTGCCTCTATGACTTCAAAATGATAGGAATTTGGTGTGATCCGTATGTCCATTTAGTACATGTGTTCCATGCCTTTGAAATCAGGGATGCAATTTGTGTGTGTTAGATTGCATTTGGCACATGCTCTGCTGACTGCATCTACCCCCCACTAAACAGAGGTCATGCATTGGCCATTTGTCATGATCTCTGCTTCCAAAGGGTCAGGGTTTTCCCAACTCCCTTGGAAGCAGATCCATAACCCAGGTTCCGAGTGCCAACCAGTCCCAATTGGGACCTTTTGGACCCAGTCCTGGCGCCAGTGGCACCAGGCTCATAAATATGCCCAGTCCCAGCGCTGGAAGCGCCGGGCTCATAATGCTTGGGTGGACTTACCTTCAGCAGACCATGCTGCTTACTTGCCTGCCAGTTGAGCCTCTGATCCTCTTCTGTTTGGAACTACTTTTCCTGTTGGGTGGGGCTGGAGCCACTCCCTAGATTCAGAACACTGGAACTCTTCTGGAAGGCAGGAACTCTTTTCTTACCAGGAACTCTTTTCTTACTTAGGCGTGGCTGTGGAAGGAGACACCTAAGCACTACAGGAGGCTATTTAAACCACACCCGGTGGATGAATCTTGCTTTGCGTTATTCTGCAACCTCTGCAGCAGAACGCTCATCGTGTCTTCTGCATCCGGTCCTGGGCCTAAGGAAAAAGGCTTACCATCCTGAATCCAGTCTTCAGCAACACCTATAAAGACAAGAAAGAACAGGTTAGCATTCCGGCCTCTGAAAGGCAAAGGCTTACCTACTCTTCGTGCGCTCCGGAGGTCTTCACACTGCATTCCGGCATCTGAAAGACAAAACAAGGGCGTTTAAAGACATTGGGGAACTTAATACTCACGTGCCATTACTCCTTTCCACATCTAATCCAGTGGGTATTCCGGCACCCTGCAGCCGCTCCGAACTCGTACCTGCAAAATAAAAAGACAGAGCGCATAGTGAAGCAGGCAACAAGCGCTTACTTACGTGCTTCCAGGCGCTTCTATTCATCACACAGGCTCCATCTTCAACTCACTTCAGCCCGTCATCCGCCATCGCCGGAACCCTGCAAAACAAGAGACATCATTACTAAAGACTTTAAAGACATTTGAATGACTCGAAACTTACCGTTCGTGCAGTAAACGACGGACAGCAGTCCTCTGAAGTCAAGAGGCCTGCGCTACCTATCCAGTGAAGAAACTGGTTACAGCACCCTGCCCCGAGGCAGATGGAGAGCTCGGCATTCACTTACCTAAGGTGAGAGCGTTAACCTTTGGGGGTCTACAGGAGAGGAGAAGAGGAAAGAGATAGGGACACCCCAATAACCCCAGTTCATTAACCCCATATTTTCTATCTGCAGACATCTTACTCTACACGTCAGGCATACAGTGCACAGAGGTCCAGCCCAAAGAGCCAACCGGGTGCTACACATCACCTTTGAAGATACGGTAGTCGCCCAGTCAAGACCGGCGCCTCTGCGAGAATCAGGTGAGCGTTACACCATTCTACTCACCCAACAGCCAGGTGCACTCCCCGCTCTGCCGTGCCATGTACCCTGGCAACATGGAGTTCTGTAGTACTATTTAGTCGTGGGTGGATCCCGGAAACCAGGCGCAACAATGGGTGATGAGGTGTTCAGCGTCACAGACCATCTGCACATTGAGGGATTGGAATTGTTTCTGGTTTCGATACACTGCCTCAATGGCATGTCTGGCCACCAGCACCACATCTGTGCAATCTAACGCACCGATGCAATTGGGCATGACTGCCAGGGCATGCAAAGCCACTTTGGTGTCCTTAACCTGGGCAGGGGTTCAGGGAAGGGCGATGTGGCCTGCCACATGGCGCAGCAGTGCATCCAGGACCTGGAACAGGAATCTTGAGAACAAGGCTGACAGCCCGTGCAGCTCATCCACGGTGTGTTGGTATGTGCTGTTTGCCAGGAAGTGCAGTTACCAACACTACCTCCAGCAAGGGGAGGATGTTGCAGTCTGTACATATTTATCAGGCTGCTGATGTCCTGAATAAGGCTGACAATTAATGTAATGGCCCCCCTATCAAGCCGGTACAGGGTGCGGATTTGGCTTGGCGGAAGGGGGGGGGGGTAGATTAGGTTCCAGGGCGTGGCCCTGATGCTGTGTCCTACCTGTTGGCCATTGATGTTGTGCATGGCCAACTGGTTCCTTATTGGTTTCCTGCGCCTCCGACCACCTCCTCTGCCTCTGCTGCTTCATCCTCAATGCCTCCTTGCAGGTTCCCCACCCTAATTGCTGCTACAGCGGCTGTCCGCATGGTTGTATTGGGAGGTGTGTTGGGTGTAGTACTTTGGTACATTCCCAGTGGTCAATGGTGTGCATCTGGGCTGATTTTGGACACCTGGGGCCTGTTGCTGCTCACCTGGCACTGTTTAATGCCTGGTCCGTGGTGCAGGTATTACAGGCGCAGTATTCACTTTGCCACCAGCATTTTTATGGCAGTTTTTCTGTGTAGGCAGTACTCTGAATGTTCCCGTACTAACGCCATGCCAGTAATTCATGCACGCCCGGCGACTTTACGGTCACGGTGCTGCCGGATGCGGTGGTGCCGTGGGTTCACTCTGCGGTAAGCATGTTTTTACATTAGCAACTCTGAATGTGCCGGTCCGGAAAATGGTGCTGGTACAGTAATACCGGCACCACTCATTCTGGACCGCCATATTTATAATGAGGCCCATAGTCTCTCAGTACTGACAGTCTAGTTTCCCACACAAGAATGAGCAAAACAGGCAAGGGACGTAAAGCATAAAGGTAATTATTGTCCTATGGTTTAGGATCCAGGAGCTATTACATTGCATTGGCATCCAGGGCACCATTGATGAAGACTAATGAATAAATGCTACTGATATCAGACAAAGTGCACACTCAAATAGGGGGAGAGTAATGATTGTGGATACACCAGAGATTCCCTGAATTAAACTTAAAGTGTAGGAAAGGTGTAAGTAAAGTATGTAGTAAACTGTTTGGATGATGGCATAGATTTGTGCCGTTGGGCATTGCTTTGTAATTTTGCACAATTATGCATGACTTTGTACAACTGCTATTGTTTGCACTAATCTCAGGTATACTGCATATTTTGCACCTTACATTTTTGCACCTTGTACTTTGCACAGTTTTTTGTGATTTTTTTTTTTCTTCATTATGTATGTACTGTGCTGTAGCATTATCTGTTGAACACGTGTGAACGACTAAAATGTGTAACTTTATAATGTGTCATTTGTATGATAAATGTGCAAAAGGTATATTTGTAGAAGCTAATGAAGTTGGAGAATAGTGCTAAATATTTAATTATGATAGTGCTATTAGTGTATTGATCGAAATGTGTGATATATGTTATTGTATGGAATGTTTTATATAAACTGTAATACACTTAATAAATAAAATAAGGATGTGTATTGACCTCCAAAAGTCAAGACACGATTCAAAACAAGCAAAAAGAAAGGTGTTCTATGGAGTGAAATGTACGAAAATCTTTCCTATTAACCAACGTCCCCCTGCCCCCAGACTAAGGACAAGGGGATCTAATACACTCCTGGGTGAGTGTCCTGTTCCTATCTGCAGTGCTTCAGGTGATATTTGGAGGTTTTCAAGTTGGGAGTAATATGTTATTTAAGGGAGTAAAAATGTAAGCCCAGTTCCCAATGGGAGTATTTTATAAGCGGGTAAAAATAGATTTTAACTGGAAAACAGTAATGTTTTTTGTATGATTATTTTTTTCCACCGCGCTAATCATGTATATTAAAAGATGCGTTTACTACTTCAGATCAGGAAGTAATAGCTTCTTCCAGTGTTAATACGTGCACTACTGGTCGAAACATATCCATGGAGCTGTGTGGGTAAAAGCAGGGCGAAAAGGTTTCATGCGTCTGTTTCCTATTTATTTTGTTGGTAGTATTTTTACTCCCTATTATAATTTTTGGGAGTATTTGGTTATTCTTTGGGAGTAAAAGTGGCCAATACACCCCTTATATGTAGGGCTACCTGTCCTTTTATACATCCTGAATAGCCAATCAGCATTGCTATGTTTGGTACCTGACCTATGCTCAATAGTGAAGTAAAATCCTTGGAAGGATTTTGGACCACCTGAGCAATTTAGGATTCTCTCCCTTCATGTTCAGCAGCCATTTTAAGGGCAAATGGTCAATATGTCTGTACAGTTAAGTGAGTCCCAAAGATGGATTGAGGGAGGCACAAGGGTTGCGGGTGAAGAGGTCACTTTTGGCATTTAGTTTCGGTCAGTCGCAGTGCACAGGGATATATTCTAGTCCGCTTCTTGTAGAAGACCCAAACAATGAAAGATGACTTCTGTGACTCAAACCACCTCATGATGCCTTCCAGGATTGAGGTAGGAGTGTTCCAACGGGAGGCACCACAGACGGGCGGCGACAGGAGATGACACAGCAACGAACGCGGGAGCAGGTCGACCACAGCTTCCCTTGATGTCTGCTGACATTTTCAAAGGAGTTTATTATTTTTGTTGTAATCTTTTCAAGGCCCAGCACATTTAGGAATAAGGTGGTGTTCCCCAATCTGACTTCTGTATGTTCTGGTTTTCCATATTGACCACACTAAAGTTTCTGACTTGAGCAAGAAATGCACTTGCCAAGCAAGCCCTTGACCTGTTTGATTGCTTGTTTGATTATCCTTTACATTTTGTGAGGTAGTTCCCTCACTTGTGACTCGTGATTCATGCACAAGAGTAAAACTACTTTCTTTGGTTATAGAGATACTGGGGGAGTGGGGGGGCACCCAGGAACTCCTTAAGTGCTGTTATTAGTGGCATAACAACATATTATTTAGGTTCAAAGGGCTCTTCTAGGATATATGTATTTTTAGTTTTTAGGGGTGAGGGCTGCGTTTTCCTTTTTTTTATTTTTGTTAACCACTTTCTTGTCCTGAACAATTTCTTCCTATTGTCTCATCTGCAATTACTAGTGTGGCAAGGACGTGGTAATCGACATCTTGAGCAACCCCGAGGTCTAACGCAGGACATAGACTGCCACTTCCTCAGCAGTAATTAGGCTAATGAGTCCGCTAAAGGGTCATGGCATGTTGTAGAATCAAAAGGGTGCCAGATCAGCACCTCCGTTTGTGGGGGTATATGCAGCCCTGCTTACACAAGTGTCAATAGAGTATGTGCAGAGAAAAGGTTTGATGCGGTGTTAGTCCAGTTAAAAATCTAACAAAATCCAAGTTGGTATGCCTTTTTTCATTGAACCAGCTGACATATTGTTCTTAGATGGTAGATGCGTAAGCTTTCAAAGTCCCTTCGGTTTCTGTATCAGATGGTGACAGGATAACCTGAGCATAGAAAGAAAACGCACACAAACCTGTACCCATCTTTTATACCGGAAATGAAAAAACGAGCATTGACAATTCCAACAATTTCAGCTTTTGTGTAGGTATGGGAAGGGCACTTGGCAGGCACTCCTGTGTGGTAGTAACTGGCCATTGATGGTAGCAGGTGTAGAATGGTACGAGTACCTGGCCATCTATTAGCAGTGCCTAATACTTGTACACAAGCCAAAACTGTTGGCTTTGCTAATGCCTGTTTTAACAGGACTTTGGTGAAGGACGCGCACAGTGCTTGGTTAACACTTTTTTGTATTACACCAGTAGCGTGTTTACAACTTCAATTAAGTCATTAACTCTCAGAAGACTAATTTGAGAAACACTGGCAGGCACTTCCAGTGCAAAGTTTGATGGTACAGGTTAAAGCAAGCTCAAAGACTTCCCATGAGGAGGTATTTCAGTGAGTCGGGAATAGGCTGGGAATGGCTGTAGGGATTGGCATGCCCTTGGCCGTGGGCAGTCAATGGGTGGCAAATACCCGACACCACCTACAAGCTTTGTGTCCCTTTTCATATGCCCTTTCTCCATTTCTATTCTCTAATGCAATACTCTAAAAAGAGAGTCTCTCCCTTTAAATGAACTCCATTTGCTGCAGGTAAATATTGAAAGACTTCAGTCCTGGAAGGCCCCGCTATCTCCAGGGCAACACATTTGGGAAGACAGAAACTAACACATACTACCATTTATTAATAGTTCTCCACTCCAGGAAAATACTTTTTAAGCAGGGCCACATTTTTCTCCCGATGCATTGCATGTAATGTGTCAAAATACTTCAACATGACGTGTCTAGTAAGTGAAACGCAGTATAAAAGCAAAAGTGATAACGTTGTACAGACATTTAAACATGTAAGCTTCAAGGATACAGTTTGGAGAAAAGAGTTTGTGTTTTGTATTCGAATGGTTAGCTTTTAGCTGAGCATGCATCTTGCTCAATATTGGCTAACAGTAGTTTCTGCTCAGAAGTCAAACTATTCTTGCTGCTAGTGTCAGACTATTTCAGGATTCTGAAACATTGTGTCCCAAAAGTTATATCCTGGAGGTGGCGATGGCAGGTTGTCTTCTGGCACTGTCTGTGCGGTTGCCTTGCAAGTCCCAAGATCAAAGTTCTCCATAGTGTCATACATCCTATATCTATGTTCAGACCAGCATGTTTACGGTTGAGAATCTTTAAATACTTTAACTCCCACGTTCTTCATTGTGTGGTATTTAAGAGGCCACCTTCCTTTCGTATAATCACTGAAAGGTCCTGCAGCAAGTACCTGTCTTGCGTGAAGTGTTGAGAGACTGGAAAGGCATTTGTTTTACAGTTCAATAATTTATCTATGCACGTTAATTTTTTCACATAGTTCCTGGCAAGACTCAACTACTTTCCTTCTGGACATTTCTTGCATTGGAGGATTTGCAATTTTGTCTACTTATATCTGTTCTTTGAGGTTGGTAGGACGGGTTCAGTGCAGATGTGTGTGCAGGTATTGCATCTGCAAACATTGCAAGGTGATTTTCTGTTTTATTTGTACTTTCTCGGGTAGAAATCTGCTTCTGGTGAGGGAGCTCACTAGATTTTTGGCTTACTTGTTAGCAATCAAAGGGGTTTGCTTGACAATGTCACTCAGTTCCTCATCCCTGTTAAATATTGATTGTAGGTTATTCATAATTTTGTTCAATGGTCTTAGTGATGCATGTGCTGTGGTTTCACTGTTTCTATTGGATATTTTCAGTGCCCCATCAAATTCCCCGGTCATTTGTCTGGCTGGTTGGCTCCTTTGCGGAAAGTATGGGCGGGACAGAGTGTGGCAAATTGATGGTTCCTGGTCTGCTTGTTTGGGCATATATGTTGGCCTGGCTCTAGATATTTATGGTTTTATATTACTTGAATGGAAACTTTCCTGGGCAGGTATTTTGTTCCTCTCTGTTGGTTTCCTGCAGAACTGTTTCTAAGTGACCTTTGCTTCCAACAGAAATGGTGGTGTCCAGGAAAAGTGTGCTTTTCTCAGAGTACTCCATGGTAAATTTAATGCAATGGTGGAAACCATTTAGGGGTTGATGGACTTGTTTAAGGGAATTTCTGTTGTTGTAAGAAATGCTGTTCTAGGCCTGCCATGAACAGGTTTACATATTGAGGTGTGACCACAAAAGTGATGGGTGGAAGGTTTTGAATGAATCTGTACCACTGGCATTGCTCTGGGCAACCTTCCACACCACCGTTTTTAGCCCGTCTGCGCCATTGCAAACGGGGTCCAGCCATATTCAAATCAGTCAGGTACTGACACCAATGGTAGCAGCCCAGCTCGAACTGCTAGGCCAGGTCCCCTCTGCACAGAAACACAAGCAACCCCAGACATTTTTCTGCCTTGTTGGACCTCCTCAGTGAGGTGCAGCTTGGTTCCCTATGGTGCAGCGAGCAAGGGACCCGCATCTAGGCATACCCTCTCTCACATAGTGAGACAAACTTTGACCACAAAAGTGATGGGTGGAAGGTTTTGAAGGAATCTGTACCACTGGCATTGCTCTGGGCAACCTTCCACACCACCGTTTTATAGCCCGTCTGCGCCATTGCAAAAGGGATCCAGCCATATTCAAATCAGTCAGGTACTGCCACCAATGGTAGCAGCCCAACCCGAACTGCTAGGCCAGGTCCCCTCTGCTCGGAAACACAAGCATCCCCAGACACGTCAGACACGTCTGGGGATGCTTGTGGTCTCGTGCAGAAGGGATGTGACCTTGCAGTTCGGGCTGGACTACCCCTTTAGGGCTGAGGCCAAGCCTGATTTGCATATGGTCTTTTCCCTTCTGTAATGCTTTGGCAGGCGAAGAACGATGGTCTGGAGCGTTGCCCAGAGCAATGCCAGAGGTTAAGATTCACCTTCTAAACATTCCAGCCGTCACCTCTTTTGTTTTACATATTGAAGTCTTTCTTTTTTATTTACCCCTAACCATTCCAGTATTTTTTGTAGGAAATAACTTCCGCTGAAGCAGAAATTGTTGTGTGCCAGGATGCATCTCATGAGATCGATTATGGCCCTGACTGGGGTGTCTGTATTGCTGGTTGTGTTTTGAAGGAATCTCTGGCATGCAGCTTTTACATATTATGTGGAAATTTGAAATGAATTGTGGTGACATCCAATGTGGCCAGGCGTTCATTCAGTGGTACATGTGCTGCCTTTCAAATATTCCCCATTACCTGTGTTGTGTCCTCTACCAAGCTTTTTGTGCCCATCACCAGAGGTTTTAGGATGGATTCAGCAGGGGTAAATAGTTCAACTTGCTGTCTACTAGCCAGGCATAAAACGTGACTTGCCACTTCAGTTCTCCAAAGATCCACAGCTCAGCAATGGCAACGTCAAGTGCACGTTGAGTTTTGTATTCAATATGTCCAGTTATGGTTTCCATTAACATGTTAACCCTAGAGTTATGAGATCACATAGAATGTCCAGTGGGTTGGATTGTTTGGTGTTGGGAGTTGTTCCACAACACTGCTTGGCATGGACTTAATGAGTTCTTGTACTCAATGGTAGGTTATCGGACAGTTCCTGGTTTGATGAAGTTGTCTGTAGGCCTCCCCTTAGCGTTTCTGGCCCTCCATGACCAAAACAGCGCCGCTCTTGACTGCTGGTTTTATTATAAGTTCCTTGTCTGTTTGAAAGTTTCTTATTGCTCTTCTATCTTGGGAGGTAAGGTTTTGTTTAGTTAAATGTTTGTAGAGTATGTCGGATCTGTCATTCTTTCTGAGATAGTTGATGTATTTATTTAAGTTTCATGCTATGGCCATATGGTGGTGCCCAGTTATGCTTTTTTGTGCCATCATAATTTGGTCTGCACTTTAATTGTTCTGCCTGTGGAAATTGTTCTTTGTGATGTAATCTTTGTATGTAGCCTTCCTGATAGCCAGGCATGGTTGAATTTTTGTCTACTGCCTGGCTGGGGCAACTCTACTACCAGCTTCAAGCACAAAGGCGAGAGACCCTAGTGGTAAATGGTGGTAAAACAGACCAAAAACCGGTCCCAGTATGGCAGGCTTTAGCGAGCAGAAAGAGGAAGACCCATGAAGGACACACAGCAACCGAAAATGCGAACCGGAGCACAGACAAGAGTCCCCAGTCCCACCAGTAATGTCAGACCATGCATCAAAACTTGCTACAGTGTATTTCTACACCCGATTCCTACAAGTAGCTAAATTGTCTCACTCACTGTGCAAAAATCTGGCAGAGCAGATTGCAAGAACAAAGCTTGCGCTATAGGTACATTCACTCAGTGGAGCTGGCTGTTGACAGCATACCAATCCCATTAGGAAATTTAAAACCAAGGTTTTGTTTTTGGTCCGCCAATTCGGTAGGCCCCAGAAGCTGTCAAAGACCAAGCCCCGCCCCTGCAGGAAGTTCAGTGGCCTTCCAAGTGATGAAATTGGCCTAAACTAGATCAGGCCCCTATATAGGGCAACCTCTTACTTTCCTGAACAAATTAAGCCCCTAAAATGAAATTGCCAAAAGCCTGTTATTACACTAATGGCTACCATAAAGGGATTGGGCCGAGACCTTTAACTAAATATTACCTGCCAACAGCCTATCCTCTAAAACCAATTTAGAGTGATATGATCGCTCTATGGCAAAAAGAGGATACTTAGCAAGCACCTCTGGACCTGAAGCCTTATCGGCAGCCAAAAACTATATACTCCTCTGCACTTTCAAAGAGTGAAAAAGGGATTGTGACGAATCCAGGGAATTTGTCCCCTCTCTCCAAGGGTGCACACACCCTTTTGGACTAGGGAGGTGAGCCTGCTAAGCTTAACCCCTTTGGGACAGGACAAGATGTATCCCAATGGGGGGGGGGGGTGACACCCCCTGCCACCTTGCGTCCCTTAGAGTATAGGCAATCCCTAGGTGGCTTCTTGGGAGAAAGGAGGATAACCAATCCCTAATAAACTTTATGGGAGATAACCTCTGTGATAACTGGCAATTGTAAACGCAAATTACTGGTGTGGTTTCTGAGCCATTTCTGGCTCCATTCCCAGCTATAGAAAGACTAGAGAACAGACGCAACTCCTTTTTTGTGTCAAAAATAAAGCTGCAATCTGCTTTGAGGGAAGCGTGGAGAGCCACGTGCCGAGCAGCAGAGGCTGGGAAACCTCCTCCTGGGATGTGTGGCAGGAGACCGGAAGCAAATGCCCAACGTGCAGAACCCTGGTGGGAACAAACCTGCGAAACGCGCAGTGACCCTCCCGGGAGACTAAATGGAAAGTCCCGGTCTCAGAGCTTTGAGTGGAGGATGACCCACCAGCAGGAAAGAACTGCTGTGATGAGAAACGGATGCAGAAACCCTACAAAACCACAGCAAGAAGGGAGCCAAGGCTCCAAACCATGCAGATGCCGACGAGAAAGCTGGGGAAGAGAAGCCACGTCACCCTCTGAAAACACCCGCCTGGAGGAGAACCGCTAAAACAGGAGGTATGCGGTTGCTCCAGGGAACTGGGTGGTGGGCAGAAGGGCCCCAACGCAGGATGAGAGACCGACCCGCAAGGCAGAGTGAAAATGCAGACTCCAATGTGAGGCGTTATTCATACCCCAAAGTGGGGTGAAAGAATCCAGACCCCAAGGTGGGGTGAACTACCGAAAGCACCCAAGGCCTAAGACTGAGTGGAAGTGTCAGAGAGAAATAGACTAACCAGGGACTGGGACTTCTTCCCATAGAAGGGGATAATCCTTAATAGAAACCTGGTGTCATGAATGGAACTCTGCAACAGGGCAAGGAACCCCTTGTCTTTGGAGAAAGAGACATTACGGTGGTGTCAGAAACCAGACACCATTCCTTTGTTTGGGCAACGACCCTTTGTACCTTTTTAAGAATTAGATTATTTTCTTTCGATCACGTGATGGGGATAGAAGTCAGACCACAATAGGTTTCTGAACGGTGGACTTGTGTTATTATGGAAGACATCCTGACGATCACTCCGTTTTCTTTTTTTTTAGATTAGGTCAATATATTTAGGGACCGCGTAAGTTTTGAGTTTCAAAATAAATGATGCCACCTTGTCTGTCTCCTGATGCTGACTTACCACAGTATGTAGTGGCAGGGGCCTTCACCAAAAGTCCTTCTAACCATCAAAATAAATTGGTCAGACCAAAGGGGAACAATTGTCTGCCTCAGCTTCTTTCAGTCTGTACCAAGAGTTTACTACATTTTTCTTCGCCTTCTCAATATTTTTGTTTCCAGAGAAGTAGACCTCTAACTTTTGAGTGCGTTTACTGAGCTCTTATTTCATCTTATTGATTTCTAATCTATGGGTAGAGAATTTCAGTGTTATATTTATTCGCCATTCTGTGTTTTAAAAATGCGCTTTACGGGTTCTATTCCCCCTTTTTTGTTGCTGTTTTTTTTTTTTTGTTCTTCCTCTTGTGTACATATCTCGTAGGTAAGCTTTCATTTGCCCCCAGATTGCTTGTGGATATAACGCTTCAGTGTTTGTCTTGCAGGCAGTTGGTAATTTCTTTCCATTATTTCTTCTACCTTCTCTTTTAGGAGCCAAAGGTCTAGATCCTTGTAATGAAGAACGTTCTAAGGGGTCATGGTTGGCAATGTATATTTTACCTAAAGCTGTGATTGTTTTATCATGGATTGTCTATTTATCAGAATAGAATAGGGTGTGTGTCTAGCCGAGTAGTCTGTAGAGTCGAATGTTGTGGTGTTATGCAGAGGTCATATGTCTACCAGGCCATATGTTGACCTAATGGATAACCTATTTCTCCTCCTTAATATGTTGGAAGCACATTTGAACTCCGATCTAAGTTATGTTGAAGTACTGTATTGAATTCTCCTCAAATACCCTTCGAGTGCAGTTGCCTTCAATCCAGTTTCTTTTAGATGTCTTTCTTGAACCAGGTTGAAGTTTTTCTTTGATAAATAAACATAGTGTAATTTTGTCCTACACGATCTATGTTGACACTAATCCACCTTCCTTCCTTATTGCTTCTCCTTTCAACTTCAGTGGCATAAAGGTTTTTCCAGATTAATATAGAAGCACATTTCGTGTTTCCATTATCAGCGTTGTCTTTCCAGTCCCATCCACCACCCGCACAGCTTTATTGCTTCATTATCTATTAAATATTTTTCTCAGAAAGACCATATATCTACTGATGTTTCGAGTAGGGTAAGACTTTTTCTTTTCTTTTGGTAGTGTAGTGAAGCCAATTAACATTCCACGACACTCTTTAAATACAAAGTGTTGGCTCCTGGTTGCTGTTAATCAGTCCTGTTGGATACTTAACCTAAATGCTAAATGTGCCTGTGAATAATAGCAAAACCATATTTAGACCTAGAACCATAGCACTGTGGGGGCAGAGTCACATTCCTATGATGTATGCATTATTAAAATATTAAAAATAGAATGTCACGTTGGAATGTGAACTGCTCTCAGAATTAAGGCCATTTTACATTCTCAATGACCAACAGTGGGAGTGGAGGCCTGAAATAAATAAGTTATCAGCTGGCTTTATAAAGTTATAGGGCAGCACTGGTACCCACTAACTAAATTTTGAGCCCAACCCTAACCCAAGAACGTTTGTCCAAAAGAGATCAAGTTAAGTAACTAGGTTTTGGCTACTTTGGGGGAGTTTGAAGAATTAGTCAAAATTCCCCTGTAGGAAGCACAAATGGGCTCAATGTGGTAGCTAGTTGTTAGGAAAATATATTTTTTCTTGTTGTAGTTTTTCCATCTTTTTCAATGGGATCCCCGACGGATCTGCTGGTGGTCTGATTTTTATTTATTTATAACTGCTTTTTGGGAGTGTTCTTTTCAGTGGCATAACAATTTGTGAGGCGCCCCATGAAAGCAAAAGCAATGCTCAGTTAAACTCCCCCCCCCTCCCCACCTCCCTAGCTTCGCTCGCGACCGAGCACAGGCTGTGCCACACTCCAGGCCGGCCTGCACCACCACGCTTGTAGAATGTACATGTTAGTCAAAATTGTATGCAGTACCCTGTGGGAGACTGCACCAGCTTTGTCCTCTTGGCAATAGTTAATCCAACCTTTTGTATAAGCATGTACTAAACAAGTTGGTAGAGTGACTGAGTAGCCAGGCTTTTTTCAAGAGGGGCAATGTGAGCTGTAGGGTTATAACATAGAGATTCACAGTGGCAAGTATCCAAATAAACACTTACACTTAAGGTTTCTTGATTAAACAATTACATATTAATTTAACAGTCAGTTGAATAAGCCTTCCTTAGAAGGGAGCAAAATATGTAACACAATAAAATACTTAAAAATACACACTTTCCGTTTCTTTAAATCCGTAGCTACACATTTGGGATGGCATGCATACTTCCTACACCCTGAGGTGACTTAAATAACTAGGACACTGTGAACATTTATATATTACTGGCACGTTTAGAGCAATACAGAGTTTGGTGTCAAAGAAAAGGTTTTAGGGAATAAAACAATGGTTAACAAATATTCTTAAGCAGTTGAGTACTTTTTGAACCCTCCAATGCAAAGTAAATGAACTCTTTCTTGAGGGACAGTTAAAGCACAAAGTCAGAGGTAAGAAGAGTCTTTCAGGGAGCCAGGACAGCCAATGTTAATGGAGCAAATGTCTAGGTGAGTTTAAGCACTTCGTGCAGGTAGGTAAAAAGTCTTGCACAATGTTTTAGAAGTCTTTATAGAAAATGAAATCGCTGTAGGCCACAAGCTGGGAGGCTTGCGAGGGGCAAAGCTGCAAGCAACTCTGCAAAAGCAACCAAGACAAGTCTCAACTGAGAGCTAGCAAGGCTACACTACAAGAGTTAAGTACCCTTAGTTTTACAGTACCTTAGGTCTGAAGAAACTGGTCCCAGCTGGCTTCTGTTCCTGTGTAGGTCTGCAGATACTGTTGTTCCTGGGTCTATGTCGTGGTGACAAGAGGGAGGACGTCTCGGGACTCCTGCACTACGAATTGAAGGTCGGCGGCAACCATGGGCAAACTTCAGATCAGCAGAACGTCGCAGTTTCAGCTTCTCGCGAAAAGCGCCACTGCGGTTCTCGGATATCTTATGGACTTTCCTCGCATCTGGGGTCCAGCACTCTCTTGAGGTGGCTCGGGCTTGGTCAGTCCTGCTTCGTGGGAGTCCGGAGGATCTTCCTGTTGCTCGGGTCTGACTTAAAAATGAGACACTCTGGGCGTGGCCTGGAGCGCTGACGAAGTGGTCACTCTCCTGATGGCCTCTGTGGGATACCCGCTGCCTTTTGCATTTTAATATGGTTCCAGCGTATCGTCGCATAAATGAATCGCCTGTGGCAACATATGAAGACCAGGGGCTTCCGCTGATCAATTTCCGAGAACCTACGTTCTTGGGAAGGCGGAATACAAGCTAGACTCATCCTGCGGCCCTTCTCCCACATGCTACGTATGTTCCAAGATGGCGGGTGGGACCGCGACACTCTAGGACATCTGGGGGAAAGATGGAAAGCAGGTGATACTCTGGCCTCTTTGAGCCACCCCGTGGCGCTCCACCATCAGGCCCCCCCCCCGAACTTCGCCCCACTCTGAAGAATCCGGCTTGCTACATACCGGAGAGCCATGGGACTTCCTAGCTGCGTCCTGCCGCTCCGTCTCGAAATCCCGCAACCCCGAGTTGGGGTGCTCAACCGAGAGCTCTAGAGGCGCCTCTGCAAGCAAGACACGAACAACGGGCGATCGGGAGGGCGCTCCTGTCCCAGCAAACATAACGCCAACGGACCTCAACAGATGAGCCCCCTCCACCCCCCCAGGTGTCACCAACGGCTCACCGAAAACTGCTCGCCGATCCCATCTGGGCTCTCGCTGCATCTCTAACCCCTGCTCCTCCTGGGAGGGGAGCTCAACTCTTGACGGTAAGGCGGCCCTGACTTTGCGGACCTCACCGGAGGAGGGCCGAGAAGCTCCCATGAACCCCCAAGGGGAACAATAAGATCGGGGTACTCTAGCTTCCCCCCCCCCCTCATGTGTTGGTTACCTGCGCCGCCCTCTATATCTGGCTCCCGTCTCTGGGGCTCCCCGGCCATCTCAAGGCACCATTGGCAGGGTAGTTCACCCCACCCACGCTCCTGGCTCAAGAATCCGCAACACGGGACACAGGAGCCGGGGCCTCCTTGATTTAGCTTGACTCGGCGGCCCTCAGCCCGCAGAAGAGCCCTCCAACGGCCAACCTCAGCCTCGCTGGAAGGATCTTGACGGGAGGGGAACTAAAGACACTAATTAAGGAGGATTGAGAGGAACCCTCCTTGTACTTGTCTCCATCAGCATACTACAAGTAGGCCAAAGGCTGGGGATTGAATCTGCTCGAGTCCCACTCTAGGGACCCTATTAACCCAACACACCATGGAGCCCTGCCTCAAAATCATCAAGAGGTGTTTCACCTCTTACTTTATTAAGTAATACCGGAATACTTTATTAAGTAAAGTAAGACCAGCGCACACAAACTATGGGAAGCTCTATTTGGTATCAATACTTCTCCCTGCCTCGCCGACACAGCAGCTCTCCCGCCACCCTCCCTCTTCGAATGATTTCCTGGGGCGCCCAGGCCCCTACATCAGCCTCCCCCTCCATCTGCCTCGTCATCACCCACGACTTGAAGAAGCGAGGAACCTCTCCACCAGCAACCCCATTAACTACGCCAACGAAATACCATTGCCCTAGGTTGGTAGAGCTGTAAAGCAGCGAAGCACCTCCAATCGTAACTGGAACAATAGCCTAACCGCCCCATCTTTTCCGGAAGTTGCTGCACCTCACCCTCTATGCATAAAGGACACCATGGCTAAACAACTGAAGTCCAGTAAGAACCCGGACATTGCTACAATGTTATTATCGGCTGACAAAAGTAAGAAACAGGACCCCCCCCCCCCCCTATCTATACCCCGCAGAAAGCCTCGGAAGACAAGGGGACCCCCGCAACCAGAGACGACATCCTGGCGTTCATGGCTGACATTAAATCTGAATTCAGGTCTTTTACGACCGAACTTACCACAAAATTAGAACGCACCGCCCAAAGGGTGACTGACTGAACAGGGATTGGGAGAGGTCGAAGACCATGCTCAGGACCACTCGGCCACCTTAGATGAAATTCAACGCTCGATTAGGATTCTACAAGATAAATGCGAAATCCTAGAATTCAAGGAGGAAGACCTTGAAAACTGAGCTTGATGCAATAACCTCTGAATTTGAGGAATTCCAACATCCGTCCCAGACAAGAACCTGGCGGAATGCATGGGTGACTTCTTTCAATCATTGCTTCCACAGCTAGACAAATCTCGGCTCCTCCTACACTGCACCCACAGGTTGCACCCGCACCACGGGGTAGAAACAGACTCTTTCCCCCCTCCCCCAACCCTCCCACCCCACCACCCCCACCTTCTGATGTCATAACCAGGGTGCACTTGTTCACCACAAAATAAGCTATTTCATCGATCACTCGCACTAGGGATGAATTAACCTTTCAGGGCTCTCCCCTTCAGATTTACTAAGATTTATCTCTTTTCACTCTCCAAAAAAGGTCCTACCGGCCCCTGACTCTTTTCCTACAGGACCAACAGATTCGATATAGATGGCTTTTCCCGACGGCCCTACAGTTCATCTACAAGGGCACCCTAAGGAAAATCAGCCACCCTGAGGATGCGGAGAAGATCATGCACTCAATCAGCACGAGAGCCCCTCAACCTCAGCCTCGGAAAACGCCATTGATGAAGACCCCACTTCTCCACTAAAAACAAAGCAGAACTCCTGGTCGAGGGCCAAGAAATGATCCAGCACGGAAGTGGAACATATAGGCTGAAACGTTAAAAATCCCAAATAATTTGAAGCCGGAGACATATTCCCAGCGGTTCCTTTTCCACCTATAGCCTTATCCGGCGCAACTCGCTCTTCCTCTGGGCCAAGAACATTCCTTTCACCCAATGGAGCTTCGCCACCTACAAAAAACGCTGATGAACCTTTACAGCCACTGCAGTGTCCCCCCCCCCCCCCCACCCCACAGCCCATGCCCATTTCCAAGGCACAATCCACCTATGAGTCCTTGGAATGTTCCACTAAGTTTGTTCTTGGTTCTAACCATGTTGGCTGAAAATAGTTGTTTGGCCCTGTTGGTCAGGGGTGGTGCCAGATCCACAAAATTGCCCCCCACACCTCCACCCCCCAGTTACATCTTGGCCCTCCCGTTGGAGGTCCAAGCAAAGACTTCAAGTGCAGGATGGCAAGTGGACTCTCCAAAATGTTGACTGATTCACACCCATCTCATTCCGCCATCTGAATCCTGCAGCAGCCTCACCTCCCATCCAGGAACACCACATTCTAAGATTTGTTTCCCTGAACGTCAAAGGATTAAACTCTCCCTCAAAACGCAATCAATCTTGCAAAAGCTCCAAGACGAAAATGCAGCGGTAGCCATGATTCAGGAAACGCACCTCCTGTCAGCAGACTTTGGGCATCTACGCTTGCAGCACTTTTTCTGAAGCAATTCTTTGCCTCTGGAGGCACTGAAAAAGGGGGCACAGCGATTCTTTTCAGGAAAGGACTAAACCCCCAGGAATTGTACACAAAACTTTGCCTGGACGGCCTGGACGGCCGATTCACAGCAGTGAAATGCCTACTGTTGGGACAGCTATTTTCCTTTGTCGCAGTATACGCCGAAAATACAGGTCAAGCTGCTTTCTATGAGGCGCTGAGCTCCACTCTTCTCCCCCTTTCTATAGGGCCAGATAGTAATTGGAGACGACTTCAATGGAGTCCCAGATCCCGCGAAGGATAAATCACACCTGCCCACCTCTGGAGACTTTACTTTTGTACTGGCACTTCTACACCTATTTAGATCCCTAGAGGTGGTGGACTCATGGCGGATAATTCACCCCTCAGAAAGAGACTTCTCCTTTTATTCCTATGTCCATAGGACATTCTCCAGAATAGACCTCCTCCTGGCATCCCAGCAAATGCTTGCATACGCCAACGATGTAACCATAGGCTCAAGGATCCTATCCGACCACGCCGTGGTGACCCTGGAGATTAGAGTACATGAGCCATATCCCACCGCTCAACGCAGATGCACGCTGTACGACCCAATACTCAACGAGATGCCGCTAAGAGACTCGATGGCAACGTCAATCAAGAACTTCTTTAAAGAAAACCCTAGCGAAGATACTTCACCTGCTAACACCTGGGACGCTATGAAAGCGGTAATACGTGGGGAGTTTATAGCCCAGGGAGTAGCTTTCCAACAACAACAAACCCGCCTGATCCTCGAGGTTGAACTCCAGAAAGCAGAGAAGACTCACAACGAGAAAGGTTGGTCCCCAAAGACACAACGAGCTATTCGTACAGTGCAGAAAAGGATTGAGGCCCACTACGCCGAACACACACCACACCTATTAGCGAAAGCCAGGCAGTATTACTACGCAAAGAGCAATAAAGCAAACAAACTATTGGTGGCTAAACTTGCCAAGGCGAAAAGGTGCAACACAATCACTGGACTACGGGACCCGCGGGGCAGAATACAATACACCGAACAGGTTGGCAGCAGACCACCTGGCACAGGTGATGACCACACCAGCACGAAAACTGAAGGAGCAAATAAAATATTTACAGAAAGCAGCACTCCCCCGACTGCGAGACTCAGCCCGAGACATCTTGGACGCTCCAATCTCAGGTGAGGAGGTAGAAGAAGCTATAAAGTCCCTCAAATCCCGAGTCCCTGGCCCTGATGGCTACTCCACCAGATTTTATAAGATCTTTAAGCCCCAGCTGCTCGCTCCACTAGCAAAGCTCTTTAATTCCTTCAGGGACACCGGGGTTATAACCCCCTCCATGCAAGAATCAATTACCGTCGTCCTACCTAAACCGGGAGGGGACCCAAGGAATCCTGCTTCCTACAGACCAATTGCCCTGCTGAATGTCGATGCCAAGATCCTAGCGACATGCCTATTCCATATACTGCCTGATATAATCCATCCCGATCAAACTGGGTTTATTAAGAATAGATCTACAAACGATCACATTCGTAGAGCTTTGAACCTGGTGGACTCGGCCTCCCAGGACTCCCAGGGACTAGTACTTATGGCCCTCGACGCAACTAAAGCGTTTGACAAGGTGGACTGGACCTTCATGAGACTCACCTTGGAGGCCTTCGGGTTTGGGCCAGAGTTCCGAACCATGGTCCTGGCTAACTAGAAGTCGCCCAAAACCCTCCTTAAGATCAATGGCACTCTCTTCACTCCAATCCCTCTATCATGTGGAACTAGACAAGGATGCCCGTTATCTCCACTTCTATTTGAATTAATCATAATGGAACCTTTTGCCCAAAGAATCAGGCTGAATAACCTTATCAAGGGCCCCTGAGTCGGCCCCTCGCAACATAAACTTGCCCTATACGCAGACAACGTCTAACTCACCATCTCAGAAGCCTGTTCCTCACTGACACATGCTCTAGCCGTAATAAACCGCTATGGAAGGGTAATCCGTTTCTCCATCAACTTTGACAAGTCAGCGGCCGTAGGGATAGGGATAGCCCCAGTGGAACGGGAAGCCTTGATCCCAATGTGCCCTATTCAATGGAAGACGAAGGCTATCACTCATCTGGGAATTCAGGTTCCGGCCAATCCAAGACATTTACCACGTGAATTCCCCCCCCCCCCCCTCTTTAAAGAACTGGAAATCGACCTGAAGCGCTGGGCTTCCCAAGAAATATCATTAATGGGCCGGATTACTGCCTGCTCCCCATATTCCTGTATGCATGCTCATCCCTCCCAGTCATGATCCTGACACCAGCCCTTCGCGGCCTGCAGAGGAAAATGCTACAATTTATTTGGAGCAGGAAAAAAGCCAGGATTCCCAAAGGAACGATGCTGGATAATGCAAGACTTGGCGGTCTAGGGGTCCCAGACCTACAGGGATATCGGATGGCAGCACAATTGGCGTATATCCAGGCATGGCAGACACTCACTAATCGCCCCAGGTGGGTGGAGCTGGAACAATCGCGCCTACCTCTCCCCCCCTACGCTTTCTCCCGCACATTTCACCCCCGATGCAGCGACAATGGCTGGGACTACTGTCATCCACCAAACACACTAAACGCCTGGGACAGAGCCTTGAAACAGAAGGGGATCCCAAGAGGACTCAGCCCCTCATCTCCGGTGTTCCTGAACCCGGCTTTTTCACCTGGGGTGACCCCCCTTAACTTCAAAACCTGGATTGCAGGGGGCCTAGAGACTTTGGACAGCTTTTCGAAGGGGGATTGCCTTGTACCTTCGAACAATGCAAGGAAACTTTCTGGCTTCAGGAAAAGGATAGATTCACCTACATCCAGCTACGTCATTGGTGCTCCCACCCTCAAACCCCTCAAACCCACCAAAAGCAGCAACTCGCCCCCCTATGGCCCTAGAGCTGACCCTTAAAGATCTCCTGACCCGAGGCAAGATCTCTACCTTATACAAACGCCTCCAGAAAGACTTTCTTACCTTAAAACTCGATCCATGGCCCAATGGGAGGCAGACCTAGGCCACCCTATGGAGGACCAATCTTGGGTGGACAGTTGGATCTGCGCCCACTCATCATACGCCTGCATCACCAACAGAGAATGCGCCTACAAAATCTTGCTGCACTGGTCCTACCCCCACCTCCCCCTGAGGTTCCACCATATGAACCATACACTTGACCTGGCTTGCTGGAGACGATGTGGTCAGCTAGGGTCCATTTTTCACATGTGGTGGACCTGCCCAAAGGTCCAAAGTTTGAGGTCACCCAGACAACGCTGTTCTCCTGGGTGCCCCTGTCCCAGGGATATATCCACAGTCCGGAGCCAAAGCTAAGTTACTGTCTCAATGCCTCCTGGCAGGAAGAATAGTGGTCACCCGTTCATGGAAATCTGTGGATGGTCCTCTCCTGTCCCTTTTGGTGGGTGAAAATATGGGCTGTATTCATCGTGGAGAAGGTGACTGCAGCCAGGGCGGGGTCTCCTCCACTGCTTTCGAAATGTTTGGGGCCCAATACTTGACTACAACCGGGACTTCCCAGACCTGACCTATAAACCCCAACTGGCCCGAGGGTCCTGGACGATGGGGGTACACCCCAGGAGCAGGGGTGAAAAACCTGGATACCCGACGCCCAGCCAAGTCCGACAATTGCAAGGGAGAAGGGGAGGGGGGGGGGAATAAGATTTTAACATGATGTATAACATTCTTTAACAAAAACATGTATTGCTACCACCCTGCCATGTTTAAAAAAATAAACATATTTAAAATAAAATATTTGAAAAACGAGACACTCGATTCTGGTGTCCTCTCCCTGGCAATCGGTTCCTGCAGCAGCAATGGAAGTACAGCCAGCTCAGAGGGGATGTCCAGACGAGTTCGCTTTGGGGTTGATTGGTCCCACCAACCCAAGGGGAGAAGTTGGCCCTTGCAGGGCTTCTCTAGTTGAATTTGGATCTTCAGCAATGCAGCAGGGCTTCACCGGGCAAACCAACAGTCCAGGAGTTGCAGCAAGCGTCTGTTCCAAGTTCATATTTGGATTCGTTCGTCCAGTGGTCGACTCTGCCTTCCAGCCAAAAGCCTTGCGTTTTATGCAGGTTTCTCCCATTCATTCGCAGCCTATCTGTCACTCACACAGTAGGGTGGCTGCCCTCAAAGGCTAGCTAGCTAGCCAGCCAGCCAATCACCTATTGGGTGCATTCCTGTAACCAAGGGGATTAAGCACAGGGAGTTTCGGGTACCTCCTTCACTTCCTGCCCTACCAGACGCAGTGGAGCCAGAGGCGGGCTTCACCAGTGAATCCCGCCAAAGTCAAAACAGACAAAGGGAGTAAACAAATGGGCACCCATGGGTGCTTTACTGCAGCTGCAATTGCAGCCCACGGTAGAAACACTCAATGGTAGAAAAAAGTAAACCACAGCCACCCGCCATTAACTGTAGAAAGGGTAACATAAAAATGTTACATGAGAAACTAGACAAAGGGGACACTAAGTAACCTGCCCCCTGCCCGCATGCACCCTATTGTAAGATAGTGTGTGCTGGGTCTAGAAAGTTACAAAATGTAAGTAGTCAATTTCACTTCACTGCTCTTGGAAATAGTAGTTTAACCAAGAGAAGGTATTTAAACCTTGGCGAAATCTGGAAGACGTCCCTGTGTCACCGCACTGAAGGTGCTGTGTGACACAATGTAAAAAGATGATGCCTATGAAGTTTGTCAGACTCCAAAACCAAATGAAACGCAGTGTTCAAATCAAACCCAAACACCTGGATGAGAGAGAAAAAGGGCTCACTCACTCCGAGGTTAAACATTAAAAAGTCCCAAAGTCCAGCAAAAAGAGCTGTGGGTCTCTAAGGAGGGAGGAATTGGACACTAAAATGAAAATTCTCCCTAACAGTGCATGATCATGAAGCTGCAGGGGTGCACCACTCATTGCACTAGGGGAAAGATGCAAGTATGTGTTTTAATCAGACCTTAAATATTTCACATAGTGTAGAAACAGGAGGTCTCTGCCTGGCTCCTGGCACCCAGATGTACCAGCCAACTCTGTGCATGGTCAGTAATATTACGTACAGTAAGGATACCATAAGAAAATATGTTCATGCTTGTCTGGGACCAAGCCTGATTTGAATATGGTCTTTGCCCATTCTGTAATGGCTTGGCAGGTAAAGAATGATGGTCTGGAGTGTTGCCTAGAGCGATGCCAAAGGTTAAGATGAATTCTAAACCTTCCAACCTTTACCTCTTTTGTTTATGCCAGTATGCCTATGTACAAGTGTTCTCTTGCTGGCTTTGCCCTTAATAGCAGTAGGATCCCCTGCCACAGGAAGACCTGTTATCGCTGGCTGCACAAATGCTTGCCCAACTCCCACACCACCATGTGCGAATATTAATCGTGTTGACTTTGCCCTTACCACAAAACGTGCAATGCCACAGGAAGGAAACTGTTTTGCTTACTGCACAAGTGCCCCGTCTATCCCCATGTAAGAACATACATATTGGTCATGCATCCTATGCAGTGGTCGAATTTAACCTTTCATGAGCAGAAGCCAAATCTAGCTCTTGGGTATCACCTAGTGGGCAGGAGCTACACCTAGAGAATCCGGACTTGATATATACTGTGGCGCAAATCTAACATTTACATGAGATACAAACTTTAACTTTTTGTCCACTTTGGAAAACGAACTACTTTTTGTTTGGCTTCCTGATGTCTCTTCTTTTTTGATGTATGCATTCGCAGATTCAGAAAGTTAATGCCACATGGTATATTAGTATGGCACCAATTTGCCTTAGGAGGCAAACATAGCTCCTGGTAGCTGTTGGTGTCAAGCTAACCCGGATCTCCTGTGCTCGGAGCAGGAGTTAAATAGCACCCAGCAATTTCAAACTGTTACGTTGAGTACAAAATGCAATGCCACAGAGAGAAAATGTCCAGTCTGCCTGCACCATTGTGTTATAAACCCCCACCCAAACCTTTCTGCAGGTAGTAAAATCGATCCTGTTGTCTTTGCCCAAAAATGGCAGTAATAAATGTAAGAAAATGTCCCTCCTCCAAATCCCATTAATACCCATTAACCCACCAGCCACTCACCCAGTGGCGACTGGTGAATATTTTAATTGGAGGGGGCATACAAATTTCCTTCAAGTATGTCAGAGTGACCAAGCGTAGTGAGGGAGCCAGGACCAACCCCCTACCAAGCAAATCTTTTGAATAATGGTTTTAAGCAATAAATATTGTGCAAAATGCCGGACAGTTTGCATTTGGATTTGTAGGGCAACTCCAATCCAAAATTCCAAAAGATGCAAGTCAACAGTGCACAAGAGCATTTCCCAGTGCATTTTTATGATGCCTTTGCACACAATATGTGGCGGTATAAAAACATGTTTATGCTGGCTACACCAACATATACCATTATTCCCATATACAAACATAATCATGTTAGCTTTGCGCATAATGCCAGTAATCCAACTATTCAAAAAAATGTCCAGGCTGACTCTGCCAGGTCGTAGCCCCACGTAAATACATACTACTGTTAACTTTGCT
Source organism: Ambystoma mexicanum (assembly GCF_040938575.1). Taxonomy (NCBI): domain Eukaryota; kingdom Metazoa; phylum Chordata; class Amphibia; order Caudata; family Ambystomatidae; genus Ambystoma; species Ambystoma mexicanum. The sequence goes on along the minus strand of NC_090929.1, from coordinate 972,657,283 downwards.
GTTAAAAATGCCATGCCACGATAAGCAAAATGTAGGCCAGTCTAAATACTTAATAACACTTATGTTTGCTTGCTCATTGATGTCCAGCAAATGTTATGCCACAGTAAGAAATGGGTAACCTGTCTGCACTTAAGTACCAGACTAGTCACGCAGCAACATTTCTGAGGCTTGTGGATCTGCTTAGAATCACAAGCTTTGCATAGGCCGACGTGTAGTGGTTGGTGCCGAGCATTACATAATTTTGTTTTTGATTTCGAAAAGCAACATCGACTGGGTGTCTGTAATACTATCCCTACCATGATGTGTACTGTAACCATGATCCTTCACGCGCCGAGGTCCTCTGTTTTCTATTTTTCCCGCCATCGGGTTGGTTGCACTTCGCAGAGTTTGCTGTACTATTGCATATGCTTGTGTTTCAATTGTTAATTTAATTACATTTCTTGTAAAATCTTTCACTGTCATTCATTTATTTTATATCTGGCACTCAAACTGCAGCCGCTGTGCAACAGCAGTGGACATCAGCGTTTAATGGCATACAGCTACAGGTTTCTGCCTACACACTATGGTATGTGAGTGACGACACTTGCACGCCTTAGTTTAGGCTAGTCGACACATTGCACTTTTAATAATTATCTCGCTGGCCACCAGCTTTTGTCATGGAAAATGCACCTTTCAAATTCTGTCCCATGGTTAACAAAAGAATTCCATGGAAGGCCACGCACACGCACAAGGTGTGCAATTGACTCCCTATAGACCACCAGGAAGACGGATGCTGGTGGTTTATGCTCGTCAAGTCAAAAAAGATTGGCAATAAAAATACTGCGCAGCCTTTGTAATGCAAGCTGAGGCATCGTCTGAATACTCTGCCGGTGCAGAGGAATCCAAGCCGAAACAGGACCGCATCAACATCTCTTTGGATGTCAAAGATATTTCTGATTGGGAAATGGAAGGTTTCCGGGTGCTGGTCCCCAGCTCCGAACAGATGCCTTGCGGTGCTATGGAGGTTCGTCCTGGCAACAAGGCTACACTCAGTAAAGGCATACATGGACATGTTTTGGTGCATCTTGTAGGGCCGCTGAGCAAATCCAACCACTTTACCTCCAAATTCACTTTCGAGACATCTGTCAAAAATGGCAATCTGCAGCGGAGAACGTTCCCTCAGCTCCTATGGGGTTGGCGTAGCAAAGACATCTTCGAGTTTAACGCACTCGACAAATGTTCCAAAGACTAAGTCTATGCCAACCGTCTACACCTGTAAGGATGTTCGAGATGCATATAAAACCAAATCCAAGGCGCCAAAATTATCAATTTTGACGCATGTTGAAAAGATGAAATTAACACGCAGTACTTTTACTATCACTGATACAAAAGGAAAAGGGATGCTCATTCGCAGGTGCAGGAGGGCCTAGAAGAAGAGGGTCTCTTTCCACCATTGGACTCATCTACAGGTGGGTCAGGGGGATGGACCAGGGACCGATTTAGTTCACTATGGAAAAAGTTGCCTCCTTTATGACATTTTACACCCATTGAAACCATTGAATTCTCCTGGGAAGAAGAGACTTCTGCAAAAGATTAAGGACTGAACCCCACGGGCCATATGAGTAACCAGTGGAAATCGAGAGATTTAGTGATGCAGACAACAATGATTTTGCAGAGGACAATACAGGTACGGATCTAGAGGACCTTCCTGTTCCCTCACCGGATATCGATTCCAGCTTCGTCATCGACAATGGATGACAATCTCCAATATAATAATTTACTTAAAAAAGCAGCACATTGTAACTCCAAAACAGGGGTTGGATGAGGACACAGATTTTGTGGATGATATTGTTAACAAAAGTTGGCCAGTACACATCGCTTCAGACTTATAGACTCATCTTTAGCTTCACCAATGTTAACGAAGCATGTTAATCCATGGATCTGTAAGGTTTAAGCCAGCCCTTACAGATCCCCTGTTCATCAGGGGCTCATTTAAAGGCAGATTCCCTAGTTGTAACTACAAAGCGTGAAGGGGCAGAAACACCATTGGTGACGTCTGAGGCACCTCCTGTAAAGGAAAGCAAAAACGTATTTGCTTTCGGCAAGAAAGTAGCTACTTCAGCTAACAAATGCGGATAGCCAACAATGCAGCTCTTTTGGCTAGTTTTAATAAAGTCCAGTTGGACAACATGGAGGAGCTTGTTAATAAAGCCCCAGAGCCCCTTAAATCAGAAATGCTGAAGACATTAACAGGGGGTAAGCAAATTGCTAATGCAGTTGTCATGCCATAGACGCAGCAGAATCAATGGGTAGGTTGTTTGCAGAGGGAACCCTAATCAATGCAGGTTTCAGGGTAGAATCACATGCAACTTTAATATGCCCTTAGAAAACGTCTCGTTTGGGAAAGCAGTTGATAACACACTGGAAGTTGCTAAAGATTACGAAACGGACATTAAAACAAATTTCAAATGATCCTTTTCAAAGGGGATCGCAGTCCAACTGCTCTATTTTTTTTGTTGCTGAATCTACTGAAGACCACTGGCACAGGTACATCGACATGGTTCAGCACCCAAGGACTAGGGCGAGCACTCTGCCCTCTTTCCCTAGACCATTTCACAGGGGACGAGCCAGAGGAAGGGGGTTCGGCAACATCCTCAAAACAATGACTAACTTTTAGGTCCCCTCCACTACCCCCCAGTAGGGGGGGTTGCATAACAAAATTCACCCACATTTGGGAAGGGATCACATCAGACAAGTGGGTGTTGGAACTACATGCAATACCTGTATTTTACTGTATCCAAGAACAGCCGTAGTATCATATGCTTAGACACAGGAAAATTCCATTAGAACAACAAAGGATCCTGCAAGAGGAATTAGAAACGCTACTTCAAAAGGGAGCTATAGAACTATACGGGTGGGCCCATAATCCCCTTAACCCAAAGTGGGCCCACCACCTGAGGAACAAGTGCACATTTTGTACGATAAGCAAGTTTAATGTACAATCGTCCAGGGAAGAGCTAGATGACGCTGTGGATTCATACTAACCCAAGTCTCCCTGAACCACATAAGTTGACACATTATATACAATTTTTCAACAGTTAAAACACTGCCATATATTTTATTACATTCCGCCGCCCACATATGATTGGACAAAACTCCGATCTATCTCCAATGACTATATTCTCATTGGTAGCAGTTATCTTAATTAGATCGATCTTTTTGCGACGGCGACGAATTTCAAATGCCAGAAATTTTCCAGCAGTTTACATTAGCCGAGGAGCATGAGGGATGCGTTTTCCTTCCCGTGGGAAGGCCCCTTCCTGTACGCATTCCCCCCCCCCGTTGCCTCTCCTGCTGCGAGTCATCAATCAACTCAAACAGTGCTGATGCAGGATGATCCTTGTCGCCCCGGTGTGGCCGAGGCAGATTTGGTACCCGGACCTTCTCAGCATGTCAACGTCGCCTCCAGTCAAGCTGCCAGTGGTCGCAGATCTGCTCACCAGAGAAGGAGGGCAATCCTGCATCACGACCCAGGATCGCTGAACCTGAATGCTTGGCTCCTGCAGCCTTATGGTTCAGAGGGTACAAGTTGCCGGCGGACTGTAGGGAGGTTCTTGCCATGGCCAGGGTGTCATCAACTTAAGTGCTACGGGCACAAGTGGAAGCGTTTCGCTACGTGTTGTCAGTCGCACAAGATCAACCCTCTTGAAGGTCATGGCCCCGCAGATTCTTCTGTACTTGTTGTCCTTGGCCAAGGCGGGGCTGACTCACGTCTCTATCAAGGTGCATCTGGCGGCTATCTCCTGCTACACCAGGTCTCGGGGACGGTCTTCTGTTTGGACCCACCATTTCATCAAGGAGTTCCTCAAAGAACTGTTTCGATTGTTCCCGTCGGTGACTGTGCCCGCCATGGTGTGGGAACTCAACGTGGTACTGACGAGGGTCATTGGGGGGGGAGGGGGCTTCGAGCCTATGCATCGGCCCCTCTCAAGATCCTCTCATGGAAAACAGCTTTCCGCGTGGCCATCACCTCTGCCAGGAGGGTGGGTGAGATCCAGGACCTATCCTGCAAACCGCCTTATCTGACTTTTCATGACACAAGGGTGCTGCTGCGGACGTACCCCTCCTTCATGCCAAAGGTTCCGTCGAAATTCCTTCTCAACAAGCCTTTGGTGTTTCCTGTGTTCTTTCCGAAACCTTTGTCACCGGCTGAAAGGACTTTCCACTTGCTGGATGTGGCGCGTGCTCTGAAGTTCTATGTGGCACGCACAAAGAGTTTCCGGAAGACATCTCAGCTATTCGTGAACTTTGGTCCTTTGAAATCATGTGAAGGCTTTGTCCAAGGCTTCCTTCTCCAGGTGGCTCTCCAGCTGTATCACACACTGTCATCGGTTGGCAAACCTACCGCTGCCCGGCCGTCCGAGAGCCCATTCCACCAGAGCGATCGCTGCAACAACGGCGTTCCTGTCTGGTGTGCTGCTGCTGGACATATGCAGGGCTGCTACGTGGAGGTCCACACACACCTTCATGAGATTCCTCTGCGTAGACAGGGATTCCAGGGATGAGTCCAGGGTCGGTCGGTCAGTCAGTGCTACGCAACCTGTTCCCTTGAAGGTTAGCCTGTTCCCTTCTGTTGAGCCTTGCCACCTCCTGTAGTTTTGTAATGTTGTACTGCTATGTATACTTTATTCATGAGCATGTGAATCCATGCCAGGCCCACGCTGGAGAACAATAGTTACAGGTAAGTAACTTGTTCCTTCCTTTACAGTGGGTTCATCAGGACAGGCCCCTTTCTCACATACCCATTATAAAAACTCCTCATTGTCTTTTTCTGGGCAATTCATAGCACATTATGGGCCTCATCATGAGTTTGGCGGTAACCCTTAAATCCGGCGGTCGCGCTATTACTGCCGGATTTAGGAGTCCGCCAAATCAGGGCTTTGGCGGATTTCTCCACAGCTCTGAGCTGGGGGGAAATCCGCCGAAAATTTGCGCTATTACCGCCGGCGGGAAATCCGCCGGCGGTAAGAGCCCGAAAATTCCCTGTTGAGCTCAATGGGGAATGGGGCATTCCCGAATGGGCTCAGTGGGGAATGGGGAATTCCATTACCGCCAAACCCGTGATCCGGCGCTAATAGCGCCGGGGGGTTTGGCGGTAGGGCTAATACCGCCAGCGGTAATACTGCTGGCATTACCGCTCAAATCGTGACGAGGCCCTATCTCTGAATCATATTTATATTTCATGTTGTGGTTTCAGTATTTTATCTTTATACGTGCGTACAATCTAATATGTATCAACATTAACCAAAACGTTAACACTAATGTATCATATCCCATTCACAATTAACTACACTGGATACATGTGAAATTGTAATATTGCACCCGCCGCACCCCCAGTCACAAATATGGTGCACGCAACATGAACCCCTCTTGATCGTGGGGACATTTCCTTACCACCCCAACAGAACTCATCCCACCGTCGGAAGTAAACTAGGGTTTTTATTTTGTGTACTTCCTTGATCCAAAGAAAAACAAAATACCCATTGCTAGACCTGAGACCAGCAAACCGTTGTGTCAAACCACAAAGTTCAGAATGACAACACTACAAGAATTAATCCTATTGTTAAAAAAAAATTAAAAAAAAAAAAGGAGACTTTATGGCAACACTCGACATGAAAGATGCATACTTGCGTATTTCAATGCTGCTAGCGCATCAAAAATATCTAAAGTTAAAGGTGGGTCATACACATTACCAATTCAAGGTGCTTCCCTTCAGGATCACCTCCTCCCTATGTGTTTTTACAAAGGGTACTGGCAGTGGTAGCAAAACAAATAGGCTGATACAGTATTCCAGTGTACTATTATCTGGACGACGGACTAATGACAGGCAAAACTCATTAAGTATGCCGGCTAAATACGCAGAAAGCAATAAATCAACTGGGTTTTTCAATCGACGAAAAGAAATTAATCCTAGTTCCCAGCCAACAAAATTTTTTCCTAGGGGCTGTAATTCATACCAAGGACACATTAGCCTTGCACTCCAAGGAGAGGGTTCAAAAAACAACAAATCCCTTATTATACAGCTGGTCAGCAGAAAACAGCAAGGCATGATGGCATCATGCATCTCCATCATGCCAAACGCAAGGTTGCATATTCCTCCCTCTATAGGACTGGTTATTGAAGCAATAGTGGAAGTTTCACAAAAAGTGGTTATGGCACTACAGTGGTGGAAAAAAGAGAACATGTTGCGGGGAGACCCATTTGTCAACTGCCAGCACACCTTACAATTGCAACAGACTTGTCACTTTCAGGGTGGTGAGTCCATTGTCTCCACCAGACAGCACAAGGCAGGTGGTCATGCACACTCTCCAAGACGCGCATCAAAGTTCTGGAATTGCAAGCAGTTTACAAATCTTAACAAGCATTCCAACATCAATTAGTGAGAAAGAGCGTGCTGATTATAACAGACAGCACAATTGCCATGTTTTACATTAACAAACAGGGTGCCACTCATTCCCAAAGTCTATCCACACTGGCGCAAACAATATGAAAATGCAGCCTCAAGAGAGGTTTATCTCCAATCGCAACATGTTCCAGGGGAACACAACTGCCTAGAAGGCACACGAAGTAGAAACTCAAATCAACGCTCCGATCACAAGTGAGAGTTGCACTCGAACCTTACATGTTGGGGGCATCCAGACTTGGAACTGTTTGCCACAAAAAAAAATGCAAAAAGCTTAAATTACCTGTCTAGGTTCCTGCAGAGGATTCCTAGAGGAATGTGCTGTGGGTCAGTTGTTTATGGATATTTGCATATTTGCTTTTCCTCCAACCCCACTCTTTAATAGAGTAATCCACAGGTTGCACCAGGAACGATTAACAATGATTCTAATATTTCCAATGTGGGCATGTCAGACGTGGTTCTCCCACCTCCTCAAGATGTCCGTTTGTCCGCCAATGAAACTAACATTTGCGTACAGCATGCTTTTTACAGAACTGGGGACAAACCCTAAAGCCCCATTCTTAAACAACCAATTGGCAGCATGGCTCTTGTGGTCCTAGAGTTTGGACACCTTAATTTGCCTGACAAATACCTGTAGATATTAAGAGGCCCATAACCCAAACGCATGTCACTGCTACTTTAACAAATGGAAAAGGTTTGTGATGTGGTATAGAAGGTCAAACCTCAACCCTTTTTGAATGTACACCATCCATAATAGTGCACTACCTATTATACTTGCTGCACTCTGGTTTAGTCTTTAACTCATTAAAAGTCCATCTAGCTGTACTTTCAGCATGTACAACATCCCAAAGCAAGTTATCATGGTGGAAGGTTCCAGTCATTAAATCCTTGATGAAAGGTGTAAAACTACTTTATCCTCCAATCGCAAACCCACCTCCAGGTTGGGATTTGAAAGTTGTTAAACTCATGTGTTCAACCTTTGAGCCGATGCACAAAGCAATCCTCAAAGATCTCACAGCTTTATCTATGTCAGAATCTTTTGTCACAATTCATAAAAACAAGGTTTTCTTAAGAACACAGCCACGCTTCTCACCAAAGTACATTTCGAAGTTCCATGTTAACTAGTCCATTGAATTGCATGCTCCCTTTCAAAATGGAAGTATGGGTGCTGTGTGTCGCTATACAAAAAGCAGATGCCTTTGGAGTTTGTCAGTGAAAACATAAAATCCTGGTCAGGGAAAAACACATGAGGGAGTGGGAAAAAGGTCCCACCCGGCGCTCAGAAGTCAAAATGTAGAAGTCCTAAGTGCAGCCAAAGAGCTGGGCGTCTCTAAGGTGGGAGGAAATTAGCACAGAAATGAAAATTCTCCCGAACACTGCATAACTGACAGGGTCTACTACCCTTAAATTACTGTAAAGTAATCTGAAAGCAGCTTATGGTTTACCTCCCCTTGAATAGGCGTGCCCTATACTGAATGTCTATGATAAGGTTTGACTTACCTAGAATACTATTCATTTTCTAAATAAGGTCTATGCTTTGGTCCGTGTACTTTAAAGCATAATGTTGTGTCTTTTATAATGTGTTTATATGATCTGTAATAGTACTTATATCTAGATTTATCTGGGCCTACTTGTATTTAAAAAAACATTTTCTACAATATATGCTGTGATATGACATTTATAAAGTGCTCATACACAGTTGTGTTTCAATGCGCGACGAGGCAAGGGAGGGGCAACAGAGTGAAGACAGACAACGATCTTGCTAGGCCAGGTGTCATTCCGATCACGCAAGTGCAACGGAAGGGGGAAAAGAAAAGTGCAGGGGTTAGAGGGGGGGTGCAGTACATGGGGATAATAAAATAATAACATACAATAAATAAAGAACGGCCAGCTGGGGGCAAGGGCAGTGTGAGTGCAGACATAAGTGTTTAGTGTTTATTTGGACCATATGTGTATTAAAATGTCTTTGTACTGATTCTACAGCCCTCTTTCCCTCCTAAAGATAAACCTTTATGCGCTGTCTATGCTACCATATACTCATGTGGTACAGACTTATACTGAGAGTGGAGGCTTGTACTGTCTCAGTTTAATGGATTTACTAAGCCCTTAGTTGGACTTCAGAAAAACTGTCCTAGCAGGTACATTTGTCTAGCACCAGTGGGCCCATAAGTCAAAAGTATCTCCTGGTAGCAAGCGAACCAGCCTCATATAGGCTACAGCATTCGCTAAATATCTTGGGGCTCCTGGCAATTTGGAACTCTGCTGCTGCATACTATTTTATCAGCTGTATACCTAAAAGAATCAGCATGTTCACAAGTGTTTGATAATCTAGCAGAGCGATCATTAAAACGCACAACCCGACACACACACCCATTCCACCATTGACTTTAAGAAGTCCTTTGGTTAGATGCCAGGTAAAACTTAAGTTATGCAATCTGACAGATGATTTGTTTCCTGTCCCTGACTACACAGTATATTGAAAGGCGAATTGCCGATTGCATAAAACCGGGTTATGAAAAAATTCTCTTTCCACATATAGAACCCATTTTTCCAAAGATAACTGCTCCTCCTCTTGGTAGCATTATTATTTATGGTGCATCTTGCTGATCTACAAACATTTATAGTAAGCGATCTTGTGTGGATTCTGTTGCTACAACAAATACAACAGGCAGGCTGCCCTGTGAAATCTAGTCTAACACTTTGGTCTTCTCCACCAACCTCGGCATGGAGTGTTTGCACTAATAGATTTCCCATACCAACAGTTCTAGCTCAACCATTGTGAATAGCCTACATGAGGAAAATACCAATGACTGAGAAGCTGCCTTTACAAGTACGTTGACTCTTTTAATTTATTTTGCTGAGAGACGATAGGCATGTCTTTTTTACAAAATGATTTCTCCCATTTATTTTTTGTTCTTGTTCATAGAATGCAGCAAAATAACTTTCTGTACTTTTTTTTAATTTTTTTATGGAACTATTTTAATGCATATGTCCTAATGTATGATTCATAGGAAGCCAGGAGGGCGATAAAGCCTTGTTTTGTCTCCTTCTGGAAAACAAGGATGACCTTCTACAGACCATTACAGAGCTAAGTCCTATTCTAGAATGCTTAGATACAGCAGATAATGGGTTCTTCATCAGCCAGGAGAAGAAGGTAAACAATAATTTGAATACATGTTTTGTGATGAGTCTGCACATTTACTATTAATCTCTTGGTGTTTTTGGTTGACCCATGCTTTTCTTGTATTCAACTCGCTACAAGTTTTCAGTTTGCATGTTTGTTTTCAATATTGTCAATTTACTTGCATTGTAGCATGTATTGTACTTGTCTGAAAAAGACTGATGGCTGTTTGTGCAGACCGCTTTACTGCATGACTGCAAGTTACATGCCAATCACTTTGGTGCTTTAGCAAGTATATATTTATATATACCTCCTATATGAATTGAAAGGGTGGCTTTGTGCCCTGCTGACCACCAGCCATACCCAGATGAAATTCTTAAAAATTCCCTTGCAGTGAACCAGTTGATACTTTGTACTTGCATGATTAGAACACTTCTACCCGTGAGCAGGCCTCCAGATAAGTGTCATACCAGGCCTTGTAGTGTTTTAAAATCTTGCAAATACCACACCTTTTATCTTTCTATGTGTACCATTTACGCACCAGTTGATAGCAGAGGGCACAGCAAAGGGCTGGTGACTTGACAGAAACCATAAAACCTGATTTGATTCTTATCTGCCAGGGCGAAACTGCAGGCCATGATAGAGCAGTTCAAACATGTTGCTGTGTGCTCTGAGCCTGTCGACGTACACAGTGAGATGAGAAATTGTTTCTTTCTGTTCATCTGCTGCTGTGTTGTCTATAGAGGGGAATTTTGCATGCATGTTTATTTTCTGAACATTTTAGGATTTTTGCAGTAATGAGAATTTAGTAAGTTACATTTTGCGAGTATCCTTTTAACAAGCAGAAGATGCTCTTTAAGTGAATGCATGCTTGCATTGCACAAAAGTATTTTTCGGAGTTCCTGTATTGTGTGCATGTTTCCTACCCCTTTGCATCAGTGCGTTTTGTTCAACACATTCATTTGTAGAACTATTTCCACAAATTTAATACTTTTATTTGAAGCCAGACATCTTTGCTATACAACGTTTTTTTTGTTATGTGTTCTATTCATTTTTAAATTAAATAATGCTCTGGTTGCTTGTCGCATAATATTTGCACGCTTGCTGGGGAAATATATTTTTCTCTAAATATTTAATTTTGTTAGTGTCTAAAATCCTCCCCACCTTTAAAACCTTATCTGGGGCATGGATTATCTGGAAATGTCTTGTTTAAACGTCCATTAAACCTTAACATGGAGTTAATGTGGTACATGGTACTTTAAATGGTCTGCTGCAGAATGGCCCTTTCTTAATGGTGAGTCATTGTCATTACACCAGTGACGGGGGTCACAGCCTCTTTCATATCTTCAAGACTACACTTGAAACATTCAAAACCGGACTCTCACACCAGTGCAACAGCCATTACAAGCTTAAAAAAGAAATCCTAGATTTCAAAATGGTGGCTGGTGGAGGACGTGCGTGTCTCTCTCCCCTCACCGGGCCGCAATATCAGCAAACAAGGCAGCGTGGCTAAGGGAGGCAGATTACTCGTGCCATTTGAGTGTCTGCAGAATTTGGAGGGGAGCAATGGAGCACATGAGGCAAATTCAATGTGATCTCTGCAGCCCTGGGGAAGTGAAGGACGTGCAAGCCCCAAGGCGAAGGAGCAGCGCATGGCCTCCTTTTAAACCCAGTTTGAGACTCTAAAAAAGGAAATGAAGCAGTCGGCATAAGAGCTAAAGATGGATATGAACAAGGTAGAAGCGAGGACATTGGAAAAGGTTGTTCAAAATTTGGAGGAGGATACGCAGAAGAGTGATGAAGCTTTGGAACATCTGTCTCGTCTGTCAGATAACTTGGCGATTCAGTTTGAGGATCTTGAAAACCGCTTACAGAGATCGAATATCTGGATAAAGAATCTTTCTGAGTCAGTGGAGGATATGGACTTGAAGGGATCAATCCAACAACTGTTTGTAGATTTATTGGCAGATAGCTCCGAAGACACGGTGCCGTTGGATTGCTTATATCGAGTAGGCCCACGGAGAGCTGTGGAGCCAGGCTCACGACCAAGGAATGTCCTGGTGGCAATAACATCGTACTGTAAGAAATGGCAGATTCTACAGAAGGCGAGGACAGCTGGCCAAGTGCGAATTAATGGCAAAGCAGTACAATTACATCAAGATATTGCTCAATCCACACTTCTAAAGCGGAGATAAATGGGCCTGGTGGTAAAATCCATGGCGTAAAAGCAAGTCTGGTATAAATGGACACATCCCTTTTTGGTTTACACTTTTCCTGGGAAGGACGCCAACATAGAATTACGACCTGGGAGGAAGGTGAACTGATCTTGAACCTGCAAGGGGAAAATGCAGATAGTCGAGGTGAACAATGGAGAGGAGATGGGGGCTACAAGAAGTCGTGTGAATGGAAAACCGTATTGATGAAAGGCAAAGGGGCACACAAGACATTAAAGAAACATCGGATCCAGATCAAAATACACTTTGGTGAGGTGAACAAGAGTAGAAGGGGAAAGAGGACAGAAGATGAACCCCTGTGAAGGGGTAAGACTTATACACATTGTCATGATTGCCGCCCAGGGGGATTGGAGAGCTTGGAATTCAAAGTGGTGTTTAGTATTCAGCACAATGTTATCCCTGGGATTGTATGAAGGCCAGGCGCAGCAGGCATTTCGTCTGAGTGGAACTAGGATCCTGGGCCCTCCTCAAGGGGCGGTGGGTAGTTCAAAGTTGGGGGTTATTGTTGTTAGTGGGGGACTGGGTGGAGGGGAGGGGGTTGCCAGAAGGGGAGAATCGATGGCATTGGATTAAGGACAAGGGGGGCAAAGGGTGGATGGCGACTAAGATGCAGGCCCTCAAAGTGTTAACGTACAATGTAAGGGGGAATTAATACCCCTGTTAAGAGGAAAAAATGGAAAGTTTTGCAGCTGCAAAATATGGATATTCTTATCTGCCAAGAAACTGATAAATGGAAACTGCAAATACGAGGGTATTCCCAACTTTATCAAGCTATTGCAGGGGAAAAGAAGGCAGGGGTGTTGGTAGCAATGCACAATAGGTTTTGGGCACAGGTGTAAGAGTCCGTCGGACAAAGAAGGGTGGTATCTTTTATTGAATATTATCCTTGGAGGCCAAAAGGTTACTTTGGCCTCGGTGTACGCTCCAAATACGGGACTAGATGGGTTCTTGAGGGGGGTGTTGTCGAGGGTTGAAGATTTCACTAAGCGGGAAATTATTTTTGCAGGATCTCATTATAGCCTCGGAGCCACTGCAGGATAGGAGTAAAAACTATTCTGGGAGCGCAGGCCCCATCCAAGGCAATTAGACGGAAAATGACAACGTTGCCCCTACATGATATTTGGAGAGCAGTAAAAGGGCAAGTGCAGGGATTCACATATTACTCTTGGGTACATTCCTCCCTGTCTAGGCTTGATTATATTTGGGCCTGCACAGGACTAGTGGCGAAGGTGAAAGATGTAGAATTGGGATCAATATCGTTGCCTGATCACGCCCCAATAGTGATGACAATCTGGGAAATAAAGGGGGAGGACTATGGAAGTGGAGGTTTCCCACATAACTATTGTCTGATCCGGTCCAAGCCAAGTTAATTAGTGATATGATGGCGCAGTATTTTGAGGAAAATGACTGGGAAATAGTCTATGGAAATGGTTTGGGATGCATTTAAGGTGGTAATGGGGGGGGGGGGACACCTGATGGCTAGCAAAGCAGGGAGGGATAAACGGAAACGACAGTGGGTGTAAAGAATAAGAGGGGAAACTGAGAGACCTACAAGGGTACATGTCTAAGAATCTGAATAATAAATTAAGGGCACTACAACATGTTCAGGGTCAATTAGAGATGTTCCAAACGAAGCAGGCAGAGGGTGCCCTGATAGATTTAAAACCATGGCATTATGTGAAGGCCAATAAAGCAGATAGACACTTAGCCAGGCAATTGAAAGAAAAGCGGTGCACCAAGGTGATTTTGAAGCTTTGTAAAAGTGTGGGACAGGCTAGGACAACGAATGAGGACATGTGGGAAGTTTTTAGGGAATACGATCAAGTCTTTTACACATCAGATGACCTCCTGGGAGACAGACAGGAGGAGTAATTTGCAGGGCTTATCGCAAATTACGGAGGAGGAAATCAAGGCTATAGAGGAGGAAATCCATAAGGAAGAGGTGAGAAAGGCTATTAGAATGCTTCCAAAGAACAAGACCCCGGGGCCGGATGCATACCCAGACTGGTTTTATAAACCCTATATGAATATCCTAGCTCCTAAGTTTACAAAACTAGTTAACACATTATAAAATGCAGGGTTCCATTACACAATCGATGAACAAAGCTAAAATGGTAGTGTTTCTTAAACAAGGTAAGGATCCCACATCCCCAGGCTCATATCGCCCAATACCGCTGATAAACCTGGATGCGAAACTGTGTATGAACATCCTAGCATATAGATGAACGCATTTGCTTCCAAAATTAATTGGACAGGATCAATCGGTGTTCATACCATCTAGACAAACATTGAGATAACACCCGTAGGAACTGCCATCTAATTGAGAAGACTGTCATGGCCCCAGTGCTCCAGATAGGATTTTGGCGTCAGAGTATTTTACAACCAGATTTTAGAATGGAGAGTAAATCCAATTTCAAGAGTAAAAATGAGTTTCTTCCTTCGCAAGAGAGTAAAAAAGTGTCTTCCAACTCTCCAATTTGTGCGTAAAATTAGAACTGTGTTCGAAAACATTAGTGACAAAAAACTTGTAGATGCGTACTACCCAGCTTCATCTTCATTGGACACCAAAACTCTGTTAAGAACTACCACAGATACCAGCTGGTTACATCCTAAACCAAGACACTCACTCTACTACCATCACTTCTCTGCCTCTCGGGCCTACTGTTGCTGCCTGCCAATACCTGCTTGACAGCCACTTGTTTTTGCTCCATCTCTCCTTCCCTTTGCTACGGTTTCCCCGGTATCTCACTTTCTGATGTTCTGCCTCTTGCTATGCCACGTTTTGAGGTCTGTTGCTCTGTCACTCTTCCTCTTCCATCTCTGCATTCTACTATTGCTGCTTCCCTCCTAAATTGTTTTGTATCAGTTGATATAACCCCTCTTCCTCTCTCATGTCATTACTCTGGCTACATCTGTTTTTTCATTTTCTCTGTTGTGGTTGCTACTTGTATTGCCTCTTATGTTATTGGCCTGCCTTTCTCTAATCAGGATTTTCTATTTCCAGGTTTCCCCGTCTGCTGTTGATCTGTGTTTTCTTATTTTACTGTCTCTATATGTCTCTTTTGCACTGCTTCTATCCCTCACTCCTATTGTGTGCGTGTGTGTCCTATTATTTACCTCTGTTTCCTTTCTCTCTTCTGTTGCTCGAATTCCTGTTTTGGATTGTCTAATACGTTTTGTTCTTGCGGCCTCTTTTGGACTATCCTTTATGAGGCAGTAGATTCATAATGAGGGGTTAAATGTGCTAGATTTTTGGTAGTGGGATTCGGTAATGTGACATGGGGGAAGCTGAAGTTTTGAAAAGCGTAAGGCAGAGTAGAAGTGATTGAAGTATATGACAGCATTGCCATCTTCTCACAATGTCCGCCAGTATGCATCACACCAGCTCATGAGGGTGGTGGGAAAGATCTACGTGAAAATACCACATTTTTTTACTACGAGGCCGAAAATCCGGCATGTAAAATGACACATTTTCTGTTTTTTTAAATCGGGGGGGGGGGGGGGCTGCTCGCAGTACACCCCCTCCACACCCGCCCATTTATTAAATACTCCTACACCTACCTAACGCCCCTACCCCTCTATTCTTTGGGGGACATTTTGTTTTCTATGCAAGCTTTTCTCATCGTAGTAATGGAATTCAGGAATTTTGTAGTGAAACCGGTGGGAAGAGCTCAGACACTGTTCTTGCTCAGTACTTTAGCTCGCTCCAGAAAATGCCAACAGATGTTCCTGCTTTGTCATTACAGCAGCTCTTTTAAGAAATTCAGGTACTGTCCCAAAACATAGCAGTCCTGCTGAGAAATGTGGGCATGATGCAATCAGCCCTGCTGTGAATAATTGGCACTGTGCCATGACATTCGTATAGCAGCTCTGCTGATAAATTAAGCTACTTTGCCTGAATGTACAGAAGTCCTGTTCAGAGGTATTGGTACAATCTGTGCCACTGAAAATATATACAGCCCTGCCTCTACCTGCATCCGTTATACCCACTTGCGGTGGGTGGGTGGTCAGAAAGGGAATTAAAGTAAAGTTCAGACTACATGCCCACCTATTACTTGTTCTCCAAGGCAACAAACTATTTACCGTGCCCTTTCATGCATGCACATGCACACGACACATATACATACAATCTTAAGACTAAATAAAACACATCTTCATATAGGACACCAAAAGCTTTTCCTTCTCACAAATGCCATACAACCGCTTGTTGGGAGCCTCTTCTAAAACTTCGAGACATCAAACGCAATTGATGTGCTTCTGTGATCAAAAGAAAAGAAAGTATGAAATGCCTGTGATGCTGAAACTGGGCTGCCTGTATTAAAGCTGATCAGAATGGAGGAAAATGAAGCAGAAATGCAGCGCTAGTTTAAGACCATTTTCATTTTACACAATACTACATAGTGTCCTAAAGCAATGTGAAAAGCATGATCATGATTCAAAATGCTTCAATAACATTAACCTACAAAATGCTGGCAGTTGAACAAAGTGAACAAAACACATTCCCTTCTACAATTCAGAAAGTATTATCTTGTTAGACTTATTAACAGAGTGTTAAAAATAGACCAGCACTTATCCCAGTTGCTTCTTTCAAGGAACTGAGTCAAATGCTAAAGTAAAGAGTGGGTTTGCAAGCTCCTGCTGGCCACCCTGTCTCCAGTGACCTCCAAGATTTAAGGGGGTGCTGATATAAATAGCCTGTGTAAGCTGTATGCAAGGACGAATTAAAAGGGCCGTATTTACAAGGTTTATGTGCGTAAAAAGGCCTTATACACCTTATCTGGAGGGCTGCATGGCTCAAGACCCAGCAATGCTAGTGTCCCTAGATGCGGAAAAGGTATTCGACACGGTCGAGTGGTCTTTTTTTGTTCCGCACACTGAAACATATGGGGTTTGGTACATGGTGTATTCAGATGGTGCAGGCAAATTATAATACACCAACTATTCGTATCACGCTAAATGGCACAATATCAAAGAGGGTGACTTTGGGAAGGGGCACTAAATAGGGTTGCCCGTTGTCCCAATACTATATATGCCATATATTTAGAACCCCTATTGGCGAGGATTTGGAAGGTGGACCAAATAAAAGGAATACTAATGGCAGGAGAGGCACCTTACAAAATAGCGTTTGCCGATGATATATTGGTGGCATTATCAGACCCAGAAAATTCATCGCAGGCACTCATGAAGGAATTGGAAGCTTTCGGGATGGTGTTGGGGTTAAAGATTAGCAGGCAGAAGTTGGACATTTTGAATTTAACTGTAAACCCAGACTCACTGGAAAGGTTGGGCACCCGAATGCACTTAGATAGCGGAAAAGGGAATTGCATATCTTGGCGCAACTCTTAAGAATACGTTAGGGCAAATGTACAGGGCAAATTATCTGCCACTGCTCAATAGGATCAAAATGGATCTCATGAAATGGATTCCCCTAACAATCTCATGGTGGGGACGAATTGTGGCGATAAAGATGGTGGTACTGTCAAGACTTGTTTATTAGTTCCAGGCATTGCTTATTAGGATCCCAAAGGCCTTCTTTAGATCCCTTACTAAAACCATATCGTCCTACATATGGGGGGAAAAAAAACATGCTGGTGATGTCCACAGTAAACGGCCCCAAGGAATCGAGGGGGCTTAGCTTTTCATCGATATTTTGAGGCGGCGCAGTTACGGTTTATAAAGGAATGGTTAACGGAAAATTAACATCAGATCTGGGCCAGACAGGATAGGGAGGTAGCGGAAACATCCCTCTCGGGACTCATGTTGTTGAACAAAAAACATAGACACCCCAATATTAGGATTAGTGAAATAGTTGTAGTGGGGGTGGAGGCATGGGACTCAGCGGGGGGCATTAACGGTGAACCCCTCCCCATTTCACCCGATGTTTGGAAATCCAGACTTTCCGCCGGGGATGGAAAAAGGAGCTTTTAAGGCATAGAAGGGGGTGGGGTGCCTGAAGATACAGGGCATCTATCGGGGACAGACTTTAAGGACCTTTGAGGAATGTATTGGGGATGTAGGGCTAACAGAGAGAGATCGGTTTGGATACCGCCA
Source organism: Ambystoma mexicanum (assembly GCF_040938575.1). NCBI lineage: Eukaryota > Metazoa > Chordata > Amphibia > Caudata > Ambystomatidae > Ambystoma > Ambystoma mexicanum. The sequence goes on along the minus strand of NC_090929.1, from coordinate 972,639,435 downwards.
ACTGAAGTGTTGGCTGATGACCCAATTATTAAAGGGGCATCTACAAGACAGTTTACACCATTTGAAGGGTATATAACGACCCATACAGGCTCAAGACCTTTTCTTTATAGATACTTGAACGATCATGAAGAGGAAGTACAATGGAAATATATGAATACATGTGGAAAAAACTCTAGGGAGGACATCTCAGGGAGACAATGGGGGGGTACCTTTGTGGAGCTATTCCGAAGCTAACGCAAATCTTCAAGTGAGGGAGATGTGTGTTAAAGTGCTTCTACAATGGCATTACATGCCCAAAAGAATTCATGCAATGTTTCCCTCGACATTGGATCAATGTTGGAGGGGATGTAGGGTGGTGGGGAATTGGTTACATGTTGGTTGGGACTGTTGCGTGTTGCAACCATTCTGGGAAGGGGTAAGAAAATAGATGAGTAAGATGTTCCAGGAGACGAGCTGGTGGCCAATCTTTCCTCTGCATTGTCCCTCCTATGGAACAGCCTCCCCCTTCCTCTTAGCCTTGAGCCGGATCTCCTCAAATTCCGGAAGCTCCTCAAGACCTTCCTTTTCACCTCCTCCTTCCCTTTTTCCCTCCTCTGCTAAACCCCACAGTTGCTGAGATTGGCGACCAGGGCCCTTATGTGTCCTCCTGGATCCTGGCCTGCCGCACCCAATTCAGCCTCTGCCCGCTCCCAGCGCTTGCCTTGGCACCCACTGGCCTATGCCACCACAGGCCTATGCCACCACAGGCCTGCACTTATTTATTGTCAGCTGACCACTCTTGAGTCACTTAACAGCTGCTTACTTCCAGCACTTCCCTCTTTGGTACACCTAGCACTTAGCCCCCCCCCCCACTTCCTCACCCCTTCTCTCTCTGCACTTGCACGTTCTGAATGCTCACAAGGCCTAGTAGCTCAGCTTCTATCTTTCATTGTTATAGTTGCTTTTCTTTCCCATGTTCCTTCCCCATTGCCCCGTGGGCACTTTGAAACACAATTTACTTGATGTATAAGTGCCTTACAAATGCGCAATAAATAACTAAAAAAAAGATAACACTGAAATGGTTGCATTTACAAATTAAATGGAAACTCAGCAAAACCTGTCCCTGTATTTGTAATCAAAATGGGTATTTACATTTCTATAAAGTGCTTCATGAAGAATAGCTCAGTCGATTTGTTCATTGACTTCTGAAGGATCTAAGGCTTACTCTGGCCAGCCAACATTTGATGATGTGACACAATGTAGATTTAAGCATTGAGAACTTGCCTCTCTGTGCGATCGTATCACAACACTCGCAAACCATTAAGCACTACTAATGCCAGTAAATGGCGTGTGGGGGGGGGGGGGGGCTTTCAGTAATCATAAACAGACAATTCTATCAAACTTCAAAACACATAGTACAAGTGATGTTTGCTTTACTGTAAGTGGCTATGTTTGTGTCTTAAAAATTAAAATATATGCAGAATACATCATATGTGCAGACCTTTCTAGAGGAAAAATGAAAGGTATATTGAGTGACTTATCCTGCTGTAATGTTAACATCACCTTCTGCAACATGCTTTAGGAAGTGGGCTTGCTATAGTTTAGCTTGTAAATGGTACACAAATCATTTGTTGTTCTAAGGTTGAAGTCCTTCTAATTACGGTTTACTAAATTCCTACTATGTGTATTTCTTTGTGATTCCGGAAGCAGGGCTAGTCTTGGCATACTAGTAGCCATCAATGCTATATTAGTTATATCCATAAAAGACTTGCTCTGCAGAGACAGTTAACTGGCTGACCTCTTTCCTCACTAACCGCCCTTCCCAGCTGCAATTGGGCCCTTTATCATCCTCCACCACCCTCTCTACCTATGGTGTACCCCAGGGCTCTATCCTATCGCCTTGGCTCTTCAATATCTATCTCACCCCTCTTGCCCACCTGATCCCCTCCTCCTATCCTCATTTACAGTGTTATGGTGATGACGCACAGCTTTCCTTCAAACCGCCCTCTACTTCCCCCCTGTTCCTCCTCTCTCATCCTCGACTGTCTGTCCGCCATTCAGGCATGGTGTTCAGCAAACTATCTGTCTCAATGCCAGTAAGACTGAGATCCTCCTCACCGGGACACCTGCGCTCCCTTTTCCTCCTACCCTTTGGCCACTCTGTTTGGGCACTCTACCTCCACCATCTTGTGAGGCCACAAACCTTGGAGTCCTCTTCGACTCTGGTCTCTCCTTCACTCCTCACATCCTGGACCTTACCAAAAAGTCCCACTTCCAGCTCCACCTTCTCAGAGGCATTCTTTCTTTTCTCACCTTCCCTCAGAAGCTCAATGTCTCCAGAGCTCTGGTCCTTTCCAGGCTGGACTACTGAAACATCCTCTTTCTCAATCTCCCTCTCTCCTCGCCCCTCCAGCTAATCCAGAATAAGGCTGCCAGATTTATCCTTGGCCTCATGGCCAGGGACCGTATCTCTCCGGCCCTAAAATCTCTCCACTGGCTCTCGGTGGTTGCAAGGATCAAATTCAAGACCCTCTGCATCATCCACAAGGCCTTCTGTGGCTTGGGACCATTCTACCTCTAACTCTTCCTCCCTAAATACTCTCTGCTAGAGCCCTACCCTCCTCTAATTTCAACTCTGTCAAATGCTTCTCTAAGCAGAGAGTGTGGTGCAGATCTCTCTGCGGGTGATGCCTCCCTTTGGAGCAGCCTCCTTGCCCCTCTCAGATTTGAGCCGGACCGCCTTTTCCGGGAACTGCTCAAAGCTCTTCTCTTCGTTAACTCTTTCCCTCCTTCCCTTCCTTGCTAATCACCCCACTCCGACCGGTGGCCTGATCCTCACAGGATCTCGGGACCTTCCTCCCAGTCATTAGCAGCACCTCACCTCCCCCTCCGGTAGCTCCACATACCACTCTTTAGAGCGGCCTTTACTACCACTTAACCTGAGGTGATCCTCCTGGCTCCCCTTTGCACTTCCCTCTTGGGCCCTCCTTCAGCACCTGCCCACTGCTCTGCTCTTGCCTTCCCATACCCCTCCCCTGCACTTCTCTTCAATGCACTTGCACAGCTGAATGCTACAAGGCCTAGTAGGACCACGACTGTGTGTATATGTGTATATATATATATATATATATATATATATATATTATATTTTTACTTTTTGTTTTCTTGCCACTGCTATTTCCCCTGTTCCCTTCCCTTTTAGCCTTGTGGCACTTTGAAACACAATTCTGTTGTACAAAGCACCTTACCAAATGATCAGTAAAAATAAACTGTTCCTGTTCAATGTGGGTAATGCTCCCACTGCTTTGTTATTCCTATTCTTTGTGAGGAGAGCTTTGCTCACTTACCCCCCATGCTGGGCAAGTGCTTTGTGAGGGTATTTTGGACTGCTAGGCCTATGCTGTTTCCGTTCTATGTGAGTGTAGCTTGCATTTCTGATGGCCTTCATTTACTTGTTCCATTTCTGATGCCCTTCATTTACTTGTTCCACGTGGGAGTGCTTGCACTGTTCCGTCCTATGCAGTTTCTTCTCTACGCGAGTGGAATCTCTACTGCTGTGAATGACTTCTCAATGGTAATCTTGTACTGTTGAGACCCATACATTCCTGTTACATATGAGGAACGAATGCTATACCGAGGCCCATGGCATACCTTTTCTATAGTAGGAGGGGAGGGTGCACTTCTTAAGCCTACATTGCATTTGTTGTATAAACCCATTCCTTATCTGTTCTGTGTAGATTTCTTCTAACCTTAACTTGCACAGATTCAATCCACCTGTTGTAAATGTTGGCATACATTTTTGAACCCCAATTTGCTTCTTCTGTTAGCGTGAGGGAAGCCTGATCGGCTCTTACTCAAGATGGCCTGTTCTGCGCAAGCGAAGCATTAAAAGGTGTATGCTTCTGTTGTACCCATTTTTTTCATGCAGAGAAAGCTCAGTGTTGGCGCTCATCTGCCCCATTGTTGAGAGGGAGTTTGTTCCATTGCACACTGTGATTTATCAGTTAAATTGAGAGGCATCTACTTTTCTGTTCTAATGTGGACCGCTGCAGCATAATGATTTCCAACTTTTTCGGTGTGTTAGCTGGTTTTTCATAAACTTCGACTCTTTTTTGGAGGAAAAACTCATTTTTACTCCTTTTTAATAGAATTTTCTTTCAAAGTTTAAAAAGGAGTTAAATTCTCCCACCTCAAAATCTTACCTGGAGCACTGCCCGAGAGTGATGCTTCTGCCTGCCACTTTGATGCTTCTGCCTACTGTGAATTCGAGCAGAATGAAGGAATGCCTACTGGAATGAGCTCATTGCTGGGCCCTCAGGTGACTCAGCCTTCTGCTGGATGAGTATTTGTTATTAAATAATGGTGCACATCTCTCCCCTACCCCATATAGTATTTGTTAAACAGCCACATTTTGAGTCTTTTTTTTTTTTTCTGCAGATTCAGTAGGATGGTTTTTCTTGGATGGAGAGGTGGATGGCCTTCCATTCGGTGGGAGCTACGAGAGTGAAACTGGCCTTTCCTCCTCTTTTCCTGGTGAATCTAGGAATGGATAAAGTCAGGGTGGCTGAAGAGGGCAGGCAGCGAGGTTTCTATCTTTTGGAGATGTGCTGGTTGAGTAAAGCAGGTCCAACATTGTTGATGGTTTGGGTATGACCGTGGCAAACTGACCGTAAATCAATTTGGTTGTGCCCAATTTAAATGCATATGCGTATTTTTTTTTTATTTTTTTTGTCCCCTGTCTCCAATTTTAAGGAAGCAGGGGACACCCTCGCACCTCCAATAATGCTACATGACAACCCTGAATAGCGGGGGACACCCCCGGAACCCCTGTGGCATGTAGCAATATATGCGGTCAAATTGGCCAGAAGGCCAAATAACCGATATAATATTCAGTCAAATTGGTTATTCGGTTGGGGGGCGTGGCCAGCGTGCGAGCGAGGAGGACATGAGCCTCATGAGCTCTGCTGGCCGCCGATGAAATCCTGAACAAATATCCTATCTGGCGACCCACCGAAGGAAGCGACTGACAAGAGGCACCGGCAGTGAAATCCGGACCGTTGCAATTGTGCTGACTGTGATCCAGCCCGAAACTCATTGCCAAAGGACGGGAAACATCACCTACAAACCGGGTCCCCTGAGATGCACCTAGACCTCAGCAACACAGAGAGCCTGTTTCTCCGACACGCTGCAGGACCGTGGATGCAGCGTGAACCTCTCCAACCACGAGAGCTAACGAACCTGGTGTACACATCTCATATGGCAGAGAGAGGCAACATGAGGGGACCCCGGACAGCAGCACTGCCGAGCGCCCAGGTGAGAGGACTGCTGGAGGACAAGCCCGCCCTGCTGAAAAGACCTTCTGCGGAACAGACCCCGACTGCACAATCGAACCGTCGAGGCGGCTGCCGCGGGGTCTCTGGGTACGAAGCTCGCACCGCCTGGCGAAACGAGCCGGGGAAGTGATGGAGAGGCCTCCCCAAGCTGTGCTCCGGTTTTGTCGGCTCCCACTCCTGGAAAATTGGCCTCCCCATCGGGGATACAGTGTCCGGTGCGGACTGGATTGTGCCCGGAACCTGGGCGGCTGCCGAACTGGACTACCAAGCAGGATCCACCAGTTGGCTGGCGAGGGCTGACTGTGCCCCTGGGCAGCGGCGGGGCGCCAGTGGGCAGGTACGGGCTGCATAAAAATAGACCCTTGAACGAGCTGACAACTGGTGCAGAGGCGCACAGAGCGGACCCTGGAGGCAGAGGACGCCAATAGGGGTTGGAGTCCCCCGGGGGAGCCCTGAACATACCCCCCACCCCAAAATAACACCAACGCTGTCCCAGAAAGGGGGACAGTGGACAGTTAAAGAACAAACGGCCCTGTCACTGGACATCCCCATGCCGCTGCCGCGTTCGAGGATGTACTAGCCCCCTGCCCGCGGCACTGAATGGGTACGCATGTAAATCTATATTGCCGCTTTCAGCATCTCTACTAGGGGCCTGATCCCGTCGAAACACTGTTGGCGGCCATGGGACCTGCGAGATCCCTGGGATAAGCCTGCAAAGCGAGAGGCAGACCTCCCGAGGTGTTGACCTGTGGCCCTGCCTTCACGTGGGAGGATACTGTTTCTCCCCGCTCCAGGCAGGCCCCCCCTGGATGTGCATAGGAGCTTCTATACCCTGACTAAATGCACATGTGAAGAGGGATCACCTTGACCAATAACTGGACTGCCCCGATCAGTGCACTGATCAACCACTGTGACGGACCTGCGCCGCATTGTGGTGCCTACGCCCTGCGGCTGCTGCCCCGATGGAGTGCATATCTAACTTCCCCTCCAACAAACCCAAAGGGCACTAATAAGGTGGACAGCAGCGTTGCGACCAGCCACTGGCGAGGACATACCCCTCAGTGTAACCCAGTGACACCATAAATGGGATAGAAATACCTGGGAATGGAAGACAACATCCCAGGACCGCCAGGTGGAGAGGACAACCTATATCGGACTTGCCCAAAGGGGAATACCCCAGAGCACTCCAACGTGCCCCAGTGGCAAAGCGGCACGGGGTGCCCCAGTTCAGAACTGCCTCATCCCACCGGTGAATGACAGTGGTCGACCTCGTGGCAAAGGGAAACCAGACGAGACACAGGCCGCGGCTCCCCTCCTCCCCCCACCACGCATCATTGGAGGGTCGGGAAGATCCATAAATACCCTGAGACATCAACCTCCATAAGGTAACCAACGCTTGGCATTTGATCACCGTGAAAGGAACACTGGGATATTCAAACCTGTGGGCATCCCAGAGGCGCAGGCGACACATCCTTTGCCCTCTTGTCTCGCCTTGCTGCGCCAGAATGGGTGCACCGCCGGATGCAGAGATGGGCAAGAATAAAAGCAAGAAAACACAACACAGAGCACTATGGACTAGTATGCCACGAGCTCCTCTGCCACACCTACGGATGCGGGAACGCAACAGACCCCGACACCACCAAATGACTCCCTGACATTGAAGGACGTGATGGCAGCCATCGCCAATTCCCACTCCTCGATGGAGAAAAAGATGGTCGGCATCTCGGCAGAGGTGTCCTTCCTCCATCATGATCTTCAAAGATTCTCAGCACGTACGGAAGAAGTGGCAAATCAGGTTTCCGGAGTGGAGGACAGACTCGGTGGGGTACGGCAGCAACTATCACAGGCGCTAACGCACCTTAAAACACTGGAAGCACGAGTGGACAAGAGTGAGGGCAGATCACACAGAAGCAACATCCGCATACTGGGCCTTCCAGAAAATACAGAGGCACCCAGTATGGAGCTCTTCTTGGAACAATGGCTGGCTGATCTTTTCGCGCCTAGAACCCTCTCAAAGTTCTTCAACATCGAGCGAACGCACAGGATCCGAGCGGGTAGACCAATCCCTGGATTGTCCCCAAGAACGGTCATAGCCAAACTATTGAATTACCGTGATCGGGATGCAATACTACAGATGGCCCGCACAAAGGGATCGATCATGTACAATGGCAGCAAGATCGCTTTCTTCCCAGGCTACACTTGAGAGGTTCAACGGGCCAGACAATCATTTGAACACCTTAAATGGAAGCTACACTCGATGAATGTGAAGTATGGGCTGCTTTTCCCGGCCCACCTCAGGATACAACACCAGGTCACCACCGTCCATTTCACTGACCCGCAAGAAGCATTGAAATGGGCTGAAACTCTCATTGACGGGGACTGGTCAGTGCCACCCCCTGGGAACAGACCACGGAACAGACCATGCCAGGAAAGACCCCGCCCCCTGCCCCCCGAGACAGCCCATCCCAAAAGAAATGCCAAAGCTGGAAGGAAACGCAGAATAATGAGGCCAGACATGCACTAGAAGTTAGCAAGGCATGGCAACTACTTACCAGCTGAACTAGGGTGGACTACCACCTCCCCTGCCATGGGCCTCACCAACGCTGTACCTGCCACCACACTTCGACATCGGCGGCCATGCTGGCTGCTAATGAACCCCCCCCCCACCCCCGGTACCTATACGGGCAGTATGTACCGGGAGCGACTGAGTTAGGAGAGTTTTAGTTAATCAAGCTGTAGCGCCAGTTCCCCAGCGCCAGCATGTTCGGGTGACGGATACTTCAGGTTGGGGTGGAGTATAGGGTGGGGGGCAAGGGGAGATGTTTATGGACACACTAATAGGGTGTCCATAAACATGCTGACATGCTTATATCAGTTTTACCGCCACTCATGAGACCGCCAATCACTGCTGCTCCGAGTGATCGCTATGTTCCCGATGGCAAACGCACCAAATACTCATTGCACACGACACCACTCCGTTATAATAAATCCCTCAACACAGTGCACCACTGACATATAACGGCCGAACAAAACCCACTAAAAACTCCAGATGGCCTTAAACCTCTCGTTCCTCACATGGAATGTAAATGGCATGGGATCAAGCATTAAACAACGCCTTGTAGTCCAATTCCTGAATAGACGTTCCCCCGACGTGGACCTCCTCACTGAAACCCACCTGGCAGGCTCCACCTGCCAGTTCTTCCGCAGAACTAATTATCGTTTGGCGTTCCACACTGGGTATAGCATGGGCTCCCGGGGTGTCCTGATACTCCTACACAAACGACTCCCATTTGAACTGAGCGGGGTGGAACAAGATCCCAATGGCCGAGTCGTGTTGGTGCAGGGCACCCTTTGGAGGGGAAACACTAGCCATATACTCCCCGCCCGGATTAGGGGAAGGACTGCTGGGAGAGGTGACCACCATACTAGCTAAGCACCACCCAGACTTGTGGCTCCTGGGAGGAGATTTTAATGATGTGCTTTGCAACACCCGTGATCGAACTCACATTTGGAACCGCAACCCCCAATATACCCACCAGACTGGCCACCTTTTCATCGGCGCTAGGCCTAAGTGATGTATGGAGGGAACTAAACCCCGCAGAACAGGGCTTCTCCTTCCACTCGGGGGCCCACGCATCCCTTTCTAGGTTAGACTATTTTTTTCTCCCAGCCCCTGAGGCGTGTAGAGTCATTAAAGCAGAACTGCTCCCCAGAGGCATCTCAGATCACTTCCCCCCCCCCCCCCCCCCACACCCCCTTGAGAAGGTGATCCGTACGAATAGACCACAACCTCCCAGGACGTGGAGACTCAACAACTATTATCTCGGCCTCCCCGAATTTGTAGAGTTCATCACCGAGAAATCAGATGAATACTTTGAAATAAACGCAGGTTCCGTAGAGGACCCTATCACACTATGAGAAGCACATAAAGCATTGCTCAGAGGGGAGTCAATCGCCTGGACGAGTAATAGACGGAAAGAGCACTTTAGCAAAGTGACAGAGGCAGAGGGGAAGTGGAAAAATGGGACACTAAATACGTGCTAGACGCCTCCCCAGAAACACATTGCTCTTTGATAAGGCCAGGGAATCCCTTCACAACACGGCACCAGACGATGCAAAACAGGCACAGAGGGAATCAAGGACCAGACTCTTGAGTGCGGGGACAAGGCGGGCAAGTTATTGGCCTAGTTGGAGAAACGTGAGGAGGGGCATAGGTATGTCCGAAAGATCGTTGACAATGGGAACAGCCCGGCCCAAACGGACTTGGATATAGCAGAAGCATTTGCCGAGTTCTATGCCAATCTGTACAGGACCCCAACAGACTCGTCATTCCTGGACGAAATCGTGATCCCACAAATATCGGAGCAACAAAGAACCTTTCCTTGATGAAGACCTAGAGGAGGCCGAGATAACAGAGGCCATAGCCCAGCTACGATCTGGGAAGACACCGGGTCCTAATGGATTCCCGGTTGAGACTTGGAAAAGACTGGGCAGTGATAAGATGGCAACACCCCTCCACAATATGTTCCTCGCAGCCAAAGGTGGGACCTTAGAAAGGCCAGTATCGTGGTAATCCCCAAGCAAGGGGAAACCCCCTGAGCTATGTGCATCATACAGACCGATATCACTTAACGAAGACAAAATTCTTGCTAAAGTGCTGGCCACCAGACTCCAGTCGGTTATATCCTCCTTGATTCATCCAGACCAGTGTGGCTTTATGCCACACAGGTCGACTAGAATGAATTTACGCCGACTCCATTTATTACTTGAACGCCCCCCAATTCTCTAACTGCCACTCGCCTTTCTGGCAATCAATTTCGAAAGGCATTTGATTCAATGTAGTCTGTGGGCGACGATGCGACGCATGGGGATTGGAGAAACCTTTATTGAATGGGTCCAGATTCTATACGAGGAACCACAGGTGGAGGTCAGGATAAACGGCTGGTCCTCCAAAACCTTCCCATTAGGCAGAGGCACGAGGCAAGGCTGCCCGTTATCCCCTCCTCTTTGCGCTGGCAATTGAACCACTGGCACTATGGCTTCGACAGGTCATCACATGGCAGGGATTCCGATGGACGGAGGGGCAGGAAGATGGGGTTTCCCTCTATGCGGACGACCTATTGCTCTACCTGAGCGACCCAGAACATACACGCCCGATAGTGACCCGGATGCTGATAGCCTTTGGAGAGTTTAGCGGTCTGAAGGTGAACTGGGGCAAGTCAGTCCTCCTTTTCAGTTAAAGGAGGAGACCGAGCAATCCCATGGGGCACTCCCTATCGAGTGGAGAGGGAGGGATTCAGATATTTGGGCATATGGGTTTCTGGTAGCCTCTCGGCCTACGTGCCCCGCAATTTACACCCACTAATCGACCGCTTTGCTGAGGATGTGAGACACTGGAAGCTTCTTCCCCTCACGATAATGGGCAGAGCAGCTCTTTTTAAGATGTTGGCACTTCCACGGTTCATATACGTACTACAGAGCGCACCACACGCAATACCAGATTCAGAATTCGTCCGAATGGAACGCCTCCTGAGGAGGTTGATATGGCAGGGTGGGCACCCCGTATCGCGTTAACGCTGCAGAGGTCCATTTGAGAGGGGGCATTGGAGTGCCACACCTTCGATCCTATTATTGGGCCACCCAGTTACAAGTGGTGAACGACCTGCTCCACGGAGCCCAAGACCTCCCACATATCAGGGCGATGATGTCCATTGCACAGGACACCCCGCCCCTTGCCATACTATACCAGAACCCCTCCGCAAACCACCTCCGCACATGCCGCAGTTATCTGGAGGCAGGCGCATACACACATTGGCTGGGGGAACAGACTAACCTTAGCGCAACCGCTATGGCATAATTATATGCTTACTGAAGTGCGGGAACTTGCTATGAAGACCCTCTGGATGGCGGCAGGGCTTAACACAGTCGGTGATGTAATGTTGGATGGTGCCATTCTCTCATTTGAGGCACCAACAAAAATTTGGAATCCCCGAAAATGAGCGTTTCCGTTACCTGCAATTCAGGCACGCCCTTAATGGTCACAGGCCGCCACTCACCGGAGCACCGGAATGCCCCCCTCTGGAACGCAACCTTCTTCCACAATTCATTCCCACTAAAGTCACGTCGATCTTGTACAAAGTTATAAACGCATTCACCACACCAGAACTGGCCAGCCTTAAGACCAAATGGGAAAGGGACATGGGCCACATAGAACCGGAAGACTGGATCCACGTACTCATGCACCCACGCAAGATAGCTATGGACTCCAAAATCAGACTGGTCCAACTTAAGATACTACACCGAGTCGATTATCCTCGAGTTGCCCTGTTCGGACGGGGACGAGCCTCGGACCCCAACTGTCTGAGATGCAGAGAGGAGGAGGGCACCTTCTTCCATTTGATCTGGGAATGTCCTCGGATACAAACCTTCTGGACGCAATGTTGTAGACTGTCCAGGGTCTTGGGCCGCACAGTAGCACTGGCACCTGCGAAGCTGCTGTTAGGGTCCCGGAAGAAAATGATCTGAATAAGTGGGAGAGAATCTTCTTATCTAATGCACTGGGTTTAATCAAGCGGGACATAGCGCAAAAATGGGGCGCCCCGGATTCTCCGACCCTGGCCCAGTGGGCTGCCGAAAAGGACATCTGTGCAGCGAAAGAACATAGAATATATACTGCACGGGGGTGCCCAGCCAAAGCTGCCAAGATCTGGGGGAAGTGGGGGGAGGAGGAAGTGGACTGAGAGACAATGGGTTGAAACGAGTGGGAGTAAAGTGGTGTGAACAATGATGCAGTGTTTGGCCATGCAGTTGTGGACGCAAGAAGTGACAATGCGAACTATACGGTCCGGACAAAGTGGCGGGAGGGACGGGAGGTGAGTGGGTGGGGGAGAGGGTTTGCATTTTGTATGTTGTATATTGTTATGGAAATAATAATAAAACGTGTTATTAAAAACAAAAGTTACAAATTGGTCATTCGGTCAGTTTGCCACAGTCAGATAGGCTAATACCTTGTGGATGCAACTGTGTGTTATAGATACAACCTTGAACTCGATGCAGGCTTTGATTGGCAGCCAGTGGGCCTCCTGTCTAGCTTGTGAAATGTGGTTGAGGGCTTTAGGCCCCAGACCGCTCGAAGGACATTGTTGTGCATCAACTGAATTTTGGATAGATTGGAAGAAGTGCCTGAAAGAATGGCTCTACTATAATCCGATTTGCTGCCAATGATGGCCCTGGCAAGGGTGAGGTAGTTATCAGTGGATAGGAATGTTCCGCTGAGGTTGATCAGCATGGTGGTGTAAGCTGCTGAGACGGCAAGGGCCTCAACATGTTTGTACATAGATAGTTCTGCATCTAAGTAGATGCCAAGGGTTTTCACATGGCTCAAGGTGATGGTACGATTACCATCTGTGGAGAATGATGCAAACCCTGGGTCCAGGCGTTTGAGTCGGTGTGGGGATCCTACAATGCAGAGCTCTGTTTTGTCGTCATTCAGGCAGATATGTTCAGGCATCCAGGCCTGATTGATGTTGTAGATGTTAGTTGAATCAGTGGCGTCTTTCCCAGTGAGTTTTGGCAAGATTTCAGTCATCTGCAAGGTTTGTGTAAGGGATCCCAAGATTGTCGAGGTGGTCAGAAAGGGGTTTTATGTACTTATTGTACAAGGTGGGTTTAGTTTAGTTTATTTATTTGTAATGCGCGCCAGACCCAAGGGTAACCGGGCGCAGTGAAGAGAATATGCAAAGCTTACAGTGTTACAAAGAATTACAATGTTACATAGAATTACAGTGTTACAAAGAATTACAATGTTACATAATTTACAGTGCTAGAGAGATAGGTATGTACAGACTTAGCAGGAAGCAGATCTGATCAAGAGATAGAGGCATTGCTATAAAGCGAGACGGTCAGTTATATACAATGTTACTATAATTATTTACATTTGCGATATCTCTAATAATACATATATACATTCAGATAAAGTCGCATAACACAAGTGTCTAGCAGTGCATTACATATTGTTATCATTGAGGTGTTTGATAAGATTCATTCTAAAGTGTGACAAAGGTTGGTCTGTTCTCAAGTTGTGTGGCAGGGCATTCCACCATTTAGCGGCTAGCACGGGAAACTGGTGCCGCCATTTTTAGCAGGTTTAAATCTAGGAATTACCAAGCAGTTGGCGTTGGGAGTTCTTGTAGGCCTACTGGAGATTTTTCTTTTTATTTTGTCCATCAGGTAGCTGGGAGCAGCGTTATTGAGGGCTTTGTGCGTCAAGGAGATCATTTTTAGATGGATCTTATTGTCGGTGGAGAGCCATTTGTATTGGTGTCTGATAGAGGAGATATGTTCCCTTTTTATTTATGCCTAGAGCAGCTCTGAGGGCATTGTTTTGTAAGATTTGTAGCCTTTTGGTGATAGTTTTGTTAGCACCACTGTAAAGGGCATTACAATAATCAAGTTGGGATAATATTAATGCTCTTGCTAGGATCATGCAACTATCGTTAGATAAGAAGGGTTTACCTGCTCTTATTAGTTTACACATATAAACTGTAGTGGAAGCTAAGGAGTTAACTTGTTTAGTGAAAGACCTAGTGGAATCAAGATAGAAACCTAGTGTTTTTACTTCTCTCGAAACCTTAATGCTATTGCCATCTATGTTAAACATGGAGTAGTCCTTGCCTAACTTGTTGATATTTGCCTGCGTGCCCAGGATAACCAGCTCGGTCTTATCATTCAGGCAGAGGCCTTGGGATGCCATCCATGCCTGAATAATAAGGTACACCCTATTCACCAACTCCCTGTCCTTACTGTGATCCCCAGAAAGCAGGAGGAGAATCTGTGTATCATCTGCATAATTAGTGTAGGTGATACCTAGAAGGTCCACATCATCGAAGAGGGGTTTAGTGTTGTATAGGGTCGGTGAGACACAAGAGCCTTGAGGGACTCCGCACGTGATTGGTGAAGGGTCGGCTGCTGCCGAAGGGGAGAAGACTCTCATTGTTCTCTCGCTCAAAAAGGATTCAATCCATTTAGTGGCATGGGTGGAGAAGTGTGCAGCAATGTCCAAGTGTTTGCAAAGGACCTTGTGGTCCACTAGATCGAAAGCAGCTGAGAGATCAAGCAGAAGGAGGAGTGCTTTCTTACCTTGGTCTCTCAGTTCATCTATTTGGGTCTTTAAATCAATGAGGGCAGTTTCGGTTCCATGGAGTGGACGGAAACCAGATTGTCTAGATCCCAATAGATTATGTAATTCAAGGTGTCTTTGAATTTGTGTGTAGGCAACCTTGTCTAGTATTTTCAGTAAGAAAGGTACCGTAGTAATGGGCCGATAGTTGGTGGGGTGAGGGGGTCTAGAGTCTGCTTCTTGAGAAGCGGGAGCACCCATGATTGTTTTAGATTAGCCGGGATGTTACCTTTGGCGAAAGAGGCGTTTATCAGTTTGGAAATGAACGGTGAGAGGTCTCTGGAGAGCGTCTTTTATTAGTTGTGCTGGGCAGATGTCACCTTTGCAATTTGAAGGTTTGGGGTAAAGGATAGTTTTCTCTACCTCTAAGGTGGTGGTTGTAGTGAAGGAGAATTTGTTGGTATGGTCGTTGGTGGTGTTATTGAGTGCCGATTTTTTTATGTGGTTTAAGGATTCTTCTTTTTAGTTGGATTTTGTTTTGCAGCGTGGTAATTGTATTTGCTAGGGCAGTTTGGATATCTGTACACCAGGTCTGGTCCTTAATACAGGTATCTGGTGTGGCAATGGGAGACTCAAGTTCTTTCAGGATGGAGAAGAGTTCCTTCATTCTTGAGTTAGAGTTTGCAATGCGAGCATTGTAAGACTTACGCTTTGCTAGGCAGATTTCATTTTTGTAGTGCCGAGAGATGTTAGTTAAGTTAACTTTGTTCTCCTCAGTTGGACAGAGTTTCGAGTCTGATTCGCATTTTCTTTTGGTTAAGCGCAGGGCTTTAAGTTCTGGTGTGAACCACTTGTTTAAATGTGCCTTGGGTTTGCTTGTTCGCATTTTGAGTGGGGCGACTTTGTCCATAGTAGTACGCATGATATTATTGTATTCGTTGACCAATGCACTAGGGTCGAGGTTGTCTGGCAGTGCATTTAAGGTTGGAAGGATCAGGGGAATAATCTTATCCACTGTAATATTCTTTTTGTTTCTTGTGGGGCAGGGTGGAGCCACCTGTAGGACAGGAATGGGTGGTTTAGTGGTTAGTAGGTTAAAGGACACCAGGGAGCGGTCTGTCCAGGATAGGTGCGTAATAGAGGAGACTATGGCTGAGCAGTTGGAATCAGCGATCCAGTCAAGTATTCTGCCCTTCACATGGGTAGGGGTGTTGACTTTTTGGGTTAGTCCTAAGGTGGTAAAGGTATTGGCAATAGTTAGATGCATGAGCATCTGCTTGGTCATTGAAGCCAAGGTTAAAGTCCCCTAGTACCAGCAATTGTGAGGTAGTTTTGGTATTGTTGGACAGAAGGCTGTGCAGATCCTCCTCGAAGGTTCCAAGTGCACCCGGTGGTCTGTAAATTAGGTGAATAGATAGTTTGGGTATTGTTTATGGGGATTTTCGCAGTGAGAGTTTCACAAGATTGCATGGTTGTGGCAGGGGCTAATTGTAATGATAGGTTTATTTTGGATATAATGGCGATTCCACCTCCACGGGAGCCTTCTCGGTCCTGCCTGGATATGGTGTAACCGTCGGGAATGGCCAACATGAGTGATGGACCTGCTGCATTGTGTAACCAGGTCTCAGTTATAGCAATAAAGTCTGGATTGGCTTCTATAATTAGGTCAGCTAGGTCGATGGCGTGTGCCACTAGGGATCTTACATTAAGGAGTGCTCCCTTAAAGGAATGTCCTTCAGGGTCCATTTTAGTTAGGGCAGTATTTGCTGAGTTAGAATTTGTCTTGAGTTTGAAAGTTTGGATATTTATGTTCACTGGTAGGGAGTGAGGGGGATTGGGACCATTACATATCTTGGTATGTTGGCCTTTCATTGTACGCTTTATAGCGGGAAGGGATCTTCGAAGTGGTTCATAGAGTTTGAGTCTGGTGTGTAATTTGAGGTTTCTCTCGTGAGTTGGAATAGGCTGAGAGGTATAGGCTAGTTGGCCTGGCATGGCCTGGTGTATGGGACTGGTATGGCCAGAGTAGTTGAGTACCTTGAGAGTGATGGGTGGGAGAGGAGGCGCGAGAACTGACTTGCATGGGGGGACTTCGGTATGGCACTTCTGGGTACTGGGGGCATAAAGCGTGGCCATGACCATTATAGTATAGATATTGAGTAAGATTGACATAGTGCAAAGCTATCCCTGGTGACTAGCAGTGCCACTTGGTGTGAGCAGACTAAGATTTCAGGCAGTCTAAGTTACTAAGTATCGGATAACTATATGACTAAGAACATGTAGGTAAGATGGCTAGGTACATTTTACCAAATGTGGCAGAATCTATGCAATTTAGATGCCATTCACTAGTAGGGGCACAAATCTGTAAGGCATGAATAGGCACAAGTCCCAATAAACGCTAAAATGCAATGGGTAAGGGCACCTTATTTATTTTAATTTTTGTAACGTGCCAACATGCCCGTAGGCCTCAGGGCGCACATAGAACAAAACAAGACGAGGACAAACAAAGTGGAAGAGGAGAAATGAGTCAGGACGCTATTCCAAGTTGAATAAGTGAGTCTTGACGGCACATTTGAACGCGGTGTAACTCTGGATCTGCCGTATACCTGCTGGAAGCGTGTTTCACAAAAGGGGACCCTGAGCACCCAGTGTTGTGCCTCCAAATTTGGCTGTCCTGAATTTGGGATAATTGAGAGTGACCGCCAAAGCAGAACGAAGGTTCCTCACGTTGGGTTTGATGCCTATACGGGATGACAGATAGTTTTAGCAGCCCAACCTGAGGCATTTATGGGTCGTAGTAAGCATCTTATACGTTATGCGGTGTTTAACGGGTAGCCAGTGGAGTCTTTTCCTAAAAGTAGAGATGTGTGTGCGACGTGACTGATTGAAGATGTTACGCAAAGGATTGTTCTGTGCCACTTGTAAGGATTGAATATTAGAGGCTGTGGTGCCCGCCAGGAGGCTGTTACAGTAGTCCAATCTTGAATTTATCAATGCAGTGGACAATAGAGCACAGTTCTCTTCCGATATGAATGGTCGAATATATCTGATTCTCTTGTTTAATATACTACAACTAGATTTTATGCTGGAAATATGAGGTTTCATGGAGAGTACCTCATCAAGAACTACTCCCAAGGTCTTGACTTTCTTTTGAACTGTGATGGTGTTGTTGGCAATATGAAAAGAGGGGTAGTTAGGATCCAATTTTGCCCGGGTGTTTTTAGATGCCACAATAAGGAGTTCGGTCTTTTTGTCATTAAGGGCCAGGGAATTACAAGCCATCCAATCTTGTATGGCTTTATATATTCGGTTAATGGTTACAGAGTCACTACTGTATGAGCCACTCAACTGAATAACAACCGGAGTGTCATCGGCGTAGTTTGTATATTGCACTCCTAGTTTGTTCAAAAGATCGAGAAGGGGCCGGATGTAAAAGTTGAAGAGCAGCGGCGACAGACAGGAGCCCTGAGGGGCGCCACATGTCTGAGAGATAAGGGAAGATTGTTTATCACCCACACAGACCCTTACCGTTCTAGGACCCAGAAAGGAGGTGATCCATTTGGATGCAATTGCAGAGCAGTTGGTGACCTCTCCGAGCCTTGACACTAGTAAGCTGTGATCAACTAGGTCAAAGGCTGCGGAGAGGTCCAATAGCATGAGCAGAGCAGCTTGGTTTTTGTCAGCTATGCTAGTAAGTGTAGATTTGAGATCAAGCATAGCCTTGATGTGGCAATCGAACAATGACTAAAATGCATAGCATAGGAGGCACCCAAATGCACCAATCACGACAAAGGCTAAAATGCAATGGGTAAGGGCACCTAGATGTGGCAATCAAACAATGACTAAAATACATAGCATAGGAGGCACCTAAATGCACCAGTCCCAACAAAGGCTAAAAGAGGCAAAAGAATGACCTGAGCAAATATATGCAGTGGGCTAAAGGGTTCACCTAAAAGTAGCATGTCAAATCAAATGCAGTTGAGCCGTAGTAGTTCACCTATAAATCAAGGGTCGCACTGTGCGTGCAAAGAGATGCAAATTGAACAGTAAAGGGTTCGCCTAGATTTGAAAATCACAGTGGATAAAAATGGCATGTGCAAAGTAGGTGCAATAACGCAGTGAAGGGTTTGCCTAAATTCAAAAAATCACACTAGGCTAAAAATGCCATGTGCAAAACTGGTGCAATAGAGCCGTGAAGCGTTCACCTAAATGCAAAATTCACAGTAGAGATTGGGAAGGCATTTTCAGAGGATGCAGTTGATCAATGGGGTTTACCTAGAGTCATAGCGTTGCAGAAGGACTAAGCCGCAATATGTGGATAGTAGGTGCCATGCAGCACGAAGGGTACACCTGGAAGCGGGTCCAAGATAAGGGTGAGCTGCAGGATCCTTGAGGAACACCGGAAAGCACAGGGATGGGGTCGGCAGTATCCGAGCCGGTGAAGACCCTAGAGGCGCGCTCGCTGAGAAAGGATTTGATCAACTGGCAACTTCTCTGGAGAAATTCAATTTATTGGTGAGGTGCTGACACAGAATGCCATGATCGACGAGATCAAAGGCCGCAGAGGTGTCTAGGAGGAGGATGGCGAGTTCACCGGCATCACGAATACCATTGAGCAGGATCTTGAGGTCGAGGAGGGCAGCCTCCGTACTGTGTCTAGGTCTGAAACCAGATTAACGAGTGCCAAGAAGACCGTGCTTTTCCAGGTGAGCTTGGAGTTAGGTGTATGAAGTGCAGTCTACAATTTTGAGGAGGGAAGGTATCGTGGTAATGGGGCGATAGTTGGTAGGGTGGGTGGGGTAAAAGGAGGGTTTCTTGAGTAAGGAGGTGACCCAGACTTTCTTAATGGCTAGGGGGACAGAACTAGTTTCAAAAAAGGTATTTATGAATTTGTAGATGATGGGGGAGGGGGGCAGGGGTTCAGTGCACATTTTGATGCCATGGGATGGGCATAGGTCACGCTTGCAGTTTGATGGTTTTAGGTGTTGGATGATTGAGTGGACATCGGAGGGAGAAACTTGGGCAAAGTGGAGCGGGGGTTGACGGGAGGGAATTCTTTAGGGAGAATAGGAGAGGCATCTTTATTGAATAGCAATGTATTTCTTGAGGGCAGCTTTGTTTCTCAGCTTGGTGATTGTGTTTGTCAGTGCTGATTGGACAGTTGTGCACCAGAATTTGTCCCTGGGGAAGCCAACAGCACGGGGCGAGGGGGAGAGGAGGAGGCGGTGCTGGAGATTCAAGTTGTTTGAAGATTTTTAAAAGCTCCTTGATGTTGACACTGACCTCACTGATTCTGGTGTTGTGAATGCAGGACTTAGTGGAAAGGACTTTGCACTTGCTGGATGTGGCTAGAGCACTGAAATTCTATGTGGCCCACACCAAGAGTTCTCAGCTTTTTGTGAACTTTGGTCCTGTGAACCATGGGAAGGCCCTGTCCAAGGCTTCCATTTCCAGGTGGCTCACTGGCTCTATCACTCACTGTCACCGGTTGGCAAAGCGACCGCAGCCTGGCCGTCCGAGAGCCCATTCTACCAGAGCGATCGCTGCTACTATGGCGTTCCTGGTGTGTCCCTGCTGGACATCTGCAGGGCTGCTACGTGAAGGTCGATGCACACCTTTATGAGATTCAAATGTGTCGACAGGGATTCCAGGGAGGAGTCCAGAGTCTGCCAAGCAGTGCTGCGCAGCCGGTTTGCTTGAAGGTGAGCCTGGTAGGAGGTAGGAGATTGCTTTTGTTGAGCCTTGCCACCTCCCTTAGTTGTGCATGTGTGTGCAGCTATGTATTCTTTATTCATGAGCATGCCAGAACCCATGCTGGAGAAGGAACAAGTTACTTACATGCATGTAACTGTTGTTTTCCAGCATGGATCTGGCATGGATTCACATGCAAACCCTCCCGCCTGCCCTTCTGCGGCTCTTCTCTTGGCCCTACTGCCACTTTACGTGCTACCAAATCTGAAGATGGCTGCCTTTGGTAGAGGGCAGTCATTGGCTCGGGAAGTATGACCCAGAGCTCAGTTATTGGTTTATAGGAGAAAAACCGTTTGGAAACGAAACTGAAACTGGTTTTTCTTTTACCGAGGATTCCCAGCCTGACGACTGGGAATATTCATGAGCATGTGAATCCATGCCAGACCCATGCTGGAGAACAACAGTTACAGATAAGTAACTTGTTCCTTATGCTTTTGGCTAGCAATTATTCTTATGGCGTGATGGATCCAGATCGCTGATTTGACCGCTAAATGTAGGCCTTCAAGTGCCTAGGTTTGGAAAACTGACATCAAATGCTGATGTTTAGATCCTTTCTTTATTGAATTTATTGAAATGCACTCTGCCTTTTTTAATTGCTTTGATTTTTTCCATTGCGGGTTTCGGGTCATAGCAACTCCCTTACAACATTACACGTTTGAATATTATAATGACGCTACTGTTTTGAGTTGCCTTTTTAAAAATGTATTTCCTTTTTATTTTTGGGTTTGATGATGAGGCCGCCACATTGATTAAAAAAAAATGTAAACCTCCTACAGTGTGCCCACAAACGCCTCTGTACTTTTTCAAGATGTTAATTGGGAAGTACCTACCTACTTACCTAGCTAAAATGCAACATAACTAGCGACCCTGATTAAGACTCCAAGCATTTTTTTAAATACTTTATTAAAACTATATAAAACAAACTCCAGACTTGTACGTGCCTTGTGTGCCTTCCTCCCGCTGTATTCTATTAAATTAAACCAGTTTTGAAGACAACTGTACAGTTCTTTGTTGTACACTGTGAAGGCACACCCCTTTACGCTCACACCAAAAAAAATACAACCCGCTAGGGAAAAAGGCCCAGGATGCGATTGCAAAGGTAACCAGTGTTATTTCCAAAAAACAGAAAAACACCAGCAAAGAACTCTGCTGCACGAGAACGTTCTTCCGAAAAAGTGTACAAGCAGGATCTTATAAGGAGACACAGCGTCATAGGTGACATAATCGTATACAGTGGAAACCTGCGTGGCTGGTTGGGCAACCCTGTACATGGTCTGCCTTCTCCATAGGGGATGCCAGGTCATTGGACGCAGCCCAGTCCGTCCCTCTTCATCACGTGGGTTCTGCTGGGCTCATCGTCTCCATGGAACCAAGGCAGAAGAAACAATTAGCTACATTTGTGAAAACTGCTACTCTATAATTATACAGTGCACTTTGCAGGTTCAGGGACTGGCCCACACATCCTTCACTCATTCCCGATCGCTTCATCCGCACCCAAGGTTTCCACCCTCGCTTTTGAACTATAATTTATCCCTCCCTGTAGCTCACAATACACATCATGTCATTATAAATAACGCTGGGATGACCATGATCTTAGATCTTTATGGTTCATTGGTTTATGGTCGGTGGTCTGGGGTCAACTGGTATCTTGGAATTCAGGGGTCACAGGACTAGAGCAGTTGTAGGGGCTATACCTTGTAATTGGCTGGGTGTGGGTTGGAGGCCTGCTCCGGTCTGTTTGTGAAAACACGTACACCAAGGCACCCAGTTCTGTCTCCTGGTCTTGCACGGCACATTCCTTTTTAGAACAGCAATCTTAAAGCAACAATCTTAAAACAACAATCTTAAAACAAAGAAAGGTTTCTGTGGAAATTGGCGGCGTGGGTCCCATCAGTGCTTGGGCCTATCCAGATGTCCCCTTCAGGCTTGCGGTCTGCGTTTAACGCACTAAATTCTGCATGGCCGTGCAGGCCCTATGCTTTACCTATGGCTAAACAAATGGCTTTCGCTTGTATGAGTGCACTATGTCTCAATTGCATACAATATTCTGATCGCATGGGGACTTTTAGGATTATAGTTCTTTCAATGGGGCTCGTCTCACCTTAAAGCGCCTAGGAGCTGGAATGGACTTGCTCCCTTACTGCAACTTGTGAGCTACAGCAATGCCGAAGATCATTGGTCCGAAGATGAACACTGAGCTGAGTGAGTTTCTGACACTAGATTTCCCATTACAGAAATCCAGCAATCGGATCTGTCAAGGTTTACCTCATGCGTTCTGCCATCTACCACCATACAAGTGGGAAAGCGCACCCATGGAGGAGGATATTTTAAGCATCAGGTTAAGTGTTTTACTGTATATTTCAGCAGTGTTTACACGTAGAGTTGTTGTGTGGGTGTTGTCCTGTAGGAGAAATGGGTGCTGGACTTTAGGACTTTTAATTTCTATCCTGGAGAGATCGAGACCTTTTTCCCCTCTCGCATGTATTTTTCTTTCATTTGAACACTTTCTTTTGGTTTTGGAGTCTGACAAACTCCATAGTCATCTTTTTACATTGTAACACACAGCACCTTCAGTGCAGTGGCACAGGAAGTCTTTCAGAATTCCCAAATGCTTAAATACCTTCTCTTGGTTAAACTACTGTTTCCAAAAGCAGTAAAGTGAAATTGACTTTACTTACCTTTTGTAACTTTGTAGACCCAGCACACACTATCTTACGTAGTGTTGGAGGGGTTACTTTGTATCCCCGTTTTGTCTACTTTCTCATGTAACATTGTTATGTTACCGTTTCTACAATTAATGGCTGGTGGCAGTGGTTTACATTTTCCTCCAATTGTGTCTTTCTACCGTGGGCTGCAATTGCAGCTGCAGTAAACCACCCATGGGTTCCCATTTTGTCAAAATGGCCGGGGTCTTCTTTTTTCGCCATTTCTTGTTGTAAAGGTTCTTCTTGAGATTTGCTGTGCACGCCAAACCAGACTTGGTTCCTTTTTTCGTTTTGTCTTTGGTGGGGTTCACTGCTGATCCCCGCCTCTGGCTCCAGTGTGTCTGGCAGGGCAGGAAGCGAGGGAGGTGCCCGAAACTCCCTGTGCTTAGTCTTCTTGGTTAGACGAATGCTCCCAAAGGTGATTGCCTGGCTGGCTGGCTGGCTGGCTGGCTGGCTGGCTGGCTGGCTGGCTGGCTGGCTGTCCTTCGAGGACAGACCCCCTGTTGTGTGAGGTCTTTTAGACAGAAGGCAGAGTCGACCACTGGATGCAAGAATCAGAAGAATAACTTAGAAGAAACGCTTGCTGCAACTCCTGGACCGTTTTGCCCGGTGAAGCCCTGCTGCAGTGCTGAAGCTCCCATTATGCCTCTACTAAAGAAGCCCTGCAAAGGACAACTTCTGCCCTTGAGTTGGTGGGACCAATCGACCCCAAGACAAACTCATCTGGCAATCCTCTCAGAGCTGGCTATACATCCATTGTTGCTGTAGAAACAGATTGACAGGGAGAGGAACACCAGAATCAGGAACACCAGAATCGAGTGTATCATTTTTAAGTCCGCCCCGAGCTCCAGGAAGATCCTCCGGACTGCCTCGAAGCAGGACTAACTAAGCCTGAGCCACCTCAACAGAGTGCTGGACCCCAGAAGCAAGGAAAACCCACAAGGTATCTGAGAATCGCGGTGGTGCTATTCGCGAGAAGTTGAAACCGAAAAGTTGAAACTGCGAAGTGCTGCTGATCTGAAGTTTGCCCATTGCTGCCGCCGACCGAATCGTAGTGCAGGAGTCACCAGGCATCCTCCCTCTTGTCTCCACTGAGGCCGAGGAACAACAGGATCTGCCATACTACAACAGGAACAGAAACCAGCTGGAACCAATTTGTTCAGACCTAAGGTACTGTAAACTAAGAGGTACTTACCTCTTGTTGCATAGCATTGCTAGCTCTCAGTTGAGGCTTGTCTTTGTTACCTTTTGCAGAGTTGCTTGCAGCTTTGCCCATCACAAGCCTCCCAGCTTGTGGGCCAACAGTGATTTATTTTTCAATAAAAACGCCCTATAACATTGTGCAAGACTTTTTACTTACCTTCAAGAAGAACTCCAGCTCCCATATACTTTGCTCAATTGACATTGGCTGTCCTGACTCCCTGCAGACTCTTCTAACCTCTGGTTTTGTGCTTTGATCTGTCCCTCCAAAAAGGCCCACATTTTTAACTTTGGTAGCTGGGAAAGGGTTAATCTACATTGCATTGGGGGATTTAAAAGTGCTTACCTGTTTGAGAAACTTGTTAACTATTGTTTTCTCCACTAACCTTTTCCTTTTGACACCAAACTCAGTTTTGCTCTCAATGTACCAGTGATATATAAATGTCCTATTTATTTAAGTCCCCTCAGGGTGTACGAAGTGTCTGTGTGCCATTGCAAATGGGAACCTACTAATTTATTGAAACTGAGTGTATTTCTGATGTATATTTAAGTGTTACATATTTGCTCCCTTCTAGAGAAGGCTTATTCAAACTGACTTAAAGTGTAAGTGTTATTTGAATACCTTTCACTGTGATTCTGTTGCAACCCTACAGCTCACATTACCCCTCTTGAGATAAGCCTGGCTGCTCAGTCACTCTACCAACCTGTGTAGTACATGCTTCTACCAAATGTTGGATCAACTATTGCCAAGATGACAGGGCTGGTGCAGTCTCCCACACGGTACTGCATACAATCTTGCCTAACACTGGTGGCAGACGGTGAGAATCTATTGTAAAGCTGTTACATTGAGTACTTTGCTTTGCGTGTGTTCAAATAAACCCCCACAAGGCAACGCTCCATCAGAACAGCAGTTGTAACATGCCAAATATGGATAACTTCAGTCAGGAAGCCCTGATCATTTTGACAGTAGATCAACTGAAAGAAATGTGTAAAGTCAGTGATCTTACTGTAAAAGGAAAGAAAAATGAGTTTATTGCAAGATTGTTGAATCACCAAAGTTTGGGTAGTAGGCCTGTAACGCCTACTAACCAAGGACATGTGTACATTGATAATGAGGATGATAATTCAGTCTAACTCTAATGTCTTAGAGTCAGAGGAGGCAGAGGGAGTCCCAGGATTGGAGCCCCTCTTTGCCTCAGCCTGCCCTTTTGCCTCAAACCATGCCCACTGGGACTCCACAAGGTCCATCACTGAGTCCAGAATACGTGTCTCTTGAAAGAATGAGACTTGAATTGGAATTTAAAAGGTTGCACGCTCAGGCTGAAGCCGAACATCAGGACATCAAGCTCCGGGAATTGGAAATGCAACATGCTCTTGATATGATATGATATGATATGGTATTTGTAACGCGCCTATACACAAGTGTTTCAAGTGTTTCTTGAAATGAAAAGATTGTCTCTTGAAAATGTTTCCACCCCAGAGTCCTCTACGTCTTCCAGTCCCAAGAGGCCTTGCCTGCCTAAAGAAGCAGTGAGTATGTATGATGTGAAAATTGAGATTTTGGATTGGTTGGGTGCCTTTGAATACAATCGTGGGATGTAGGGTCTCACATGGAATCAATTGATTCCTTGGCTTTTGTTTAGACTTCCCCAGGTTGCAACTGCTGCTGTAATGGAGGTGGGTGAACTTGAAAGATGGGAGCATGAGAATGTGAAGCTGGCCTTGATAGCCAGATTTGGGGAAACTCATTCCCAGTAGCTTAAGGGGCTTAGGCCCCTCAAAAAGACTGATGGTACCCCTTGGGCTACCTGGGTGTGTGAATGTTTGAAAAACGTAGATTGATGGTTTAAGGGTTGCAGAGTGAACTCCTTTGAAGGAATGAGAACTCTGTTTTTGTTAGTCTATTTTTGATGCCTGCTCTCCAGAGCTGAGACAGCACCTGGCTGACTCAAAAGAGATTGATTCCAAAAAATTAGCAAAGGCTGCTGACTGGTGGGTTGCCATCAGGGTCACTCACAAGGATTCTGGGACCACTCACAAAAAGGGTGAGGGGAAGCAGCACAAGAAAGATGGAAAGGAGAATTCAAATTCCAACCACCCAAAAATTGGCCGCAAACAGAAAAAGGGTAAACACCATGGGAAACCAGGTCGATCTAGTGAAACCTCTGGTGCTAAACCAGAGGGAGGTCAGCAGATGCCCCCATTCCACAAAACATTTGGTAAATGTTATGCTTGTGGGTCAACTAACCATGTGAAGGGGAATTTCAGATGCAAGGGTAAACCTTCAGGCGTCCACACTGCCTCCTTAGCCTTCATCCCTGAGGAAGAAGTTCATATGGCAAGTGGTATTGGCTATTCAACTATTGGCTGAAGACCTTATGGGAGTCTCAGCCAGCGTTTATTTAGTGTCCCTGGGTCTGTGGGAACAGCAGAATGTAAATGTGTATAACTCTATTCAGACAACACCAAAGAATACTACAAGGACCGTGTACTTGTAAATGGACAGGAGAACCCTTCCATTAGACACTGGGGGCAGCATTACAGTAGTGGATGAAACTTTCTTAAAGCCCGAGAATGTTGCTAAGACACCTAAGGCTCCCACTAAACTCACTGGAGGCCCACTCCAGATGATTCCTAGACTACCAGCTCTCATCCATTGCAACAACATGACTGTAAGCATACCTGTCAGTGTACAGAGTGAGGTGCGTGGGAGAGTCCTGTTGGGGAATGACTTAAAAACTCTTGGAGTTGTATCAAGCAGCCCCAGGCCTCTCAGTAAAAGGAAGCGGGAGCAGACTATTTAGGCCAATAGGCTAGAGTGGCATCTTTAGATGACGCTCAGTGGCAAGTTACAGAGGTACCTATAACTTCCAGTCCACAGGAAGGACACCCTTCTAATTCCAGGACAAAAAAGGAGAAGATCTCGAGGAAATAAGAAAAGTGTCACCCCTGTTCAAAGGACAAGGACATCCCTGATAGGGCAGTCCAAGGTCACACCTGTGACCACTCCACCAGCTGAGGCTGATTGTGAGGAACAACCAGGAAATGGTGAATCAGCTACTGGTGAAACGGAGCTGGAAGAAGTCCTTCCCTGTGTTGGAGATCTAGATCCTAAAGACCATCCTGAGGAGCTGCAGACTTTGCTTGCAGAAGGTGGACCCCCTAGGTGTCATGATCTCTGCTTCCAAAAGGTCAGGGTTTTCCCAACTCCCTTGGAAGCAGATCCATAACCCAGGTTCCGAGTGCCAACCAGTCCCAATTGGGACCTTTTGGACCCAGTCCTGGCGCCAGTGGCACCAGGCTCATAAATATGCCCAGTCCCAGCGCTGGAAGCGCCGGGCTCATAATGCTTGGGTGGACTTACCTGCAGCAGACCATACTGCTTACTTGCCTGCCAGTTGAGCCTCTGGTCCTCTTCTGTTTGGAACTACTTTTCCTGTTGGGTGGGGCAGGAGCCACTCCCTAGATTCAGAACACTGGAACTCTTCTGGAAAGCAGGAACTCTTTTCTTACCTAGGCGTGGCTGTGGAAGGAGACACCTAAGCACTACAGGAGGCTATTTAAACCACACCCGATGGATGAATCTTGCTTTGCGTTATTCTGCATCCTCTGCAGCAGAACGCTCATCGTGTCTTCTGCATCTGATCCTGGGCCTAAGGAAAAAGGCTTACCATCCTGAATCCAGTCTTCAGCAACACCTATAAAGACAAGAAAGAACAGGTTAGCATTACGGTCTTCAGTGACAGCTCTTCACTTACCTGGTCCATCGGCTGTCACCAACGCCTCGCGCTGCATTCCGGCATCTGAAAGACAAAGGCTTACCTACTCTTCGTGCGCTCCGGAGGTCTTCACACTGCATTCCGGCATCTGAAAGACAAAAGCTTACCAACTCTTCGCACGCTCCGGAGGCCTTCGGCGCTGCATCCCGCATCTGAAAGACAAAACAAGGTGCGTTTAAAGACATTGGGGAACTTTAATACTCACGTGCCATTACTCCTTTCCACATCTAACCCAGTGGGTATTCCAGCACCCTGCAGCCGCTCCGAACTTGTACCTGTAAAATAAAAAGACAGAGCGCATCGTGAAGCAGGCAACAAGCGCTTACTTACGTGCTTCCAGGCGCTTCTATTCATCACACGGGCTCCATCTTCAACTCACTTCAGCCCGTCATCCGCCATCGCCAGAACCCTGCAAAACAAGAAACATCATTACAAAAGACTTTAAAGACATTAGAATTACTCGAAACTTACCGTTCGTGCAGTAAACGCCGGACAGCAGTCCTCTGAAGTCAAGAGGCCTGCTCCCCTTATCCAGTGAAGAAACTGGTTACAGCACCCTGCCCCGAGGCAGATGGAGAGCACGGCGTTCACTTACCTAAGGTGAGAGCGTTAACCTTTGGGGTTCTACAGGAGAAGAGAAAGGGAAGAAGAGAGAGACAGAGACATTCAATAACCCAGTTCCTTAATCCCATATTTTCTATCTGCAGACATCTTACCCTTCGAGTCAGACATACAGTGCACAGAGGTCCAGCCCAAAGAGCCAGCCGTGTGTTACACATCACCTTTGAAGATACGGTATACGCCCAGTCAAGACCGGCGCCTCTACGGGAATCAGGTGAGCGTTACAGAACGCAAAGCCTACCACAAAACTCCCGTCCAGGCGCTATGGAAACCTCGGATACCGACCAGCTAGCCCAGTTACTTGGGGAACTAAGGGCAGAAGTGCATGCAGCCCGTCAGGAAACGAACGCTCTAAGAAGGGAACTGATTATTTCCAAGGAGCGAACAGATGATCTCGCTAGACAATTGCTACAGTCACAAACCGGACAGACCCCGTTACCCGCATCTGCGGGAAATCTTCCTTCTACATCCTCTATGAATCCAGTGCAGATCAACCTACCTGGGAATGTACCTCTGGCTCCGCCCGATTTTCTGGTGACCCAAAGAGGTTTGCAGTATTTATCAATCAGTGCCGGTTGCATTTCTTATGCCGGCCAGCAGCCTTTCCAACTGATCAAGCTAAAGTAGCTTTCGTGCTTTCGTACCTTAGTGGCAATGCGGCAGACTGGTCGATCCCTCTAGTAAATCAAGATGATCCGGTCCTCCATGATTTTCAAGCTTTTCAGCTCAGTATGGAAAAACTGTTCGCAAGACATTCACAGGGGCAGGCCTTGGACAATGAGCTTCTTTCGTTGCGACAAGGTAATCAAGACCTTTTGGCTTATATTGCGTCTTTCAACAGACTGATAGTGGAAACTCAATGGCCTGAGGACAAAAGGATTACGCTGTTTTATAGAGGTCTACGTGGAGAGCTCAAAGATGTGTTAGCCCAAGTAGTGAATCCCCCGCAAGACTGTTCGGACTATATAGACTTAGTCGTTCAAATAGATCACAGACTGCAGAACAGGAAGGCCGATCGTTCCAAGTTTGATGCTCGAGTATTTTCCAAACCGCCAACTCCTTCCAAAGGAGTAGACTCCGGGGAACCCATGCAAATAGGGGGTCTGAAAGGTCCTCTAACACAAAAGGAGCGGGAAAGGAGAAAACAGTTGCAATTATGCCTCTATTGCGGAAACTCAGGGCACTTTCTTCGAGACTGTCCGGTGAAACCTGCCAAGAAGGCAGTAGGAGCTGCAGTTACCAAAGTTACAAACTCTGAGCAGGGAAACGACCTCGCCCGACAAGAATAGAGGTCCTCTTGCCGAGCGTGAAAACCAGTTCCGTGACCTCGCATTTCGTGATACCTATGGTCCTCATTAGCCCTGATAATCCGGATTGATTACATGCAATTGAAGCTTACGTCGACAGCGGTGCCATCGGCAATTATGTGGATCATGAAATGGTTTTGAGGATGAATCTAACTCTTTGTCCCAAGGCTGTAAAGGACGTCATTACTACGGTGGATGGTACGGAGATAGCCTCCGGGCCAGTAACGCATACCACTCAAGAGGTGACGCTAGTAAGTCAAGATGGACACCATGAGAAGATCGTGTTCGATGTGATCAAGGCCCCTCAGTTTCAGATTATTCTAGGAATACCTTGGTTAGAGAAACGCAATCCTCTGATCGATTGGCGAGCAAGAACGGTCCAGTTTCCAGAATGTGTCTCTACTTGTCACCCTCCACCTGGTGTTGCACTGGCAGCAATTTCTTCAGAGACTCCCCAGTTACCGCCCGTATACCTAGAATACCAAGATGTTTTCCGGAAGGATCAGGTTAACTCTCTACCTCCTCATAGGTCTTATGACTGCCAGATAGACCTGATACCTGGATCTACTCCTCCTTGTAGTAGAATTTATGCCCTCACCGAGCCTGATAACCTTCACCTTCGACAATACCTGGATCAATACCTGGCAAATGGGTTTATTCGTCCTTCCAAGTCCCCTGCTTCTTCAGCTTTGTTCTTTATTCCAAAAAAGGAAGGAGACCTTAGAACTTGTATAGATTATCGCTCCCTGAACCAGATCACCGTTAAGAATAGATATCCGTTACCTTTGATCCCTGAACTCCTGGACCAAGTCAGAAAAGCATGCATATATACAAAGCTGGATCTTAGAGGAGCTTACCACTTGGTACGAGTAAAAGAGGGCGATAAATGGAAGACGGCCTTCCGCACCAAGTATGGGCTATTTGAATATCAGGTCATGCCCTTCGGACTTTGCAATGCCCCGGCCGCCTTTCAATATTTTATGAACGATGTCCTCAGAGAGCTCATAGATGTGTGTGTTGTTGTTTACATTGACGACATCCTCGTTTATTCTTCATCGGAATCTGAACATCGGAAACACGTGAAAATGGTCCTCGAAAGATTGCGTCAACACAAACTTTTCGCTAAGTTGGAAAAATGTGTTTTCAACGTGACTGAAGTTGAATTCTTGGGATTCATATTATCACTTGGCAGAGTGCGTATGGATTCAAAGAAGGTCGATGCAGTTCTCAAATGGCCATCACCATCCTCCGTAAAAGGTGTGCAAAGCATGTTAGGCTTCGCTAACTTTTACCGCAGGTTTATCCCCGAATTCTCTCGAATAGTCCAGCCCATCACTGCCTTGTTAAAGAAAAACAAACGTTTTGAATGGTCTACCGAGGCGGAACAAGCTTTCCAGGATTTGAAGACTAAATTTATCTTTGCACCAATCTTAAAACACCCTCGCCCCGAACTCCCCTACATCGTGGAAACTGATGCTTCAAGCCTTGCCATGG